>NC_143131.1:120168230-120473786 GCF_059928025.1 Delphinapterus leucas
CAGAGTGCAGTGTCACCCACCAGACATTTGGGTCCACTCCAGACCAAATGAAGACCTTGAGGGGTTGATGTCTTGTTGTGTAGTGGTTTATAGAAAGTCGTGTGGAGTCAGATGAACCTGGGATCAAAACTCAGCTCTGTCATTTACCAGCGCTGTGAACTTGGGCTAGGCGAGTTAACTATTTAAAGCTTCGTTTTCTTTCTCCCTTCCTTTCTTCTTTCCTTTCCTCCCTCCCCCTACATCCTTCCCTTTCCCTCTTTCATTCCTTAAGAGTTGATGGCTATCTTAGTCTGTTCAGGTTGCTGTAACAAAATCCCACAGACTGGGTGACTTATAAACAATAGAAATTTATTTCTCACAGTTCTGGAGGCTGGAAGTCTGAGATCAGGGTGCCAACATGGTCGGGTTCTGGTGAAGACCCTCTTCAGGATTAAAGACCTCTCACTGTGTCCTCACACAGCAAAAGGGACTAGAGAACTCTCTGGGGTCTCTTATTAGGGCACTAATCTCATTCATGAGTGCTCCACCCTCATGACCCAATCACCTCCCAAAAGCCCCAGCTCCTAATATCATCACATTGGGCATTAGGATTTCAACGTATGAATTTAGGGGGACACAAACCTTCAGACCATAGCAGTAGCCACACTTCCCCACGAGGGAAGCCCTAGTTTTTCTTTTAAGTCAAAGTACCACCTGTACGTACTTTATGTAGTACAAGTACAGAAGTACAGAAGTAGAAGTACAAGTACTTGGGCTTCCCTGGTGGCACAGTGGTTGAGAGTCCACCTGCCAATGCAGGGTACATGGGTTCGTGCCCCGGTCTGGGAAGATCCCACATGCCGCGGAACGGCTGGGCCCATGAGCCATGGCTGCTGAGCCTGCGTGTCCAGAGCCTGTGCTCCGCAACGGGAGAGGCCACAACGGTGAGAGCCCTGCATACCACAAAAAAAAAAAAAAGAAGTACAAGTACTTCTACAAAGCTTATTTTATTTTATTTTTGGCCAGGCCATGCAGCTTGTGGATCTCAGTTTCCCTACCAGGGATTGAACCCAGGCCCTTGGCAGCGAAAGCATGGAGTCCTAACCACTGCACCGCTGGGGAATTCCCTACAAAACTTATTTTAAAATGGCAGGTCTCCCCTAACCCCATTTTCTCCTCCCAAGAGGTGACTACTTTGAAGTCCTTTAGCTCTTTCTTTTGGTAACTACCTCTGCATATCTAAATAATATACTTAGATTGATGCTTCTTGATTTTTCAGTTTTAGGCATTATCTTTGACGTTACCACTGTGAACCAGGGCCATACGTATCATAATATAAACTGTATTTTTCTATTTGGCAATACTTCCACGTGGAATAAAATCAGATCAAATAGTTATCTGAGAATTCTAGATTGGGACATGAGGATTGCTCCTTCATCCCATCTTCATCCCCTCCCACCATGTACACACTCCTCGCCCTGCCCCCCATCTCCCAATATAGTTACATCTAATATTTATTAGATCAGTATTCAGCATTTATACTATTATGACTGTGGAATGCTATTCACAGCTGAGCCACGCAGTATTCTAGGAATATTTTTCCTTTCCTCTGTAATTGTTGTTGTTTCCCCTGGAGGTCATACTTACCCTAATTTTGTTTGTTTGTTTGCTAAGTATTTGATGCGATTCTCATAAATTCAACCCAAGGAATCCCTAATTGTGAGTCTCCTGTCAATACATTTAAATACATGAGACATTCTGTCGACTTCGCCTCAGTGAAATCCCCACAGCTCCTCTGACCATTGGGCCTGGCCTGGTTTTCTCTGGGCCTCAGGTACAACTATGGTCTTGAGGGCCCCCTACACTGTCATCCAGGGCTCCTGTCACTTTCCTCTGCTGCTGGATCCACTTTTGCCAGAATCTCCCGTCTCCTGGTAGATCGCATCATTTAGCAGCTTCCTTAGACTGCGCATGTCTGAAAATGCCTTATTCTACACTTACCTTTAAGTGAGAACTTGGCTGAAGAATTCTAGCTTGGAACTCATTTCTCTGCAGAATTTTGAAGACATGGCTTTGTGTTTTTCTAAATTTCTGAGCTGCTGTTGAGTGACCTGATGTCATTATGATTCTTTGTCTGAAACTTGTTTTTTCTCTCTGGAATCTTGCTTTCTCTTTGTCCCCAGTTTTTAGAAATTTCACAGTGGTGTGACTTGATGTGAGTCTGTTTTCATATTCAGGGCACTCTGTGGACCCTTTTAATTAAAAATGTCCATTCTGATAAATGGTTGCTTTGTGCTGTGTCACCTTAGCTAAGCTGGAACCACGTCTCCCAGAACCCCATTCTCTATCTGGTATCAAGCTAGCGTTGGCCACAAAGGTCATTTTGTACCAAATCTGGAAGGTGAAAATAAAGCAGCAGCCATATTTGTATGCTCTGAATGTTGGCGTCCGGTGTCAGGCACTGAGGCATCTCCTAGCTCACCTGGCTGGTTTGGGACAGCACCTGGACTCACAGCTTCATTAACCCCCACCATATCTGTTCCTACAGCCTCTCCAACTTTTCTGGATGGTGTGTGTGTAGCTCTGTGGTGGTGAAAGGGTGCCAGATTCTGCTGTAGGTCACCCACGGCATTCAGGTTGGAGGGAGTGAGAGACAGGCATGGGTTCCAGTTTGCCCTCTTGGGTTCCACCTTGTCTTTGCTCTTTTCCACACCCAGTTTTCCTTCCCAACTGCCAGTCTGTAGAGACTTCAGGCTCAACGCTAGTTTTCAAAGGCAGCCGTTTGCATAGACTGCTCCACCAACTCCACGATGGTGGAGGGCCTAACTCCTGTAACAAATCCCTTATCCTGTATCACTTGTGGTGGTTCTGTCTCTCTGTTCAAACCCCGACTGACTCATTTCCTTAATGATTGACTCTCCTTCAATTTTTCTATTCTTTCATTCTAGAAACCCTGTTAACTGAAGAACGACCTCCTAGATAGGTCCTCTGCTTTTCTTTCCCTTTCTCTCTTACTTTCCACCTCTCTGGTTTTTATTCTTCATTCCAGGAGAGTTCTTCAGTTTTATCCTCCACCAATTCTACTGAGTTTTCGATTTATGCTATCTATTTGTAATTTCCAGGAGTTCTTTTCTATTCTCTTGGTATTCCTTTTTTTGTAGCATACTGTTCTTTTTTCATGAATGCAAAAATTCTCTTAACACCCTGGAAATAGTAAGGGTAGTTTTTAAAAGAGATTTCCTCTTCATGTACTTTTTCTGCTTCCTCCAAAATGCTTTTCTTATGTTTGCTTTGGTCTCTACCTTTCATTTGGCTTTCCTCAAATGTATAGGGACCCTTGTTTGTTCATATTTAAGAATGAGGTATTTTTTTGGAAGCTCTGCATGACTGTGATCTTTGCTGTATGCTGATCTAGCTGGCTCCCTCATTGGGAAACTCCTGGTTTTAGTATTTTGTATCTTTCCTCTTGGGCTAGTCAAATTCCCCAGAGAAGGGGTTCTCTTCTGTTAGAAGAGTACAAGACTGACTGCCAGCTTTCTGGGAGCCAAGGTAGAAAGGAGAGCTGGGGGCTCAGCATTCAATATGTCAGTGTCACCAGATCCCTCTGTTTTCCCATGGTACCTTTACCCTCAGTTGTAGGGTTTTCTCTAATTCAGACCCCTCCCATTCTACCCTCTCCTGAGAAAAAAGCTTAGCCTTTTGTCCAGGTGGGAAAGAGGGAGTCACACGGCTGACTAGAGTGAGTGATAGGATCTGGGATCCACCAGCTTCTTCCTTTTTTTTTTTTAAATTTATTTATTTTTGACTGCATTGGGTCTGTTGCTGTGCATGGGCTTTCTCTAGTTGTGGCGAGCGGGGGCTACTCTTCATTGTGGAGCGGTGGCTTCTCTTTGTTGTGGAGCACGGGCTCTAGGCGTATGGGCTTCAGTAGTTGTGGCATGTGGGCTCAGTAGTTGTGGCTTGCAGGCTCTAGAGCACAGGCTCAGTAGTTGTGGTGCACAGGCTTAGTTGCTCTGCAGCATGTGGGATCTTCCCAGACTAGGGCCCAAACCCATGTCTCCTGCACTGGCAGGCAGATTCTTAACCACTGCGCCACCAGGGAAGCCCCCGCCAGCTTCTTAAACTAACTTTTAAACCAACCAGTCCCCTGATTTTAGCTCCACCCCACCCCTACTTTAGGAGATAACCAGTGCTCCCTATTCTGACCCCTTGGGGAAAGTCTGAGCTGTAATCTGACTGTTCCTCGGCTTTCCACACAGCTGACTTAGGATTCAAATTTCTCAGGTCTGCAAAGTCCATTCATATTCATTTCAGCTTCCAAAAATTTTTTGGTGTGAGCTCAGTGTCTGTTTTATTTACCTTGTAGGATTATTAATTGTTTTCATTTATTACTTTATTCATTTATTCAACAAATACTTATGAGCCTGTACTATGTGCCAGACATTGGTTGACTTTAAAAAAAATCAGGGTTTCCCTGGTGGCGCAGTGGTTAAGAATCCGCCTGCCAATGCATGGGACACGGGTTCGAGCCCTGGTCTGGGAAGATCCCACATGCCGCGGAGCAGCTAAGCCCATGTGACACGACTACTGAGCCTGTGCTCTGGAACCTGCGAGGCACAGCTACTGAGCCTGAGTGCCACAACTACTGAAGCCCATGCGCCTAGAGCCCATGCTCTGCAACAAAAGAAGCCACCTAATGAGAAGCCTGCACACTGCAATGAAGAGTAGCCCCTGCTTGCCGCAACTAGAGAAAAGCCCACAGGCAGCAACAAAGACCCAACGCAGCCAAAAACAAAAATAAATAAATTTATTTTTTAAAAATCAGTTAACTCTTTTAATGTAGTTTTAGATGGGAGCAAACACATTTATGTGTATTCAATCCTTCATTTTCACCTGGAAGTCAAAACCTTTTCTTTTTTTTTTTAATCAGTTAAAGAGGGTAATAATATTTACCTATGGGGTTGGGAAAGGATTCATTGAGATACTGTATATAAAGTACCTAACATAGTGCTCAGCAAATAATAAGTGCCCAGTAAATTGTAATCACTGTGGTTATCATTTTAGTTTTTACTTGTCTAAGGTAGACCCAGTCTGGATGGTTAGGAATTATATAGACATTTTCTTTTGTCTAGGGCAGTATGTTCAAATAGATTATGCACATTGTGGTTATGTTGCAAATGTTAAATTTGGGGGGGACCTCTCCCATTAGGCCATTAGAAACGTGCCCAGAGGACACAGTCTCAGCTTAAGGAAAGCCTATGTGCAATTTAGATGGAGAGGAAATCTTATATAAAGATCCAAAGTCAGATAGACATCACTTTGAAATTTTCACTACTGGTCCCCTCCATTAATATGATACTTAAAATTTTGTTCAATAAGTGACACTTTACAAAACATGGCCACGTTTATTCTCGCATCAACTCTGACAGGTGAGCAGAGTTGGCGGTGGTGTTTTGTTTCATAACTCAGGAAAATGAGTTTCCAAAAAGTGATGTGCCTTGTCTACTGACGTGTAGCCAACAAACAACTAAGTGAAGAATAGAACACAGGGTTGTTCCCTTTTTCTCTGCAATTCTGTCAAATGAGAAGAACCTAGGAATCCCGAACTTCTATTGCGTAGTCATGATGAGGTCTAGGAAATAAATAGTTTCTGTAGGTCAGGAATTCAGGAAGGTCTTGGCTGGGCAGTACACACTTGCGGCCTCTTATGCCATTGCAGTCACATGTCAGCTACAGTTGCAGCCATCTGAAGACTGGAGGATCCAACATGGATGACGCACATGCCTGGCACGTTGGTGCTGGCTGATGGCTTAGGGCTGACATGTGGCTCTTATATCAACTACCTAATGCTGCATAACAAATTTAGGGACTTAAAACCAATCATCATTTTTTTTTAAATAAAAAATAGATGAGGGCATAGGGTGGGTTCATTGCAAGATAAAACCTTGCTAGGAAATAGCCTCGATATTCATGAGGGCACTGACAACATGAAACGCTGACAAGGATGTGGAGCAACAGGAACTCTCATTCATTGTTGGTGAGGGTGCAAAAAGTTACAGTGACTTTGGAAGGCAGTTTAGCAGTTTCTTACAAATCTAAATATACTCTTACCATATGACCCAGCAGCTGTGCTCCTTGGTATTTATCGAAATGAGTTAAAAACTTATGTCCACACAAGAACCTGCACATGGATGTTGGCAAAAGTTTTATTCATAATTGCCAAAAGTTGGAAGCAACCAAAGTGTCCGTCACTTGGTGAACAGACAAACTTTGGTACATCCAGACAATGGAATATTCTTCACTAAAAAAAAAAAAAAAAAAAAAAAAGGGCTATCATGCCATGAAAAGACATGGAGGAGACTTAAATGCATATTACTAAGTGAAAGAAACAGATCTAAAAAGGTTACTTGCTATATAATTCCAACTATATGACATCCTGGAAAAGGCAGGACTACAGAGGCAGTACAAGATCAGTCAGCGGGTGCCAGGGCTCTAGGGGGCGAGAGGGATGGAGGAATAGATGGAGCACAGGAGATTTTTAGGGCAGTGAAACTATCCTGTGTGATACTGCAATGGCGGATACATGACATTAATGCATTGGTCAAAACCCCTTGTATAGGGCTTCCCTGGTGGCGCAGTGGTTGAGAGTCTGCCTGCCGATGCAGGGGACACGGGTTCGTGCCCCGGTCCGGGAAGATCCCACATGCTGCGGAGCGGCTGGGCCTGTGAGCCATGGCCGTTGAGCCTGCGCGTCCGGAGCCTGTGCTCCGCAACGGGAGAGGCCACAGCAGTGAGAGAGGCCCGCGTACCCCCCCCCAAAAAAAACCCTTGTATATACAACATAAAGAGTGAATCTTAATATAAGCTATAGACATTAGTTAGTAATAATATATCAATATTGGTTTATCAATTGTAACAAATGTACCACACTAATGCAAGACGTTAGTGATGGGGCATTATGTGGGAGAGAGGGAATAGGGCATATGGACTTTCTCTGTACTTTCTGTTCAATTATTCTATAAAGCTAAATCTGCTCTAAAAAGTAATGTCTATTAAAAAAAAAAAAAAGGATGGGGATATGGGGTGAGTTGGTTGCAAGAGAAAACCTTTCTAAAAAACATAGCCCAAATGTCCCTGAGTGCTTTGTGCTAAATGTTCTCTGAACAAATCAATTGTGTGGTAAAGATACTTTAAGGATAATGATGTATTTGGGGTAATACTGCACCATCGTGAGATGAGGTACTGGTTTGAGTGACTTTGAGATTGTTTGGAGATCTCTATTTTTAATACATTTGAGCCAGAGGAAAGAAGAGAAGATACTGATGTTCATAACTTTTCTCTCCCATTCTCTCCCACCCCGGCTCTGCTCTCTCTATTATTATTACCATATTTTCCTTCAAAACCTGTGCCATGAAGCCCCAGAGACCCAAAGGAGACAGAAACCCTATTCTAAAAAGACAGAGTGAGTCATGCCCAATGAATAGGGATTCTCACAGAGGGGCATTGTTCAAAGCCAGCACTGATACCCCCAGCCCCATACCCACCTTCGTGACTCACACCATCACCTTTAGATTGGAAGTGCAGCTGAGGGCACCGAGCCCAGAGAGCTTTCCGGGAGGTTGACAATACTTCAAATAACCCAACTGGCCACTGACGGTTGGTACTGCTCCATGTACACCTCAGGGAGGACCTGTACCAGGCAGCGGCCACAGGACCAGTCCTTGGCTGGGGCAGATCGGAAGCCCCCTCCCTATACACGGTGCTCAGCGGTCTATGAATCTCATATAGAATGTTCCCACTTCAAAATTTTGTTCTTACTTGCTGAACACTTTCTTGAGTTCCTTAGACAGACACACTCTGTGCCTATGTATCAGGGGTTTTGCTAGTCATTGGGGTACAAAAATGAATCAGGAATAGTCAGTGTCACCAAGGGTTTACACCTTTCTGATGTGCTTACAGAGATAAATGGAGTCCCAGAGCTGGCATGGGAACCATGTGGGACTCATTGCCTGCATTTTCTGATTGTGTCTGTAGCATTGATTCCATTAACAGTCCTCTGATAGTCCTGTGGGCCAGTTGTGCCTGCCCGTGCTCAGGTTTGGGTGGGATTGGCCAGCAAGCCTAGCTCCAGGGGTAAACCCTGATTGGCCTGGATCAATCAGTGTATCCCATCCCATGACCATGGTCATTGTTTGGAGAGGGGCAAGTGTCCCCAGTTTAAGCCAAAAGCAGAGAAGGAATCTTGACCTGTGTAGGAGCCACTAGAAAAACCCTCTTCCTTCTCCTCGAATGGGAGGTGTAAAGGCATATGGTTTGAAACTGTGTTGACCATTTGGCTACTATGGGAGGATGAAGCTGACACTGTGGAGGCAGAGCAAAGAGATAGAAAGATATGAAGTCTTTCACGATGTCATTTGAAATGCTGGATCAAACCTCACCTGGAGGCAAATACTCCACGACATTTTTAGCTACATTAGCCTATACACCCTCTTTATTGTCTGAGCTGTGTTTTCCCATCATCTGCAATTGAATGTGTCATAATTTATGCTGAAGAAAGAAACATACGGAACAGGATAAGAAAAGTGGTGGGTGATATTCTATTTGTCTCCAAGGGGCACAAAGAATTTGTGCGTAGGTAGCCAAGGAGTTAGGAAAAACCAGTGTGTGAAAGTGATAGAGCTCCCTGAGGCTACCCAGCGTGTGAACCCCCTCCTGTGCTTGGGGATCCCCCACTGTAAGAATCCTGATGGTAGGATCTACCTCCTGCTCCAGAAGCCCTCCCCACCCCCTGGAGGTCAGGGTGCGGCCAAGTGAGTGACACTCAGCCAATCACATGTTCCCACTGGGGCTCAGGGTCCAGGATAGGCAAAGCAAAGAAGCAGGAAAAGAGAATTCACCCCAGGCAGTGGCAACTACATCCAGTTTGCAACAGCAGCAAAGTGTTCGACGGTGTGGGGACAGCATTGGTGTCATCTGGTGGGCGACTGGTCCACCTGGATTCCTGCTTGTTTTCCAAGCTCGATTCTTTACCTTTCTGGCAATTCTGTTACCTTGTAACCTCTAAATAAATCCCTGTTCTGCCAAAACAATCAGAATTCTTTTCTGGTGTTTGCAAATGAGAAGTGACTCACCAAGGTAGAGGTCAGCACAGCTAGGAAAAGAGGGACTGGTCAGGAATGGTCAGGAGAGGAGGCTGTGAAAGTCTCCTAGAGAGAAATAGCCTCCATGTCAAGTGTCAGGGATGTGGGGACAGACACACCTGGATTGAATCCCAGCTCTGTCATTTACTCCATGAGTAGCTGTGGACAAGTGACTTGATCTGTCTGAGCCTTGGTGTCTCACCTGTGAGAGGGGTGTGGCAGTAGGACCTACCTAACAGCCCTGTTGGGATGATTAAATGAGATGATACAAGTAGCAGTCTCAGTCCAGATTCTGGCACAGACCTGGTCTTTAGGGAATGGTAGCTATTGTAATTACCTGTAGCTCAAGAGGTGACCTTGTTCACATGTGACTCCATTGCTCCCTTTTTTGTGAGCCTACACGTTCTTCCTCTTTATTCTTCACTTACGGTGGGAAGGGAGAAAATAGTCCTGATGTGCAGTGGAAGACATTTCAATTGAATCCAGGTACATGTTTGCTGGTAAGTGCTTAACAACTAGCTCCCCAGGGAAATAAAAGCACTGCTTCGTAGCATTTGCCCAAGCAGCCAGCATGATGTTGCTAAACATGCAAGTGGGAAGAGATGTTCTCTAGCCATTCTTATGAGCCAGCACTGGTGTACCACTCAACCCAGGGAAAGATATCTTAAAAATGCTGGGGAAAATAGGGGTTCCTAAGCCCTGACGCAGATTGTCAAAAGAAACTCCTTCAGTACTGTTGACAAGATGGGGGATGGGCCCATATTTTAACTTGACTTAAAACTTGAGAGTTCTCTTTCAGTCAGCGGTCCCCAGCCTTTTCGGGTTTCAGGGAAGACATTTTTCCACGGACGGGATAGGGTGGGGGGAGGATGGCTCAGGTAGTAATGAGAGCGATGGGGAGCGATGGGGAGCAATGGGGAGCGTCAGATGAAGCTTCGCTCACTCACATGCCACTCACCTCCTGCCGTGCGGCCTGGTTCCTAACAGGCCACGGACCAGTCTGCAACCCAGGGGTTGGGGACCCCGGCTTTCAATGATACCCTTTAAAATCCAACACTTAGAGCCAGTCTGCTTCCAGGCCCTGACTATTCCTTATTTAAAATCTCTCCTACATCCATCCACCCCTTCCTCTTTACGTCCACAGTGGCCACCCCTGCCCATGGGCTCACCTTGTCAACTCTGAAACATTAGTCCATTCCTTCTATACTAGAATGGACCAAGTCTGCCATCCCCAAGCCAGCTTTCAGTATATCATCCCCACTCAAGGTTTACTGTCCCATCCACTGTAAATGCTGCTGCCAGGCTGTCCCAGCCTTCCTCTGGCCCCACTGGGTCTGGAAGCAGTCTGAGTGCGAGTCTCAGATCCTCTGCTTACTAGCTGTGAGCTCCTGGGCAGATTACAGAAGAGCCTCCTAGCCTTAACTTCCTTACCTCTAAAATGGTCAACATGGATATGGGAAAAGATGCTCTCTAAAATAGTGAGAATAAAAGAACTTTCTGAGGGTTGTTTTGAAGATGAAATAAAATAATTCTGTAAAAGGTTTGGTATAGTACCTGGTCCTTGGAAATGTTGCATTGAATATCAGCTCTACGGTGGTGATAATTGTTATTGCCGCTTTTGCTAATGGAAAATGGTAGCTAGTGGAAAGATGATTTTCCTCCCACCTGGAGTTCTACCCCACTCTCCTTTGCTATTCCAACACCACTTTCTCCTCAGCTTTGGTTCTTTTTTTTTTTTTTTTTCCAATATGCTTTTCCTCTGCCCTCATTAGCTCTTTTTCTCTGAGCTGCCAAGGCAGTTACACCCCACCATGGAACATTTAATTCAATACTGTCCCTTACTGTTCCCTGTTGATGCCAGTCATGTCTTCCTGTCTCCTCTGTAATCGCCTTGCAGGGAGTGGCCTGTCTCCGGCATTTTCTTCTCTGAAGGGTCTTGAATCAGCCAGCACAGCGCAGCGGCCAAAGTGGCCGATGCTGTTAATGGCCCGGAACTGTGCCTGATATCTTACCTGCATCATCTCCTCTTATTTTTTCCGTTCAACCAAGATTTATTTGAGCGCTAGCTATGTGCTAGGCCCTGGTGCCACACAATGAATGAGTCTCGGTCTTCTGCGAGCCTGCAGCCTACTGAGCGGAGCTGGCCTTAAACACGGGATCACGCAAATCGGGGTCCGATGATGGATGGGGCCAAGTGCTGTGAAGGGAAAGGAGAGGGTGTTGCAGGAGGTTGAAACAGGGGCCTGATTTAGAGAGGGTTGGGTTGGTTAAGTTAGAATTTAAAACTGGAAAGAGTTATCCAAAGAGAAGATTTTCCAGGAAGCTGGTACAATGAGTGCTGAATGGAACGGCTCAGAGGGCTGATGACCTAGATAAGACCAGAGAGCCCGAGGTCCAAGCAGGAAGGACTGTCATGATGGACAGGCACGTAGCCCAGGGCCTGCTGGGCTTCCTAGGCTGGGTTGGGTATTTTGGTCCCTCTAAGAGTGGGAAGCATTTTTGTCCTCTCAGAAATCTTATGAGGTAGCTGCTATGATCAGCCCCATTTTCCAACAGAGGAAACTGAGGCCCAGAGTGACTGAGTCACTTGCCTGGGGTCACACAGCTAGTTGGCAGCACAGCCAGAAATGTCATTTTTGCCCAACGTGGCCGGGACCCCCTAACAACTGAGTGACTGATGGCGATGCTGACCACTGCAAGACCCACCAGCCTCATCCTTCCCACAGGCTGTTTGGAAAGGGCCCTCTAGTTGGGGCTTTTCTCTGGGGAAAACCAGCCTGACACCAGTCGGGCACACAAAACCAGTCTGATGGGAGTAAACTGTCAGCAGTTCTGATGGCATAGCCGGGTGTGTACAGCGCCTGGCTTGGACGCACTGCATCCCATGGTCACGTCCATTCCCGGGCTCTGCAGAGCTCGAGAGAAACTCTGCCTTTTTTTTGCTTTGTTCGTCAGAAGTCTTGGGCTGTGGAACCAAGACAAGGAGGTGGTGGTTTACAGCGAGCAGATTTTCAGAAGTTTCGCTGGGATGGTGTTGGCCGAGAAGCCGAGGCACAAAGGGGCCTGAGGAAGTCTCATGGAAACAGGATGTGCTCGGGAGTCTGAAATAGGCAGCGTTTGTCCTCACAAATCCTCTGAGTCCCCTTTGGTCTAAGACCTCCTTCCTTTCTCACCGCCCCCCAGGGAGATTTGGTCTGGAGCCCCTTCCTTGGGCCTCCCTTACCGCCTCGGCTCCCAGCCTGGCCTCCACGGCCCCTCCCAGAACATTAAAACTTGCTTAAGATGCTAATAGGTGATAATGACACCTCCCAGGGCCTGGGACCCTGGCAGTAGTTAAGAGTGGGAATTTCAGGCACCAAATGGAGCAGGCCTTTTGGTCCCCCTCAAGTCACCCCGACACCCCTGGGAGATAACCCCTTTTATTTCCAGAGTCTTCTGTAGTTGGGATAATTCTCTTCATCCGTCAGGAGCCTCCCGGCCCCCAGCTCTTGTTTTGTGGAGAGGAAGGGGCCTGCAGTTCAGTGAGCAGAGGGGCCGTTGGACCAGTGAGAGCCAGGAGGAGAACAAGGCAATTGAGCCTCTCAGCGGCTTCCTGCCAAGGAAGGTCCCTTTGTTCGCTCTGAGCCTGGCCCTTCGGCCGCGACATGACCAGAGGCCCTTGGGTCAGGAGGCTCGCCCCCTTTATGGCCTTCTAATGGACCTTCCTTCCGGCCACTTGACCAAATGCCCCTGCCTGCCCGGGAGGGGGCGGCCCGCAGCTCTCCCTGGTTTCCCCAGGGACCCCTCGCCCCAGCCTCACCCTGTGAAGAAACTAGCACCTTGGGGGCTGGAAGAGGAAGATGCAGCCTGCTTTCCCACGGGCTCTTTTGTCAGATGGAATTGGAAGATTCCCTGTCTCCCCAGCCCTAAGGAGATGGCCTCCGTGCCTTTCTCTTTCTTGTTTGTTTGTCTATCAGTTCACAGCTTCCCCATGCTGTATGTTTTAAACTCCACCATCATTTAGCCAGCACAGGTTGGCCTGCAGTTTACATAATGCAGAAGTGGTGTCAGCAGGTCCCAGGAACCACTGGTTACCCCCAAACATACATCCCCCAACAATACCTTCAGCTCACCCTAACCTATCCCCCTGCCTTCTTTGGGTCCGTTTACCCCCCAACATGCATCTTGTATCCTTCCCTCCTTTTTCCATTCTCATAGCTACACTCTAACTGAGCACCTACTTGGCTAATCTCCGAACTGTCTCCTGCATCTCTAAGCTATCCTGTAACTGGCTAGCACATCCGTTTACCTAATCACAATTGCTACCTCTATGGAGCCCTTACTAATTGCAGCTAACATCCTGTGACAATGTCCCGTGAGTCAAGAAGTGTACTAGAAACTCACATCAAGCTGCCTGATATTACCTCCACTTTGCACTTGAGGAAACAGACCAAGTCACACAGCTCGTAAGTGGCAGAGCCAGGATTCCAACGCAGTGAGCCTGGAAGCAGAGCCTGCACTCCTAACCGACATTAACACAGCATTTAAAATATTTTTCCTAAGTGTTTATTATGAAGAAAGCCCTAGCGGAGGTCCTGAGGGCACTTAAACAGGAGTAGACGAAACACGCTTCCTCCTGCAGCTCCTACCTCGGGGAGGTGATGATAACAAAGGTCATCTGAGAAGATGAGTAAGGCAAGTCCAGACATGCCCTACAGCAGGAGAGGGAAGAGTACGTGCCACAGAGAAGATACACAGAGGGCCTTTGGTACAGAGGACGGAGAAACCGCATCCGTTTGGGAGACTCAGGAAGTCAGCAAGAGTTCCAGGGAGGCCGCCGGGTGGGGGATGGTTTGGAAAGACAGATGGGGTTTGTGGCATGGTGCTGGGGGTGAGGAAGGGCCAGACTGGAGTGGAGGAGGGCGGTCTGACGCCTGAAAACTGCAGAATAAAGGGTGAGAGAATCAGAGCCGAGGTAAAAGCGTCCTGATTACAAGACACAGATCCCTGAGAAGTGAGCGTGGTAGCCGAAGACAGTGCACTCCCTGGATTCTAATTTCTGCTCTAGGACTTGCTTCCCAGCTCTGTAATCAAGACAAATAACCCCTCCCCCATGTACCAGTTTCCTCATCTGGAAAGTGGGTATAATTCAGGGCCAGGACCAAGGTGAGGGGAGTGAGGCACTAGACCTGAGAACAGAATTTAAGAGGTGCCCCACCTCCTCTACCCCATCCCTGCCAAAAGTTCAGAGATCAAGACAAATAATAGGGGCTTCCCTGCTGGTGCAGTGGTTAAGAATCCACCTGCCAGTACAGGGGACACGGGTTCGAGCCCTGGTCTGGGAAGATCCCACATGACGCTGAGCAACTAAGCCCGCGAGCCACAACTACTGAGCCCGCAAGCCACAACTACTGAGCCCACGTGCCACAACTCCTGAAGCCCGCACGCCTAGAGCCCATGCTCCGCAACAAGAGAAGCCACCGCAATGGGAAGCCCGGGCACCACAACCAAGAGTAGCCCCTGCTCGCCGCAACTAGAGAAAGCCCGCGCACAGCAACGAAGACCCAATGCAGACAAAAATAAATAATTAATTTTTAAAAAAAGACAAATAATAATTTCATGCAATATTTTTCAGGAGTCAAAATCAATGCTAAAAAATCCATGATGAACACATTGTCAAAAATGTAAACAAAGAAGGACCACACAGAGCCATATTGGAGCCTAAGGCAAAAGAAAAAATCAGTAACACTGATCCTGGTTTTAGTTAAGATAAAGGCACTCAGCTTACCCTGGTTCTGGTCCTGATAACAGCACTAGGCACTGGGTGGCTGCAAGGATTCAGTGAGCTAACACATGGTGAGTGGCACGACATCTGGCCAGGGAGTGCCTTGTAGAGTCTAGGAGTCTGAGGCCAGTGGTTGTGGGGAGATGGAGCTGTTGGAACAGCGCTCTGCAACTTTGCCCGTGTGGGACCCGGGTGGCAGCCTGTTTCCTCATCTATAAATGGGGACAGCATCTTGCTCATCAGGCTGTTGGGTAGCCTGGGATGAAAGATGCTTGGTGCTTCATGCAGTACTTGCACGTGGAGACCAAGAATCCCCTGTGTTACTCAGCAAGCAGACCTGCACACCATACAGGCTTTCTGGATGTTCTTGGTAAATTACTGTTTGTTGGCTTTTTTGTTTTGTTTTGTTTTGTTTTGTTTTGTTGCGGTACGCGGGCCTCTCACTGTTGTGGCCTCTCCCGTTGCGGAGCACAGGCTCCGGACGCGCAGGCTCAGCGGCCATGGCTCACGGGCCCAGCCGCTCCACCGCACGTGTTATCTTCCCGGACCGGGGCACGAACCCGGGTCCCCTGCATCGGCAGGCGGACTCTCAACCACGGTGCCACCAGGGAAGCCCTGTTGGCTTTTTTTTAAACTGGTTTTCATGTTATTAGATGCTGGGGGGAGGGATTTAGCTTTATTCCGTGGTCCTAACCGCCAAGCCCATGCCTTGCTCGTATTCCTCTGGGGCATTTTCCTCCACCACCCTCTGTGCTGCTGCTCCTGACCAGACTGTGAGGGATTCCACGACCCTGACTCCTGGAGTTCTGCTGCTCTGACTGTAGCCCTGTCCACTCCTGCCCCTTCTCTGACCACGTCAGGATGGGTTCTGGATTATCTGGTGGTATTATCACTTGAATGCTTGGGGGCCTTGGCCTGGCCCTTCCTGGTTCTCCCTCTCCCCTCCCTCCCTGTCCCCCTCTCTGCTGCCCCTCCAGTGGGAGCACTGCCACTTGGGCACTGACAGCCCATCTTTGATGCCCTGTGGCACCCACCTGTGTGGTACAGTTGATGGTGCTCTTCTCTGGTGCTTAGACTGAACCACTGTCATTCAGTGACCATTGTCATTAAAATGACCCCTTTAAAATCCATCCCTCCCACCACCTACAGTCAGACTGTTGCCTGTGAGACTAGCAGAGCCATTTCCCACTGGGTGACCTCAAGGCCATCTCAGAAATGTGGTCTGACTCCCGTACGGGAAGGTGACATGGTTCCTCCCCTCCATTATACCGGTTCCCAGAGCAGTCTGGGCTAGAACCTGGCCTCCGCTTTCTACTGGTTGTGGAACCCTGAGCCAATCATTGCGTGCCTCTAGCCTCAGTTTCCTCATCTGCCAAATGGTGCTAATCCTGATGGCTTGCTGTGAGGATTAAGTGAAAAATCAATGGCTGCTCCCATGTTGGCTATTTATATTAACTCACTTGGTTAGAACATGAATTGAGTGAATTCACTCACTGGGCGTGTACTATGTGCACAGTAATGTTGTAGATTGTACAAGGAAATACAAAGATAGTATACAATCCCTGCACATAGCGGTTACATGGAGAGGGAAAGAAACATGAGCGAAAGATTGTACTGCGAGAGTGAAGTGTCTGACAGGGTAGGCGCACAATAGGCATTTGTTGAATAAATCAAAGAAAGAAAACTAGGAAGACATGAAAACTTAGGAGAGATTTCCATGGTGCAGTCAGGCAAGCTTCATGGAAGAGGCTGAATTTAAGCTGTCAGTATGTCAACATAGTATTAAAAGATCTTTTTAGCAGGCACCAGAGATATAGCAATACATGTTACAGACAATACCCATGGCTTCAAGGAGTTGACACTTTAACAGGGAAGACAAATCATAGCAAATATTTAAGAATAACTCATTATCACAAGTGTAAAGTGTGTTAGGCAGAGATGCTGGGGGACCATCAACTCCTGGAAGATAGGAACAGTGCACAGGATTTTTCTTCTCCACCGTGCTTATATAAGCTAGACCTGAAGGAGAAAAGTTTCTAAGTTTACAGATAAATTTTAAAGTTTATGTCTTTTTTGGAAAGGTATTACTTGCACGTGGTCCAAAAATTTTAAAATGCCAAAGGGTGTATAGTGAAAAGTCTCCATGCATCCCCTCCCAGAGGGGAGGATGCCACAGTGCCTTGGGTATCATCCCAGACGTCCAGCCATAATCCAGCCCTGAGGAACCGCAAAAGTGGGGTCATGCCATCCTTACTGGTTAGCACTTACCTTTCTGTTGGAGATTGTTCTAAACCAGTACATAATTTTTATGGCTGATTTGTTCTATCACAATTGGTGGACACTTTGTCTTTTGTTTTCTTTTTTACACTTAAAAGACTTTATTTTTTTAAAGCAGTTTTAGGTATGCAGAAAAATGAGCAGAAACTACAGAGTTCACACGTTACCCCTTCCTCCCTCAATTTTTCCTTTTATTAACACTTTATATTAATGTGGTACATTTGTTACAATTGATGAGCCAATATTGATACACTATTATTAACTAAAAACTTCATAATTTACATTAGGGTTCACTCTGTGTTTGTTTTACATTCTGTGGGTTTGGACAAATGTATAATAACATGTAGCCACTGTTACAGTATCACACAGGACAGTTTCACTTCCCTAAAAGTCCCCTATGTTCTAACTCTTCATCCCTCCCATCCTCCCTGAAAACACCTGGTGAAATGTAGTTTTTTCCAATCAAAGTTATTTGTGGTTCAGCTTTCAGAGCCTTTATAACCTGCTTGCAACCCTCCTTTCCAGCCTCACCTCCTGCCTCTGTACTCTGGCAGCCCAGCCTTTCTCCTGCTCGCTGAAACACACCAGGCACTGAAACATACTGAGTCCCCTGGCCCACACTCCTAGGGGCTGCTATTCCCGCAGGGTACACTCGCATGCCACCTTCTCCAAGAAGGCTTTCATGGTCCAGTCTTACCTCCCGGCTCCCACAGCAGAGTCAAGGTCCCCTCTTCTGTGTGATTCTTTTTTTTTTTTTTTTTTTTTGCGGTACACGGGCCTCTCACTGCTGTGGCCTCTCCCGTTGCAGAGCACAGGCTCCGGACGCGCAGGCTCAGCGGCCATGGCTCACGGGCCCAGCCGCTCCACGGCATGTGGGATCCTCCTGGACCAGGGCACGAACCCGTGTCCCCTGCATCGGCAGGCGGACTCTCAACCACTGCGCCACCAGGGAAGCCCCCTGTGTGATTCTTATGTTAATTTATTCATTCATGCAACAGATACTTAGGGAGTGCCTTCCACATGCCAAGAAGGGTACTGGTGCTAAGGATCTGGAAAGGGCTTGGGCATAAGGCCCAGCTCACAGATGGCCGAAAGTTCCTTGAAGAAGATAAAACCAACTAATGCGACGAAAGATGCCAGCATGGTCAGGGAAGGACTCTCGGATGTAGTGACATTTAGGGACCAGAGGGGAGAATATTCAATGTGGAAGAAATAGCATTTGATGCAAACCTGGAGGAACACCTATGATAGCTCACAGAGCGGCCTCCCGTACTCTTCACAGGAAGCGAAGAGTCCCTAGTTGCGAGTTAACCTGTGTGTGCTCAGTGACCAGCACGGGGTCAGGGACGCAAAGGAGAGCAGGGGGCCGGGCGGGGCCTGTCTCCTCCCAGCACCCACTCCCCACCTCACTCTCCCAGCTGGGCGCTGGCAGCTTTGTTTGCTGAAGCATCTGAGCCCTGGCTACCAAACCCCAATTACCTGAGAGAAGGTTATTGCCTCTTTAAAGAGTTCAAAAGCCCCAAACTTCTTTATAAATAGCTCGTATCCTTTCACCAGCCCTTAAGACTTGGATTTATGGCCCACTTCCCCAGAGGCAGACAGACCAACAGACAGGTTACTTCCCTTGGAGTCCGGGTTCCTACAATTGTGGGATGCTCCCACTTCCTCTTTGCATTTTATGACCTCCTGGCTGGCTAATCCTGAAATGGGTTACACGGGAAGGAGGTGAATTGTGTAGGCCTGCAGCTGCCTCGGAAGCCAGAGGGCCAAGGCAGACTCAGGAAAGGACTGGCAGGGGTGGGGAGGCCCAGGCAGCTAGGCCCCTTGTCCACGCTGGCTCCTCTGGTTCCCAGGGTCTTTCCCCAGCAAGACACCCAGAGCAGAAGCCTCACTGTGACTGGTCCTGTGTGGAGGCTGCCCCAGCGGAACAGACAAGAGGCAAAAATAACCGCGGTTCAAATATCACAATCTGGTGGGACAATGTGGCAAAATTAATGAGGAGTCTCTTGTCACCAGGAAACATCACTCTTTCCCTTTTAGGGCCCCGGCATATTCCTTGTTGCCCTTGATTTAGTTCTTACAGAGCTTGGGTGAAGTAGATCTGTGACATCCTTATGACAGACAAGGAAACTGAGGCAGAGACTAGCCCTGGTTGCACAGCCAAGCGGTGACAGGTCCAGATTCTGATCTTGGCTTCCAGTGTAGGGTTGGGGGTCAGAGGCACCAAGAGCAGTGGGAGGTCAGGAGAGGGAGTGAACTTTGGGACAGATAGGTCAACTTCCAAGAGACCGTGAGAAGGGGTCGGGTGTTCTAGGAGGGGACGCAGCATAAGAAAAGGTGAAGCCTGTCATGGGACAGAGACATTGGGCTGGAGCAGGGCTTGGGGGGGCACAGAGCTCCAGAGGTTTCTCTGCAAGTCTCTTCCATTGACTGCCGGCCTCTCCTTTCCCACAGCTTTTTCTCTAGTTGCTGACCTCTCACCCAGAAGAGCGAGGCAGTGGTCAGGAGCACGGGCTGTGGGTTCAAATCCTTCTCACCAGCCATGGGACTTTGGGCGGATGGCTGCACTTCTCTGATCTCTAGCACAGCTTGATAACGGTAGGGCTGGGGTGAGCCCAGGGCTCAGCAATGAGAGTTGACATTATATTCTTTCTGGGGTTGTTGTCCCCCAGTCAGAGCTTCTCTTTCTCAAATACAGCTCCTAACTTCTCATTTGCTCTGCTCAAAAAACCAAGACTGGATGTGCTACTTTGGCACTCCAGGCCCCCTGAAGTCTGATCCTAAACTCCCCCCACAGCTGGACCATCTGCAGATGGTCTGAAATCCTCAGGGGATGGGGACGTACTGTATTAATTCCCTGTGACACAGCGGAAGGAACGCTAGCTTGGGTGTCAAGGAAAGCCAGTGTTCAAATCCTGGCTCTTCCAGCGGTCCCCGTGTGAGGGGCACCTGGCCTCCCAGAGTCCAGCGGCCTTCCCTATACGGAGGGAGCCCTCGCTTCCACTGGCAGATCTGAGAGCCCAGGACCACGAGGTGCTTCATCTCTGGAGTATTGTGGGCGCTCCTTCAATGTGTTTCCTTTCCTTCTTTTCAACAAGTAGCCTGTTCACGTCACACCATCTCTGCTTTTACCCATGATCAAGGGGCTCACCAGCAGAACCCACACCATGCCCCCGTGCCTGGTTTGTCTCCCCAGCCAGACGGCCCGGCTTCCCCAGGGTGGGCCCCAGGCCTGTCTTGCTCATCCCAGATCCTGGCCTGACAAGCAGTCAGCGCTCAGTAAATATTTATTGCATGAATTAATTTTTGAAGAGAAGACCTGAGCGCTGTGCTCAGTGTACAGGAGGCGTGTTTGAAACATGTGCTATGAATCTCAAAGGCCTCTGAAAGAAAACGCATGCTCCTAAGAGTACGCGAGTGAATTAGAATCAACAGGTACCTTATGGCCACGGGCCCTGGATACTGTGTTTGCAGTATGGAAGGGGATCCCCTTATGTGGGTGACTATCCTCCACTTGGCCCTGGCCCTCCTGGCTCGGGGTCCCCCTCCCTCTGGTGAAATGAACTAACATGAGACAGTGCACCTACTATGTCCTCTGTCCTTGGCATTTTACAGCCCTCGTCCCTCTTAAGCTCAACAACAACTGTGTAAGGTGAGAATTATGATCCCCATTTTTACAGATGAGAAAACCAAGGCAAAAAAAGGACAAACAACCCATCCAGATTTCCCAATCAGTGGGTGGTAGAGTTGCGATCTGAACCCAAGGCCAGACCCCAAACCCATGTTCCCTGACTGACTACCCCATCCTTCCTGCCTCGGCCAGGTTAGACAGCTGTGGCTTTCAAACTGTATGTCTATCACTTGTTTTCTTGGCGCCCATTTCCCAAGCTAGCAGGACCACTTTTGAAAGACAAGACCAACCCATCAGAGTTTGTTCCCAGCTTCGGACAAGCCCATACTACTCTGTGTGCTGGGTGCTGGCAGCGCTCAGCTGCGTGCTTCCGACAGCCCCCGAAGGGAGTTGAAACTCAGGGCAAGCGGAAACTTCCCCCAATGTGGTGTTCAGAGATGGAATTTTTTTTTTTTTTTTTCTCTCTTTCCCAATTTTGAAACAGTCAGGGATCAGGGCTACATTCTGGCCTGGGCTCCTCCGGGCTGGATGATTTATTCATCAGGTGGCTTTGGTACGTATATTCCCCCACAGGAATTTGCTGTAGAGGGAAGTGGAGATACCAGGAAACCCAGGGACCTTGTGACACCCCCCCCCCGTGCCCCTCAACCCTCACCCAGAGGTGAGCAATGACAATTCTCCGGCTCTGCAACCGAAGCCGGGTGCTTGATTGCTAAAGAGAGAGCACCTGGGCAGCGGGAAGCAGTTAGCTGCCATTGTATTATTTAGGCTGGAGCCAGAGCCAGGTTAGGGACTGGGTGGGAGATTTGCAAGTTTATTAGCTCTCTCCTTCCGTTTCACACACAAGTGTACACTAATCCCCTTGAGCTCTGAGTTGGCTAAGCCAATAGTAAGGTCAAGTTGATTTCCTTCCTTCCTTCCTTCCTTCCTTCCTTCCTTCCTTCCTCTTTGAATAGAAGTAGCTGGGTTTACCACTTATTTGGGTGGCAATTTGCTTAAACATTGAAAGCCTCAGTTTCCTTATCTGTAAAATGGCAAAATTTATAGTACCTCGGGAGTTTGTCGTGAGGCTCAGATGAGTTAATCTATTTTAAGTGTTTGGCACTTGGCCTGGAACATAAAGAGGACGTACTGAATGTAAGTTTTCACTATTACTGTTGTCGATTAGCAGACAGTGAGTTTTAGCCTGCCACGTGCCATGCATTGTGCTGGGGGTTAGAGAGGGTCCACGCCTTCCAGTAACACCCAACTAGCAGGAGGAGATGGCCCATTAAACAGCCAATTACAACACAGAATTGTGAGCGAAATGACAGATGAAACATGATATTAGGACTTAAATGCCAGGCAATTTTTGGAGGTCATTACTTACTTCATTTAATCTTCACAACAGTCTCATGAGGCCGGTACTATTCCTTTCTGCACTTTTTGGATGTAGGAACTGAAGTGCAGAGGAATGAAGTCACCCACCCAAGGCCATCCAACTGTTGGAAGTGGAGTGGGAAGCCAGGCAGACTCTACTGGGTGCCAGAGGGGGGCCTGGCCTGCCTGGGCAGGAGAGGCTGCATTGAAGAAGAGATGTCTGAGTTGACCTGGAAGGTCCATTAGGCCAGGAAGGCCGAGCAGGAGTGAGCAGGGGCAAGGGGAACAGCATCTGGGGCCCCTTCTGCTTGGGGCTCACCCTGCTGTGGAAGGTTCCGGGCTTGGCCTGGTTTCCTTTGTCTTTAAAATGGGAGCCCCCTTAGTAGTACAATGATTTGAGGACTGAACAAAAGAGTGTGGAGTATGTAAAGTGCCTGCCAGGGTGTCAGGGTGTATAAGTGCTCAGTCAACTCATTCATTCATTTATCCAGCCAACATGTTTTTTTCTTTTTGATGTGGACCCTTTTTAAAGTCTTTATTGAATTTGTTACAATATTGCTTCTGCTTTATGTTTTGGTTTTTTGGCCTCGAGGCACGTGGGATCTTAGCTCCCTGACCAGGGATTGAACCTGCATGCCCTGCATTGGAAGGTGAAGTCTTAACCACTTGACCGCCAGGGAAGTCCCCACCCAACATATTTTTATTAAGTACCTGCCATGAGTCAGGCATTGTTCTGGGCATTGGGAATATAGTGGTGAAAAGAACAACCTTCTCGTCCTCATAGAGCTTACAATCTAGTGGGCAAGACAGAAGATAAACAAGTAAACAAAAAATGCATATGTAATATAAGAGCAGGTAATGGTGAAATATAAAACAGACTAAGGGGAGGCAGGAGGTTAAAGGGGGGACTATTTGGGACAGGAAGGTCTAATAAGGCCTTTCTGAGGAGGTGACAACTAGGCAAAGACCTTAATGATGTGAGGGAATGAGCCATGCAAATACCTGGGCAAAGGGCTTTCTGGACAAGGGACCAGCAAATGCAAAGGCCCTGAGGCAGAAGAGGCTTGGTGTGACAGCAGAACCTCCGGAAGGAAGGCCGTGTGGCAGGAAGGAAGTGAGTAAGAGGAAGGGGAGTTGGAGGAGATTCAGTCAGGGACAGATCACATGAAGTCTTATGGGCCAGAGTGGGGCCTTTAGATACTGTTTTAAATGAATGAGAAGCCACTGGGGAGGGTTTGAGCAGAGGACTGACTTCTGGTGTTGCGCTGGGTGGTAGGCACGGTCCGTGACTTCTGGTAACACCCAATCTAGTGGTTAGAGATGACTCTTAGAAAACTGGTTACCATACAGCATGATGAGGGAAATGACAGATCATACAACTAAGACTTACTGTGTGCCAGACACTCTTATTTCATTTAATCTTTACAACAGTCTCACAAGGCAGGTACGATTATTTTCTCTCTTGTTTAGATGCAGAGACTGAAGTGCAGAACAGTGAAATCACCTGCCCGAGGCCACCTAGCTGGTAAATGTTCTCAGCAAATTCGCTCTGGCCAAGTGCACGGAGAATCAGTTAACTTTCGGGGCTACAGGAGACAGCTGGGAGACCAGTTAGGAAGCCGGTGCAATAATCCAGAGGAGAGAGATGGTGGGTGGCTTGGATGGTGGCCGCGGCAGTGGAGGCGGTGACAGTAGATCAGATTCTGGATATATCTGAATGCAAACCTATACGATTTGCTGCTGGATCAGATGTGAGGTGGGAAATCAAGAGAGAAGCCAAGAACGAGCCCAAGATTTTTGGCTGGAGCTATTGGGTAAATTAAATATTTACTGAGATGGGGAAACCTGCAGGAAGAGCAGGTTGGGAGAGAAAGTCAAGACTTCGGCTTTGCTTAAAATGTGTAAAAATGTTTACTGAATGGAGGAAGCTGGCTGCCAAATGTCCCATATCCACCCTTCCCACACTCTTTCATTATAGTTGAGGGGCATCTGTAGTAGTTACAATGGTTGAAAAGTGCTTTTCAGTCAAGTCCTTTTCAAACCTGCCACCACCCCAGGGATCCAGAGAGAGGCCCATGCCTCCGTGACCTTCTCACTTTGTTTTTACACCTTTAACTTTGTTTTGGCAGCTTGGACCTGAAGAGAGCAGTTTCAACTCAACTTGTGCTTGGGGTCAAGGGGAGGCATCCTGCCTTGAACTCTTCCCCCAGCTCCCCCTGGGCTCCCCCCGCCCCCAAGCATTTTTTTTGTCTGTAGATTATAGTCCTGGTGGCCTTGAGGGAAGGTGGAGGCGGGTTGGGGGGGCCTGCAGGGCAGGGAAGTGTGAAGTCCCCCCCCACCCCTGCAGCTGTCAGAAGAAGCCCTGGTGATTCGGTGAGCTGAGGCGTTAGCATTAGGAAGGAAAATGGAACACAGCGGGGAAATCTCTATCTGGGCCATTTGTCCGCTGCCCGCTCCCCGCTCATGCCCTGGGAGGGGCGGGCGACTGAGTTCTGAGGAACTGCCCATATAGATCGTCTCAGGCCTGTTTCATTTGGGCAGCTCCTGCAGACTTTTCTTTGACTTCTCTTTATGGTGTGTGTATGTGTGTGTGTGTATGTGTGTAAGGACCCGGGTCCTGGGAAAGCCTGCGAGGGAAAGACCATTTCTTTATCCTGAGGCTCAGACCTCAATTTCTCACTGGCTTTCAGCTCAAAACATGCCTCCCTCAGAGAGGCCTTCCCTGACCACTCCCTGGGTCATTCTCCACTAGGTCCCCCGATTTCTTTTCCCTGAAGCACTTCCCACTCTCTGAGTGGACCTTGACCATCTCTCTCTGACGTGGGCCTTGTCTGTCCTTCACTGTGAGCACTGTGATGGTGTTGCGGGTGACTAACCCCGGAGCCCAGGCCTGTGTCTGCACGTGTGCAGCCCTCGGTCCCCGCCGGGGCCGGCAGAGTCCTGGAGCAGGGCCAGTCAGCAGGCACCTCCCCCCACCCCCCTGTTGGAGCTCCGCTTGCTGTGAGAGTCCACATGAGATAGTCATTATTGTGCCCACTTTTTAGATGGGGGAATGTAGGCTCAGGGAGACTTGGTGACTTGTCTGTTGCCACAGCCAGTACGTGGTCCAGCCGGGATTGGAACCCAGGTCCTCTGAGGTTTATACTCTGCTGCGACATGGTGCTGACAGATAACAAATGCTATTCCGTGAGAACATGGGGATCTCAGGTCCGCCACTCCAACAGGCTTCTAAGCAGGGAGAGAGGAGGAGTGAGGAAGTTGAGGCGAGGCAGGCCGAGAGGGCGTGTGGATGCGTGGGCTGGGGGTCACACCCTGCGGTCACCCCCCCACACACACACACTCTGCCTCTCTGAGTCCTGCCCGAGGAGAGAAGTGGGGAGCCCCTTGGGTCTCAGGCCAGGTGCTGCCTGAAGGCCTGTTTGGTTTTTTTATAACCCCAAGGCCAGAGCAACTGGGGGAAGTTAGAGCTGGAAGGGGAGAGGCAGGTACGAACGGCCTCTAAGTTCATCTGTGACAGATGTAAGTGAAAGGCTAACTCCAGCAGATCCTTTTTTTGGAAGGAAGTGGTGAGGACAGGAATAAAACTCTCTTCTTATTCAACCTAACAGAAATAGGACCTCTTCAAACTTTCAGGAGGGTTGAAAGGCCAGGATAGGTCAACCTAAACCACCATCTCCCAGGCTGCATTTTCAAGAGGAGTTTGGGGCAGCCTTGGAAATAGCTACGCCCCAGCTCGCCTGGCAAGCAGAAATTATTGTTAGAGAGTAAGGGGAAAAAATGCACCTAATGCGTTATGCTCCCGGCCTCACCCACTGAGTGGGCTGGTGATGGTTATTTACAAGGCTGGCTTATTCATGGCCACTGAAGCTAGGAGAGGGAGGATGGAGACAGAATCGAACAAACGAGTTATTTATATCTACATCCCAGACCTCAGAAGGAAAATTCCCATACTTAGACGTTCCTAGATGGCCTGTGACACAGGGTATTTAAAGTAACAATGGGCCGAATTCTTGCTCACATTTTTGGCAGTGCGCCAGTCTGAAAGTCCACAGGAGAAAGACTTGTCGGGCTGTGTAGCTTTAGCGGGGTGGAAGGAGAAAAGACTGTTTCTAATTCGGGACTTATTTAAGATCTGACTTCCCCCCTCCTTCCTGGAATTGCAAGGAAAACATGATTTTGATTATAGAGACAACAATCCATGTAATCGACTTTGGAAGATTCGGGGGGATGTTAAAGAAACAAATAGGAAAGACTTTGAAAAACCCTTGAACTCCTCCTACATTTCTTTACCTGAGGGTGGAAATAGCCACTACCTGTGGGCAGTCTAATAGCTAAACTCTGAATGCTGCAGACTACTGTATAGAGCGGGATGGACACGACTCTACAAAACACTCACTGGTCCACTTAAGACATGACTTTGTGGCATTTGTTCCAAGGAAAATCTCAGAAAGGATTGAAAATGGTGACTTCTTGTACTTACACAGTTGAGATTATAGTCAAGATGACGTCTTACGGCCCCTCCCAAGCCTATGATATTTCTAAACACCAGCCTTGTAAAGAAGTAGAAAATCTACCAGCTCTATCAGTGAGGATGCCTTTGACTGCAACCTCAAACTGGCTTAAATTATACAAAAGATTTATTCAGATAGATAAAAGAAGTCTCCAGGTAGAATGACTTCAGGATTGGCTAACTAGGCAGCTCAGTGATGTCAAAAAGGACCCAGGTTCTTTCCCTGTTTTCTCCCTGCTATCCAACTTCTAGCCTTTATCCTCAGACCACCTCCATTTATGGTACTAAGAAGACTGCTGTTCCAGTGTCATAAGACACTACGATGTGTTCCTTTCTTCTTGGTTTGTCATTTTAAGAATGAAGAAACTTTTCCCAGAAGCCTCCAGCAGATTTCCCCTCACATTCTATTGGTCATTGCTGTATCACATGTCCATACGTGAACCAATCACTAGCAAAGAGACTGGTCAACATAATTTGATTCCACTCCTTAGGGCTTATCCCTGCAGCTGTGAATAGTTACTTTTGTCTGAACTATATGGCAAAGGGGTGAACTCTGGAAGAAATTTTGGGCTGCAAAAAAAACAGGGGATGGATATCAACCAAGGTGTCTGCCACATTAGCTATGAGAGCAAAAATTTGGAAGCAACTGGGGCTTCCCTGGTGGCGCAGTGGTTGAGAGTCCGCCTGCCGATGCAGGGGACACGTGTTCGTGCCCCGGTCTGGGAAGATCCCACATGCCGCGGAGCGGCTGGGCCCGTGAGCCATGGCCACTGAGCTTGCGCGTCCAGAGCCTGTGCTCCGCAACGGGAGAGGCCACAATAGTGAGAGGCCCGCGTACCACAAAAAAAAAAAAAAAAAAAAAAAATTTGGTAGCAACTTAAATGTCCATCAATGGGGGATGAGTTCCTTTGTAAAAAGGAAAAAGTTATTGATAACCAGTATGCCAAGTACTGTCTAGACCTGCAGATATAGCAGTGAATAAAACTGCCCTTGATGGGGGGAGACAGATAGCAAATAAGTAAATGAGCACCTGGGTATATCATGGCAAATTAAAATAAGTGCAGTGAAGGGAAAGACCAGGAGGACAAGAGACAGCCCAGGAAGTCCTCTCTGAGGAGGTGACATTTCAACTGAGAGATGAGAGAAGTGAGCCATGCATAAAGGAGTGGAAGAATATTTTAGCAGGAGCAAGAGGCAGTGCAAGGGCTCAGAAGCAGGAAGGGGCTTCTTGGGGTTGGGGGCAGAGGGTCAACAAGATGAGGGTGGGAAGGCCAGATTAGGCAGGGTCTTGTGGGCTTTAGTAAGGAGCTTGCATTTTCATTCTAAATTCAGTGGCAAGAAACTGAAAATCTAAAAAGATATATTTATTTTAAAAACCTTTTGTAAACATTTAAAATAATGATTTGATTGAAGTATAATTGATTTACAATGTTGTGGCACATTTCTGCTGTACAGGAAAGTGATTCAGCTATACGTTTTATATATATATATATATTCTTTCTCATGTTCCTTTCCATTACAGTTTATCACAGAATATTGAATATAGTTCCCTGTGCTATATAATAGGACCTTGTTGTTTATCCACTCTAAATATAATAGTTTGCATCTGCTAATCCCAAACTCTCAATCCATCCCCCCGCTCCCCTCCTTCCCCCTTGGCAACCACAAGTCTGTTCTCTATGTCTGTGAGTCTGTTTCTGTTTTGTAGATAAGTTCGTTTGTGTCATATTTTAGATTCCACATATAAGTGATATCATATGGTATTTGTCTTTTTCTGGCTTACTTCACTTAGTATGATAATCTCTAGGTCCATCCGTGTTGCTGCAAATGGCATTATTTCATTCTCTTTTATGGCTGAGGAGTATTACATGGTATATACATACCACATTTTCTTTATCCGTTCTTCTGCCAATGGACAGGTTGTTTCCATGTCTTGGCTATTGTGAATAATGCTGCTATGAACATAGGAGTGCATGTATCTTGTTGAATTATGTTTTTGTCGGGATATATGCCCAGGAGTGGGATTGCTGGATATACGGCAACTCTATTTTGAGAAAAAACTTTTTATTTTGAAATAATTTTAGATTGACAGAAGAGTTACAAAGATAGTACAGAGAATTCCCTATATTCTTCACCCAGCTTCCCCTAATGTTAACATCTTATATAACCATAAAATTAAGAAATTAACATTGGTATAATACTATACACACTTTACTCAGATTTCATGAGTTTTTCCACCATGTAGCATGTCTTCTGTCTTTCTTAGTATGTGACAATTTCCCACTCTTTCCTTCTTTTTCATGGCCTTGACATTTTGAAGAGTACTGATCAGGTATTTTGTAGAACTTCCCTCAATGTGAGTTTGTCTGCTGTTTTCTCATGCTTCAACAGAGGCTGTGAATTTGGGGAAGAATAGGAGAGGTGACATGCCTTCTCGTCACATGATTTCAGGGAGTACATGACTTCAGCGTGACTTTACTGGTGATGTTTAACCTGCATCACTTGGTCAAGATGGCATCAGCCAAATCTCTCCACTGCAGAGTTACTGATTTTCCCCTTCCATGCTCTATTCTTTGGAAGCAAATCGCTAAACCCAGCTTACACTCGAGGGAGGAGCTGGAGCGTTTTAAGGGCAGTGACAATAAAGGATTGGATAAATAAACAATGGTCACTGTGGAATACACATCTCTAAGTAGTGCAGACCTGGAGCTGCCAGCCCAGTGAAAGCTGTGTATCTTAAAGACAACTGCCTTTCACCTTCCCTCCTGTTCCCTCCTGTTTATTTTCATGGTCATCTTTAAGGTGAATGCTGCACTACCTAGGATTTTGCCCTATGTCAGAGATGTTTCACTTGGCAGTTCTGGGGAGAGAGGACTTTCCTGTGTCCCCCAGTGATGGCCCCAGTGGGCTGCCCTGTGTGCAGCCCTGCCACCCACCTTGCCCCATCACACACACAGTCACGGCCCAGCGAGGCTCCTGTTTTTTTTGTTTTTTGTGGTTTTTTTTGTGGTATGCGGGCCTCTCACTGTTGTGGCCTCTCCCGTTGTGGAGCACAGGCTCCGGATGCGCAGGCTCAGCGGCCATGGCTCACGGGCCCAGACGCTCCACGGCATGTGGGATCCTCCCGGACCGGGGCACGAACCCGTGTCCCCTGCATCGCCAGGCGGACTCTCAACCACTGCGCCACCAGGGAAGCCCCGAGGCTCCTGTTTTTGACCAATAATCTCCTTGGGCAGGGTGAGCAGAGGGTGTGTCTAGTGTGGTTTAGCTGAGGTTGGTGGCTCGGTGTGGAGAGCAGAGCATATCAAAGGGGAGGTGGGAAGAGGAGCCTATGAGGCATAACACAAAATAACACGCAGCACCAGCTATTAGAAAGGAGAAAGTGGAGTGACGGAGGTATGGAAGAAAGTCCAGGTGTGTTGTTGCGTGAAAAAAGCATTTTGCAGGAACAGCTTTGTGCAGTGTGATCCCATGTATGGCTTTAAAGGCGGAAGCACAGTCCCTTGCACATAGTAGACGCTCACTATTTGTTAAATGAACGAATGGTATACAGCAAAATGTTAAACTGAGGCTGGGAATATGGTGGGGAGTGGTTTTTTTTTTTCCCCTGTTGTTTTCTTTTTTGCAACATTCCTGTTATAATTTGACTTTTTAAATTATTTTTAAAAATGAAATACCACGCTGATTTTTTTCCCTGAAGCTGATCGGTAATAGCTCTCATGTTGGCCGGGTCTGAGTGGTGACTATTCAGTACTGACCCTTAATTAATGCTTCTGGTAAGCACACCTCTTCTAGGAGGGCCAGGAGAACCAAATAACATATGTTCCTAAACTGACTTCCTTTTTTCCTCCTTGGGGATGTTCTGTCACAGGCAAGTGGTGAAGGGAGCAGAGGGCTGGGAATTTGCCAGATTCAGGTCTGCATACTACTGGCCCCCAAGATCTTTGCATTTCACGAGTGCTTCTACAGCAATGCAGCCAGGTCTTCCTCGTCTGTAGCCAGGGCTCAGGCCTCTTCCCACACATCAGCCATCCCCATAATTGGCTGGCCAGACACCTTGCTTTGCCTCTTCCCAGTGTCCAGGGGTGGGAGCACAGGTAGGAAAGCAGAGGCTCTGTAGTCAGGCTTGTGTGACCTTGGGCATATGACTTCACCATCTAGAGCCTCGGTTTCTTCATCTGTAAAATAGGTACAGCCACCGAGCGAGGATGAAAGGAAATAATGGATCAAAAGCACTCGGTTGGCACCAGGCTTTAAATACTCAAGTGCTAGTCACACGAGGCAGAAGCTGGTCCTATTGTTTACATCATTCTGATTATGTGGTGGAAACCCAACATCCTCTCACATGGCTAGCTTTAGGAACAGAAATAAAGTCTGAGGCCACTTGTCCCTTCCCCTTTGACTCTCCTCTCGGTATATCATTAATTAATTAACACGTTTAACAAATATTTATTGACTGCCACTCACGTGCCAGATGCTGTGCTGGAAGCTTCCCAAGGGGCGTGGTGTATATGGAAATACTGATCCCCATGCTCAGGGCAGTGGGTGTGGCTGGGAGAGGACAGAGGCCCGGACCCTGGAGTGCTGCCCGTCACTGGCAAGTGACCTGCGGGTTTACCGCCGTGGAAAGCTTCTATATGCGCCGTGACAAAGGCCAGGCAGCCCTGAAATCATGAACAAGAAGCCTCAGAACAAGGGCTCATCTCTAGGGGGAACAGACAGGCTGTGAACAGACAGGTGTGAACAGGTCATCACAGCATGTTGCAGGAGGGCAGGAAGGAGACCAGTAAAGGTCAGAGAGGACCAGGGCGAGACTGAGGGTGGAGGGGGGTGCTGGTAGCATCATTACTGTTGATGTCACTTTTGGGGAATTTTTGGTAGGAGACACTAGATTGGCTCACAAGTGCTTGAAAACCACAGTTTCCTAGAGAGACAGAAAGCCTGGCTCCTCTTCTTGGCGTTGCAGCCAACCCATTGCGTGACTTGGACAAGCTGCTTTCAGGGCCTCACCTCCCCGTCCATATGATGGAGGTGAGTGGATTGGACCAGTGATTCTTCACATTTGGATGGGTCACATACCCCTCTGAGAATCTGGAAAGTGTCTCTCAGACAAAAAGCACAAACACGCAGAAATTTATCTACAGTGTCAAAGGGCTCCCTCTACCCCGCCCCCCTACCCCCAAATCCTAGGCTAAGAAGCACCGGCTTCCATGACCTCAGATGTCCTCTCTGGGATTATGATTCTGGCACCTGTGCCTGAGTGACATGCCTACAGGGTGGGCATCCTTAGGAAGCCCTCTAGATGGGGGTTGGGACATCTTGTTTCGGGTTTAACTGCCCAAGGAGACCAGTCAGACTTGACACCAGCTGGTGTCAGGAGCAGAGAGCAGGCAGGTGATGTAAAAAAGAGAAGCAGACTGGGCTAAGGGACATCAAGGTACAAACACCATGATCAATGCCAGCTGGCGCTCAGCCCAGGGGACTCGGGCAGTGAAGTGGGGTGCGGGGGATACTATGTGAGAGTGAGGGGACCCTGCCCTGTTAGCAAAAGCCCGTTAGTTGCCTTTCAACTCTGACCATTTGCTGCAATGGGGAGCCCAGAGCAGCCAGCGCTTTTTTTTAAATTAATTAATTTATTATTTACTTTTTGTGGCTGTGTTGGGCCTTTGTGGCTGTGCGTGGGCTTTCTCTAGTTGCGGCGAGCGGGGGCTACTCTTCGTTGCGGCGCGCGGGCTTCTCACGCGGTGGCTTCTCTTGTTGCGTGCAGAGCACGGCTCTAGGTGCGCGGGCTTCAATAGTTGTGGCACACAGCCTCAGTAGTTGTGGCTCGAGAGCTCTAGAGCGCGGGCTCAGTAGTTGTGGCGCACGGGCTTAGTTGCTCCGCGGCATGTGGGATCTTCCCCGACCAGGGCTTGAACCCATGTCCCCTGCATTGGCAGGAAGATTCTTAACCACTGCGCCACCAGGGAAGTCCCCTGCCAGCGCTTTTTATTTTTCATGAGAAGTTTTAGATCTAGGCTTGGAAACCTCTTCATTTTCAAAGAACAACCAACAGTTTTTGAAAACACTGTGGGCTGTAGTCTGTGGTCTCCTGCCTACATGGTCCACACTTCCAGGCTAAAGACGGAGAAACTGAGGCTAAGAGGAAAGGAGACTGAGTTCTTCTATTCTCCGCCGTCCTATGAGACATATTTTCACCTCTGAGATATTGTTAACAACGTTTATCAGGGCTGCACACAGCCATTGTCGAATCCTCCAACTGCTGTTAGAAGGGCAGTGACCCTCCCGAGGTCACACTAGAGCAGGTGGCAGAGCAGGGCCCTGGGCATTGGGACCATAAGGCTCAGTTGCTCTTCCCAGCACATGGCCCTAAGAGGAGAGGCCTGCGGAAGTGGCAGTCACTTCTCAGTGAGGCCCAAGGCCCTGGCTGTGCCCCCTCTCTGGGAAACGGCTCCATCTGGATGGACACTAGTTCTTTAATCCGATTAGATCCGGCACCTCAGAGAGCCTTGGTAATCCAGGGCTGGCTGGAGCACTGCCTGGAAACTGGTCAAGCAGTAGCCTGGGGGGTTGGGAGGAACTCAGTTTATAAACATGGGGGTCCCCAGACCCTAGCCCTGCTGCCTTCCACTCCACCCGGGCTGCTGTGGCCCTGGTCTGTGCCCTCTTTGTACTTTGCCCCTGGAAGCCCAGAGGGGGACCTTCTCCCTTAAACCCTGTGTGTGCGTCTCTCCCGGAGCAGTTCTGCCACCCCACACACCCACAAGCCACCAGACTACACTTCTGAATTAGCTGGGTTAAGCTCCCCCTCTCCCCTGTTAAGCTTCTTGTCTCTGGCCACCACAGCCCAAATAATTCCACAGGTCTGGGGAAGCAGTTCCTCTTTTAATTGCAGAGGAAATGAGGAAGGCTGGCCAAGAGCAAAGTAGGGAGGGTTGTTACAATGTCATGTGGTAACGCAGCATCCTTCCTGAGATCAGTTTGAGGATGGGGCCGCAATATTTCATATGGGGTGCTGTGAAGGGGTGCTTATACCCAGGTTCCAGTCCCATCCCAATCAGTCTATGTATTCTTGTTTAAAGATCACCTACTATCACTGACTTCTACAGAAGCACTAGGGGGCATCCCAGGGGAGGTGATCTTTGGATCGGGTCTGAAAGTTAGAATAGGACTTTAGCATGCAGTGCACAGGCTGTGGAGGAAGGTCCACCATGTCTCAGCTGTGTGGCCTTGGGTGAGTGACTTACCCTCTCTGAGCCTGGGGGGGGGTTCTCCTCTATAAAATGAGACTGATTATATCAACCTAATTTGATTGTTTTCAAGACTGTAAACGCTAATGCAGTGTCTTTGCTCAGAAGCAGTAGCTTTTGTGGTGGTTTTCTAAGGCCACTTGACCTCTGTTACTCTGTGAAGGCTTCTAGAATACCGCAGGTATTCCAACTACTGACTCCAATAGAGAATCACCTGAAGCTCTTCTCTTGCTTTGTCACTGGTGGATTTTCTGTTCAGAGTCCGAAGCAACTCCCTCCCTCACCACGTCCAACGGGAGTGGAGTCAGTCAGGAGGCTGGTTGCATAGTCTCTTCAGGTACAGGAAAGAAAGAGGCCAGACCCAAGGGAGAAAGAAGGTGGGGGAGGAAGGGAGCAGGGAGGGTTCCAACCCTTGCAACAGTTAAATGTTAATATAGGTGTCGGCATAGGAAGTGTCTTCTAATGATAGAAGGAAACTAGGGAGTTTTTCAATCATCTCCTGCTTAAAAGATACAGATGTATTCATAATTATCCCTTGCCTCAGGCCTTGAGGCCCAGGTGGGCTCCAGAAGGCCTGTGTTCCTGCCAGACAACAGTCCTTAAGGAACATCATGTAGACAATTGGAATGCCGTTTATCGTGCAAAACACAATAAAACCCTGAGCTCTCTTCCTGTCTCAGAGACCCATAAATTATGAAAATTATACCTGCCCCAGGCCATGGACATATTGTTTTATTAAAGTTCCGATGAATAAACTTAAGACTCTTAAAAATGTCCTCTCAGCTTTCATCTGGCACACACCTCCATCACGGAGCTGTCTGCCGGGGTGCATTCGATGAGCTCACAAACGAAGTTTGGGAAGTTGAGCTCATTTCAAGGTACAGAGTCAGCAGGGTGCAGGGGCCAGCTGGGGAGCTGCAGGAGGGGCTGGGGGCCTCCTGGCCTGATGACAAAGTTGCCCAAGGGATTCTGGTTGTCTGCCGTCAGAGTTGGGACCTCCCCACAGCTTGCCCCCACTCTTCTGTTGAATGTGCGTCAGGCTTGTGGTGCCCTCATAGGAGGTGTGTGGTTATGGGTGTGGAGAGGGTTGAAATTCTTCCCTCTTTTTTTTTTTTTTAAATTCTATCACTGGGTAGTCTTTTTATTCCATCCCGTGCTTCTTCCCCAAATTAGGTTGCTAAACCTTCAACTTTCCATCTTCCCGTCTACCGTTCAACCATGTAACTAGCAGGCATGTAACACCTTCTCCTAACCCTCAATTTCTGCATCCCTAAGAGGTAACTAACAATGGTTTTCGGCCAAGTGTGTTCGGTGCCTGGCAAAAAGGAACCATTCACTACATGCTAAGCCACCCAAGTCATTTCATAACTGGGAACAAAGAGGAACAGGGCCGGTCAAAGACAGACAGACAGTGGAGGCACATGTGGAACTTTTTCTCTGGACGCTGTATTTTAAAAAGCAAGCTCCCATTTGTTTAGCTCCCATTTCCTCAAGAGTATTTGGGTGAGTCTAAGCAGTAGAAAAAAAGTAAAACCAGGGGCAGGCCTGACCCATGTCCCCACCTATCAGGACACCCAGACGTAAAGCCTGGTACAGTATCTGGGACTGAGCCAAGGAAAAAAAAAAAAACCACCTCCACGTGTCAGTTGCTTACCTTGTCAGTGAAGGGAGATGCCATCATGCAGGAGTGGGACAGGCCACAAGGTCGGCCAAGGAGCAGACAAGACCACAATGAGGCAGGACATCTTTTGTGCCTTCTTGGACGGTGACCAGGGAATCCTTGGAATGCAATGGGTTTGGAGGTCTCGAAGAGGACCCTGAGGCTTTCACGACGACTTGGAAGACACCATAACTGGTGACCCCAGAGAAAACCAGAGCTGGACCCAGGGCTCCTGATCTCACCTCTCCCTCTAGCCCCTTCCCCCCACCATTGCTGGCTGTCAGACCCCACTTACTGGTAACAGAAAAATGTCTATTTCTCAATTCCTCTTTCAGCAAACAAGAGGTATGTGTTCACATAAAAGTCAAACGTTCCTTGTGATTGGCATATGAATCGAAAGTAGATCATCTGAGAAGTGGCTGCGTGGTGGGGAGATAGAGGGATAGATAGATGGAAGGTGCACTGGAAAGGCAGAGGCAAGTCATGTAATAGATCCAAGTCTTTAGAGGTCAGAGGGGACGGGTTTTGTGCAGTATGCACCAATCTAGTGAAAATAAGGAAGCTGCCAAGGGCTTTTGTGTTTGCCTTCTGTAAGCCTGTAGGTGTAGGTACATGCAAATCTGCTTGGGGGCACCAAGGCTAAAAGGAGAGTTGCAGAATTGTCAGCTGGGCAGGTCAGATGAACCTCTCCCACTTCCCAGTTTTGCTGTCCATCTGTTATCAGTGCAACCTCGTGTAGGGGAGGGCTTGCCGGAGGACTTAGCACCTGGCAGGATTCAGCTTCATAAGAAAGTGAAGGTTTCCTCCACCGACTCTCAGGTCATCCTAGAGGCAGGACAAGGGCCAGGAGCCCTCTCCCCCTGCCTCCTTGTCTGCCAGAGCTTGGCTACTCGCTTCCATCTGTTCTTTGACAAACGTGCCGCCTTGCTGGGTGATGTTGGGAGTGCGGACACACAAGACACACAGAGAAACGGCAGCCCTGTGCATATTTAACAATATATATTTATATATACTTTCTAGATCAGTACATTCAGTTTTTAACTTGCTTTTTCTTCACAAACAGAAGAACTCTTACAATAGTAGACTTTCTAAAATAAATACTATTAAAATAGAGCTTCAAAATAAATATTCTATACAAAGGAAACCTTCTGTGGTAACTTTTGATGTGGGGTGAGAAGGGGTTACAGTGAAGAGGGAAGATGTGCCAGGGTGGGACCCTTGAACAGCTTTTCTGTTTGTAACATGAAACCAAACCGTGGGGCAGTGAGAAAGCAGGATAAGACACCACACAGTTACCCACAGCAAAACAGGGCAGCGCGAGATTTGTCGTCACCTGTCACAGTAAGCAGAGGGCATGAAAATGCTCACCGAAGGCATGAACCAGAAGGTCAGTGAAGCTTGCGGGATGCCCTGGTGACTTGCGCGGTGCCAAGTCGTGCTGCCTACACCCCACCGGACATCCCCTGGGGCAGCACAGAGACCATGAAGGTGACGGGATGTGGATGCTGGTCCCAGCCCGCACTTTCCACACTTGGACTCATCATAATCTAACTGGGCCTCGCTCGATGCCCAACAGGGATGCACGCAGACTCCAGAACGCGTAAAGAACCAGATGCCATCACGTGATGGTCTTCCATCTCGGTCCGCTGTGAGGGGCCCATATCAATAGCAGGGAACTGGTCTTGACTCCTCCCAGCCATGGACCTTCAGGAGCCTTGGTTGTACCCCGTCTACCTGCGAGGGCTGGGCTCTCCTAGACCCAGTTCCCAGGGTGCCGGCTGGAGTGTTGGGCCTTCACAAACCCACCCTTGAGGGGAAGCAGCCTTGGCCCCTTAGGACAAGCATCCTGGACCCAGGTTTGTGGATCCCACCCCCGGTTCCAGGCAGAACCACCAGCCACCCCAGGTTGAAAAGAAGTGGGAAGCAGCTGGCACTTTTCAAAAAAAGGTCAACATGAGGCATAATCCAGCCAAGCAGGCCACTGGTGACAGGACACGCAACCAGCCAGAAGCAGCCACAGAAATGTGTCGTGTTTCTGAGAGCTTGGTCCCTCAGTGGCCCTTGACTGGCCCCCGGGGGCCACGGGCAAGCCAGTTTTATTTTTTCTTTTTGCCAAGGAAAACATGCTGAGGGATAGCTATGCAACAAAGCTGGGTGAACCGAAGCTGAGCACACAGGACAGAGTTCTGCAGACATCCATCTAGCAGGCTAGATGCAAACCAAAAAGAACAAGCCAAAACAGGGGGAAGGGAAAAAAGAAAGCCAAAACCCAGAAAAATCCATGTTTATAACTATATACACAAAAAGTCAGGGTTCAGGAGGCTGTTTGCCAGGTAACAGGGTCTATGTAGAGACGGTGGGGTAGGGGTATATGTATGTATGTATGTATGTATGTATGTATGTATGTATGTATGTGTGTGTGTGTGTGCACAGCTCATGTAAGTCAATTCTCCACAGAATGTGCGTGTAGAACTCCAAAGATCACCAAAGTGCAACTTGCCACTGGGTCAAGTTTCCCATGGAGACATTTGAGGGAGGGGCTTTGGGAAAAGTTCTGAGGTCTCACCAAGCGAGGACGTGTGCCCTCTTTTTTGGGGTAACCTCTGCACACCTGTTCTGAGAAAACATCTCCAGTCCCTTCAGTACACATCTGATACATTCAATTAGGATAAGTGGTTGGCTGAATGTGTTTTTTCTACCATTCCCTCTGATTTGTGCAAGAACATCCATACATCCATCACGACTGTGGCAAAGGTAGCTACAGGAATCAGCCTTAGAAAACGCAGATGCAGTATTTCATATTTGCCTTTTACAAGCCAGCATATGTTATATAAATAAAGCCTAAAATAATAAGACCCTCCCCTCCTTTCCACCAGTCAATAAATACCTACGGTTACAATTAACTTATTCTAAATCATAAGATGTTACTACTAGTCTTCAAGAAGGAAAAAAAAAAAAAAGTCCTTGAGAAGCACTGGGTGCATGACCATCGCAGCTACCTGCCTCCTTGCCTCCTTCCTGGAGGCTGTTCTGTTCCTACAGAACAAACTGGAAATGCTACAAACGCTGTGCCTAGTGCACTTCCGATATCACCTGGGGTAGCTTTTCTGACCCAGACTACTTTCTCTCATGGGGGGAAGAGAGGGAGGCACAAATTACCACACTAAGCAAAAACCCCGCACAATAGCTAGGGAGGAAGGACCGGACACACTACAGCTTTTGCATGCAACAAGTACCTACCCACCGGACGAGCTGCACTTTCTGAGTCCTTTAGCACCTTGAGAGAAAGAGTTGCTACGTCTTTGGGGGCTGTTGGGAGGGGCTCATTGTAGCCACGCACAGAAGCAGGGCTCAATCCCAAGAAGCCCCCGGAGAATCTTTCCCCCACCCGCATTCTTCTGACTCCCCCGCCAGGGCTTCCTAACACTAAAATAGACTCTTTTTTCATCATCTATTTACATTAAAGATACAGACACTGTACACAAAAGGCTATGACAGCAAGCAGCAGAATCAAGAGAGAAGAAACCCACACCCAGCTCGCCTCAACTCTCACTCTGCCAATGGGAGGTGCTGCCTCTCTTCTTTGCTGTTAAAATCCTCTTCTTGGTGGGGAGGGGGATTGTGTTCCTTGAGGTTGCTCGCCCCCCAGATTTTGAAATCAGCCCTTCCTGGGGGTGGCCCAAAAGGAAGCAAGTGTTTTACTATTATTTCTTAGAACACCGTTAGCATCTGGTTTAATGCTTCTATAAAAACATAATGACTGGATCCAGAGACCACAGCCTCAGACTCATTGGCAAAATGCTATTTGGTCTCGAATTTGCCGCCCTGGCCTTCTCTACCCATAAAGTTTCTGGAAAAGATCTGGGTAGAGAGAACTTGGGACACGTAGCGGGCGGGTGAGTCTGTGACCCAGTAAGAGCCGAAGGACGGTTTTATGAGTGGAACACCCCCAAGAGTTAGTGAGGAAGCTGGAAGGGAGAAAAGGTACTGTGCAGTGGTTCCTAGATCCATCCGTGGCTCCGGGCAGAGCGAGGAACAAGGGGGCTCCCAAGTATATACAACAGGGATCGCCAGGGTCTACACCTTCCCCAAGATGTCGGGGCAAACCGGGGTAGAGGCTGGGAGAAGAAGGTATAGACGGCAAAACTCCAAGGGTCTTCTTCCAAGGTCCCCTGGCCGCTCAGTTACCGATTCCTCCCAGGCAGCCAGAGAGAATGCAGAAGAGCGGGGAGAGAGGGAGGGAGGAGGAGGGCTGGGAAGGCATTCAAGCAGCTGCAACTTCCGGATATGTGTCCACATCTGTGTTCCATCTTCTGAAAAAGAAAAATCGCCCCCAAACCACACCACGCCCCTGCCACTATCTGTTTCATACAAGTTCCAGGACCCTGAAAAAAAAAACCAAAAAAACCCAAAGTGCTTCTTCATCCTTTTGGGGAAGAGAAGGATGAGCGATTGTGGTCTCTGTTTCTTCAGAAGCTGGGGGTAGGGAGTGGGCAGACTGGCAGGGTCAGCCTGAGGATGCTAAAACCTCTGGCCTCGCTGTGGTGGCCCCCTCTCAGGTGTGAGAAGGGAACCAAGTTTCCAGGGGGAAGCGCCGGGACTTGACCCCAGGTGTCAGAAAGGCTTGTCGGGTCTGCTGGCCTTGGCGTCCCCGGCGGCTGCCTTGCAGATGACGCTGTTCGTGTGCTTGCAGCGGCATCCTGGGCGGCGCAGGCGGTCATAGCCGCGCTGCGCCAGCTTCACGCAGCCGGTGGCGGGCAGGTAGCAGAGCAGGCAGGGCAGCACCAGGGAGAGGGCGCCCATGAAGGACCAGCGGGCGCAGCAGTTTGAGTGCGAGCAGGAGCAGGGGTGGTCGGCGCAGGAGCCCTCATCGTCCTCGTTGGTGCAGTGGTAGAAGACGCCCTGCACCAGGCACATGCAGGTGCCATAGTTGACCAGCGTCTGGGCGGAGCACAGGCACTCCTGGTTGCAGACCCAGCAGGAGGGCAACGTCCGGGGGGACGCGCACTCCTTGCACTTACACTTCCCGCAGGCCTCGCACAGCAAGAAGTGCTTGTCCAGCTCTGGGGGGACGGCCGGGCCCTTGAGGTCCAGTGGCTTGCAGTGGATGGCCTTGGGCTGGATGCGCACGGCCCTCGGGGAGGCCTGGTCAGCCACGGGCGGGGGGGCCATGTGGTCTAGGAGGCGCTGGTCAGAGGACGTACTGCTGCTGCTGCTCACAGAGCTGGGGCGCCCGCTGAAGGAGATCCAGTGGTGGGTGATGTCCTGGTCACAGCGGGCGGGTGTCAGGGCCAGCTCTGGGGCTGCACCCCGGGTCCGCTTGGGGCCGGTGGGGGGTGCCAGGCCAGGATTGTCGATGTAGTCGTTCTCCACGTGGCTGGTCTTCATCTGGTCGATGGGGAGAATGGTGAGGGGGTGCTGGAGCCGGCCGTGGGCCATACGGCTGTCCAGAAGGGGCTGGACCATGACTGAGCTGGGAGTCAAGGGGACGCTCTGTGGGATCGGGGGCTCCATGGGGCCAGAGGTCCTGGGCTGTGCAGAGAAGCAGGCTTCTAGGGGCCCTGGAGTCGGGGGCGGAAGAGAGAATGGATTCCAGGCATCAGTATGTGGCCTGTTAACACCCCCCACCACCCCCACCCCCGTCAGGTCCTTGGGAGCCCAAATGAAATGGGAACTGGAATTCCTTTGGTAGACTCTCCAGCATTATGGCTTAGATGAGTAATAATGACAGCAACAACAACAATAGTTAAGTGGCAGAAATAACTTATTTAGTACTTACTATGTGCCAGGGACTCTTCTAAGCACCATATTTATTACGTCATTGACTCTTCACAATAAACCTAAAATGTAACTACTATTATTATCCCTTTTCTAGTTACAGGAAACTAATGTTCAAAGTAACTTGTCCACAGTCACACAAAACCATCAGTAGCAGAACTAGGGCTCAAAGCTGTGCCGTCCGAGTTCATTCTTATAACCCCCATGAAACATGCTCCTGATTTAAGACAGATACAGCTTAGCAGTTATAAACACAGGTTCCGGAATCAGATCCAAGTTCAAATTCTCACCTCTGCCTAGCAGCGTTACTGTGAATGAGGTTCTTTAACCTCTATGCCTTAGTATTTTCATCTGTAAAATGGGTTCTTGTGAGGACTAAATGAGAAAATGCATATCTAGGACCTAGCATTTTGCCTGACACACAGCACATACTCTAATTTATCACCATCCCAGAGAGCAATAGTTTAGATTTCCTGAGCACTAATAAGCACGAGTGTTAAGTACCAAGCGATGTGCTGCGTGCTGAGGATGTGGTGACCATGACAGACAGTCCCTGTATGCTCCCATGTAGTTTATCAGCTGGATAAACAAAAGCCTTTATTTCAGGTAATCACAAGAGAAGGAAGAGCTGTATCTGATGCCTGCACATCCAGGATATTAACTTATTACCACTACTTCTGAGAGCAGCAACATCTAGTGGCTAATAACCCCTGGGTAGGTGCACCTCTGACAACTTGGATGGGAAATCCTCCCGAGGGGCACTCACATCACCCATTGCCAAGTGCTGAGCTGAACATTCAGCCTAAATGCTATTTACTAGAAGAGCTAAGCCAACCCTGGATCAGTTTCTAATTTCACCGAGAGAGTGCAATTTTAAGTTGGAATCCGGCCAGAGATTCAACTGCAGTGCCTGACACGGAACCCCAGGAAGTCACTTAAATCAAAGAGCGGAAACGGCTTGGTTCAAATTTAGAAAGTGCACATTGTTTTCTATTAGAAGTGCCATTTCCTCGCCTGCTGACCTTTACATTCAGAATTCGGCTGGAGATCAATTTAAAGAAATAGCAACAGAGGCCAAGACCTCTGCCCAAGGGGGCACGATTTGGAATCCCAGAGAAAGATTAGACTCTGGGAAGATTTCACCGGGCTTGGGAGTGGGGGACACAACAGATAGCCAGGGTTCGGATAAAAGGGAAAGATAACCACCTTTGGGGGGGTGGGGGAAGACCATTGGATTAACGTGCTACGGGATTGGGTTTTGGTAAATGCTTTTTCAAGACGCTAATGATGTTCTGATTTGGAGAGCTGACCCTGTACCTCCGTTATTAGGTTCACCTTCCCTCAAAGGTGATGCTTAAGAAGGGGATGTGGATAGGTTTCCACTTCCAGTTCTAATCCTGTATCCCTCCAGACTTGGGACACAGCTGGTCATCCCAGTATTCCAATCACAGGAGAATGACACCTGCCCCGAGTGACACATCCATACTTATCAATGTCTCTATAGTAAAGAATGAAGAGAGAAAAAAAAGGCATTCAGGGCAACTCTGTATTATACTTCCCCTGCCTGGAAACAAGTTTGATCAGAAATGGTTAAATTGGGGAAGGGCCTCTTTAGATGCTTTCCAGCCTGTCTGAAATAAAGAGCTAGGTCTAGATGCGAAGTTCATGAAGTGGATGAAAGGGAGCTTATCCACAAGGTTCTCATCTGTATACTGCAAGGAAAAAACCATTAAGTCTTTTCTGCAAGGTTCATTGCTCAGTCAACTGATATTTCCCCTTCGCAAAGCCATGAACTATGGGCTCATGAACAAGGGCTCTGCTCCCACAGTCCTATCTACTTAAGAGAGATTTCTGTGCACAGCTTCTCCCATCTCAGAGGATGTCTGCCTAGAGGTAGCCTGCCTCCTGCCTCTGTGTTCCCTCCACATGTCAGGAGAGCATCGTCTTCAAAGAAGAGACTTCCAGAAGAGACTTCCCTGTGGCAGAGTTAGACTTAAGTGTCTGGCAGGTCTGCCACCAAGAAATAGCCATCTGCCAAGGCAGCCTCCTTTGGGGATCCTGGGGTCAGGGCTGGATGGGGGGGGGATGTTAGTTAAGCATTCAGAGAGAGGAGTTTTTCCAAGGATCAAGTTGGCCATGGGGCAGAACTTCAGGGGATGCTACCTCAGCCCACTTTATTCTTTGCAGGCACTCCAAAGCCTTGCTTCTAGAATAAGTGGGTTTGGGGTCAAGAGAAGGTTAGGAGCCACGGGTCCCAGACCTTTGCCTGGAGGAAAAGGTGTGACTAGGCAGAAGAATGGAAAATGCTGACAGAGGCACAGGAGACGACTCTGGCGCCAGCCAAGAGGTGCCTCAGCCAGAACCCCCCAACCAGGACAAAGACAACACGATTCCCTTATTCCAGAAGCTCAGGGTCCTGCCAACAGAACGTCAGTGGTGGTTTGAAGGTTGTATTGCCCCATGTAATTGGGCTTTTTGCCTCTTAGGACTAGGATTGGGACTGGCCATGCTGTGGGTACTCCCTCCCCTATACAGTTTATCCACTCTCCTTCCCCTGGTTCTATTCCTGGGGTTCTATAAGAACGGGCGCACTTTCTATGGAGGAAGCAAAAGGCATGGGCAGTGCTTGGGGATTTTAATAGGCCCTGGAATCACAAGGCAGATTCATGGAAAAAGTCCCATGGAAAAGTCCCACCAGGAAGCCAGGGTGGGAGCAGCGCCTGCAGGCGATGGGGATATTGGCATTAGCAGGCTCCCATCACTCTCCAGAGGCAGCTGTCAACATCTGGGCCTGCACTCAGGGCCAGACATGGGGGTGGGAGCTCAGTCCACGATGACTCAGCTCTCTTGGGACATGCTGCATCCAAGATGGCTCCAGCAGGCATATTCTAAAATGCATCTTCCCTATCATAACTCTGATGGAAGATGCCTTCCGGCCACCAGGGGCTCGGAGTTGTACCACTCCAACCTTCTCAGGCTTCATGGCCTCACCTCCCAATTAGCCGGGACCCTCCGCAGGAGGGTGGAATTCATTTGGCTGACAAGAAAAACAACTTCCCGATAGCCTGTTTGATAACCCCTCAACACAGCTAAACGGTGTCTCAAACCCCCCCACCCCAAGTCCTCGGCTTAGAAGATTGATCCCTACTCACTGGGACACACCCACCCTCCAGTCTGAGCAACGCTGCCGAACTTAAGTGCAGTTTAATATGTACTCTGCTTCCCCTGCAAGGAAGGAAGAGATTTATAATACAAATAGGAGAGAGGAGGCTTTGCCTCATTTAGGCTGTTTGGGAGACTGATGGCCAATTTGGAAGACTGTGGACAGAGAAACAAAGCCAGCAGTCCACTTAGCCAGAGACGCACCTCTATCGAATTTTCGGTTGCAGCCTTATGGATTAGCATGAGGAAGGGAAACTTTTACCTCCGTTCCAACCTTCTAATAATAATAATTAATAATTAGGGGAGGGCTTCCCTGGTGGCGCAGTGGTTGAGAGTCCGCCTGCCGATGCAGGGGACATGGGTTCGTGCCCCAGTCCGGGAAGATCCCATGTGCCACGGAGCAGCTGGGCCCGTGAGCCATGGCCGCTGAGACTGCGCGTCCGGAGCCTGTGCTCCACAACGGGAGAGACAGCAACAGTGAGAAGCCCGCATACCGCAAAAAAAAAAAAAAAAAAAAAAAAAATTAGGGGAGCAGCAAGCATTTATGAAACATTTCTTGGTGTCAAGCTCTGTGCTAAATTCTCAATGATTTTCTCCTTCAATCCTCACCATCCCCTTGGAGGATAATACCCATTTTGCAGAGGAAGAACAAAGGGTCATAGAGCAGGCAAGTGGTCAGGGCAGGATTCGAACCCAGGCAGCAGAGGCTCCAGAGGCTGCAACTTCAGCCCTGAGACCCTGACTTGCAATAACTCCTGGGTATTCATGGAAGGGCACGGAAGCACCCTTCTCTCTTATAGCCATGAACTCCGCCAGTCTCCCAGGTCTGCCACCAGCCCTCAGGGAACCTCATTGGGCCATCTTCGGGTTCTTACCCAACCAGCCTGGAAATGAAGCCAGACAGGGCTGACATCAGACTAGCCCCCAGTTAGGGGAATTTTCAGTGTGGAAAGCAGAGGCTGGGGGGTTGAAATCTGTCATTAAAGGAAGGGTCAGAGCGCAAGACATCTTCACTTCCGTTTTCTTTGGCATCCCTTTTGTCACCTCACACACCCCCATTTTTCTAAGAGTTTTCATTTTTAGTTTTCTTAAGGTTGAATGGGTCTCATTTGTAGGATCTCACCACAAAGCAGTCCCTAAAAGGAAAGCCTAGAGTGGGCGGGAATCCCGTCTCCTCCCACCTATAAAGTTGAACTTAAGGGTCCCTAGGGCACGTTCATGGATGCGGCTTCCTGGTCCAGGTCTGTGGGGAAGGGAAGGAGGAGCTAGGGTAAAAGGAAGGCAGAAGAAGAGAGTCCTAGAATACTGAATCAGCAGGATATCGAAAAGCCCAGAGCACACTGTCCTGTATTTGCGGCTTCGTCTGTGAGCCTGACATTGCATGTGTACCTGTGGGGAGGGGCTGAGCATCAAGGCGGCAGACAGCTCAATGCAGGCTGGCTGGAAAGAATCAAGAGGCATGTTAAATGTCTGTTCCACCCATCCACCCCTTCCCCTGGACTTATCCCAGGGAGAGGAGTTGGGAAATATTAGGAAAACCTGACAGTTGTACTTTGAAAACTACAGGTCAGCTAATGCCAAACTGGCAAGGGGCTCTGAATGAAAGGGTAGTTTCTGCACTGCCCCATTCAGTCCCAGCAGGTGCCTTCAGGGAAGGCTGTTTAAGCCTTTAACAGCTCAGAGAAAAAGGTCTCTAGGCTTCATGAGAGCCCGCCCACCACTATCTACCACTCTCGCTTGGGTTCTTTGGGACAACACTCCAGTTTAGTTCATTAAGCTCCAACTAAATAATGACTTATTGCTTCAAAAAGACTTTTTAAAGGGGGGGAAGAGGGATGAGGGAAGCCAGGGACTTGCCTTCCCTACACCCCACTGAGGGGAACAATCTCTTCTGCAAATAAAGCATTTAGGCAGCTGGATTTGCCTGAGAAACCTTGTTCCTCCCTGCCACCCACCACTAGCACTAAGGAGCTGACCTCTGGTCATAACCTGTCAGAGATCACAAAAGCAGCTGCCTTTCCTCACGTTGTCCCATCCCCAGTTATCAGTTCCCAACCCTTTTCTCTTCTTTTTCCACAACCAGCTGAGCTCCAAAGCCCCGGTGCTAGGGTGAGTGGGAGAGGTCTTGCTGTACTTGGCTCTGGGCTATTCTAACCGGCTACAAATTTTGGCTTCGATGTATTCCCCTCTGAATTGTTGTCTGCTCAGATCCCCTTAAAGAGGGATCAGAAGTCAAGAGTGAGAAAAGAATGGGGCTAGAAGTCTGTTAACTACTGGTACAGTTGGGGAACCACTGGCCCACATCAAAGTTTGGGATGGGGCACCAGAAATCTAAACCCCAGGGGAGGACCCCCCCCCCCTCACTGACACCAAGATCATTTTATTTGTCCACTAAGAATTGGACTTACAATAATAGACGTTAGCTTACTCCTGGGATGGGGCAGGAAATGACTCCTCCTTCCCCCCAACCAGAAAGAGACAAGGGAAACCACTTTTCTGCAAACGGCCACCTGCCCCAGAAGGGCCCCTTCCCTCCTCCGTGAGATCCAGCACATCTGTGCTCCCTCCCCGGTGCCCTTGCTTCCTCCACCGACTGTCCTTGGAAAGAACAATCGTGATCACAGCTGAACGGTGGAGCCTCTTAAACCCAGCCACATGTCCCGGATACATCCCCAGCCTTGTCAGCTGTCCGGATCTGCAGGGTGGCCCCAGGCCCCCTCGAGAGCTAAGCATCCTTCGCCTCTTACATCACACAGCACCCCACATCTCCTGTGGAGGAAGGGGCTCCCTTACAACCAAGCCCTCCTTACTAGGCACCCAGTAGTAACAAGGGGCACAGCCCCAGCCCTGCACACTTGCTAGCTGCTCAGCTGGCCCTGGCCCCTTGGGAGGAGTTTCTTCTCCCCACTCTGCAGATGGGGAGACTAAGGCCCAAGCTTAGCACATTTCCTAGCCCTTATCTGCTTTGACCCAGCCCCTACCTTGGTCTGGAAGAGGTAATACAGTCTTCGGTTATGTTGCCCTTCATCACCTTCTTCCTTTGGCTCTTTTGAGAGAGTAAAAATATATTCCAATGAGTCATTGCTTTCCCTTCTGTCAGGTAGATCCAAGTTGACCATGAGATGGAACCTTCTCCACTCTTGCCATGTCGACATCCTAAATCCAAATTTTTTTATTCTATCCCTAGATCCAGAGGCTTTCCTCACAAGGGAACTTCCACCTCAGTAGGGCCCAGATGACAGACAACTCTGGATGCAGAACCACATTGAAAGCCGTAACTTTCTAAGAACACTGACCTTCTTCTCTGAAGAGAAGGGGCTCCTCTCTAATAAGCCTCCCGGTACCATCACCCGGGCCCTACCCAAGAGGATGGACCGGGGAAAGAAAAATACTCGTGGGGGCCGGAAGACGTCACATGAAGGGACTAATAGCATTAGACATTGGAACAGAATCCCACACAAAGGATTTATACTTTGGTGATACCAAAGTATTAAACCCCAGAGCAACACACCTCAGGGCCATTTCTGAAGGTGTTAATGGGTGTTTTTTCCTCCCTTAGTTTTAAAATCACTGACTTTCAAATTCTGCACTGAAAGGCTGCCTTCATTTGTTTTTCAAGTCAGCCAAACCTCTGGGCAGGGGCAATGTCAGGTTTACCAGAGTGGGGGGGTGGAGTTCCAAAGAGCCCATCTCTCCACCTATTCTGGAAGGATGAAAACAAAAATGACATCTGTGAGCTCCAAATGCCCCCAGCCTCTGCCCTGCTTTAACCGGGAATCATACTATTCCATGTGATCAGTCTCTGCCCACTTCACCCTACCAAAGCTTTAAGGAGATGTTGCCATTTCAGAGAGTAATTTGGTAAAGGTCATGGGAATGAGCAGGAGAGCACTTACTCTAGAGTTCAGAATCTACGAAGGAAGATAACCAAGAGACATCTTTAAAGTCTTCCTCATCAAGCTGACCAACATTTGTCCATCAAGGAGATTTTAGAAATCTGCCACCAAAATGCCCCCTACCCAGTACTGGCCACGCAGCTCAGTTGGTCAGGATGTGCACTGCTCATATTAGAATTCGCCTGGAGCCTTCTGGCAAGTGAGGACCCTCCCAAGGGCTAGGAAAGACAGAAAATTTGATTTCACACTGGACACATCTACAACTTCTTTCCCACCCTTCTGCTGAAAGACAGAGAAGGAGACAGAAAAGAGAGAGGGAGAAAGAGAGGGGTGGGGGGGTGGGGAGAGAGAGAGAGGTAGGTGTGGGGGGCATTGTCAATGGCTGCCCTCCCTTTCCGAGTCCTCCCCACACCCACACACTAAGGGAAGAACTGAAACTTTCAGATGTTTATGCTCCATTCGTATGAAGATCCCGGGGAACGCTAAACATTGTGAAATCACCAGTGCAATATTGGGTAGGGCCTCAGGCCAGACAGCGCTTATTAAGAGACTGATAAACCCACATCTCCTAAATGCTCTGGGCCTTCACCTGCCAGCTTTGTATCCCCCAAGAGGCTCAGAGAGACTGGAGAGCCTTGGTCAGCTAACCAGACAGAGATGCACTTGCTCTCACCCCTCCCCAAACTGGAGAGAATCATGCCACTGGTTTGGAAGCAGGAAAGAGGGGGTTCACACTGGGTCTGGGCACCCCACCGAACCCACAACCTTCCTTTCATCGCGAATCATGCTGGGGTTGGGGTGGGGGAAGTGGTCTCTGAGCCTTGATGAGCCAGAAGGCAGCCTTCTGCCCTCATCCAGGCCTGGCAATATGGATACCCATCCAGCAGCCGGTACAAGAGGCAGCCAGCAGCTCTTCCCTCTGCCCACCATCCAGCCCCTCCAGCCCAGTTCGCTTCTCCCGTCCATCGCTCAGCCCATCAAGCCATGCAACCATTTTCCGCCTCTCCTGCCTCCTCTGCCCACAACCCCCAGCCCCCAATCAAAGAAAATTGAGAAACCGTCTTCTTGCACAAGAGCAGCTACTGTCTAAATGCTTTTTGATCGTCTGTATGGAGGGGAAACTGGCCAAAGCCCTGCTCCCAGTGATGGAGCCAAGCTCCAGCTGTCCTGGCTGACCAAATTTGCCCTCACCCCCCTTCATTGCCCCCATAGGCTTGGCGATTCAAAATTTTCAGAACGTACCGTCTCTATCCTTCTCTCTTCTCGGTGATGTCAAGCCTGGTACCACCAAGAAGGAAGGAGAGAGAAAGCGGGAGCCTTATCTCTCCTACGCACGCAGCCTCTTCCTCCAGCTCCCACACGCCCGGCGTTATGGAAACGCACCTTCAGCCCCTACCACAGCCCCAGCGCGGCCCGGGGGCCCCGGGACCTGGCACAGCTCGGTGCCCGGAGATAGGGAGGCACGAGGAGGCCGAGGAGCCTCGGGCCCTGCAGAGGCCGGGGAAGAAAAAGGCAACTGCAAGGCAGCTGGCACAGCATAAAATGCGGCAGCAGAGCAAAGGTCAGACGGCAAGGAACCGCCTCGCCAAAGAGAGAGAGAGAGCAGAAATGCCCAGTCCCGGCCAGCCCCGCTCTGACCATCGAGGGGAAGGCAGAAGGGAAGAAAATCCAGTCCCTCACGGCTCCGAAGGGCAAAGAAAAACCTACGTCGAGCATAGGCCGCTGCGGCGGGCTGGGGAGATCTACGGCAGAGCTGGCACCGTGGGCAGCGAGCCCGGGGTGGGCGAGCCGCCCAGGGCGAGGGCGCCCGCCGGACCCAAGAGGTGGCTCCTGACGGAGCGTAGAGCCGCCTGTTACAGCGCCCGAGGCCGGTGGTGGCAGGGGGAAAAAGGCCAGGCCAGAAGCAAACTCCCGGGACACGCACGGAGCTTCCGAGTCGTAGAGAGTGGGGAAGCTGTGCTTGGCAGTGCCCGGGGGTCGGGAACGCCGGTGCCAAGCTGTGAACACCCCCGGCGCCTTGCCGGCCCACCCGAGGGCGTCAGGGAGCTGCGGCGCACCGCAGCGGCTCCAGGAGGCGCAGGGAGAGGGAAGGAACACTGAGGCGCGCCTAGAAATAGCGCACCATTTGCCCCCAGCCCGAGGGGGAGTCGCGTCGCGACTCAGAGAGGGGCAGCTTCACATCCCGAAGCCGGCCGGGAACTTACTTTGAGGAGCCGCAGAGTCACAAGCATTGCTCCACGTCTGTGTGAATTCCCGAACCCGAGTGGGTCTGACGCCGCTGTCCTCACAGACGCCGGCCGGAGGAACCGGCACTGCTCCCTGCGCTGCTCAGCGCCAGCACCGCGCTGTCAGCCCCTCTCGCTGCCTCCGCGGCGATGTTGCAACCACTGCCTGGGAAAATGGCTTTTTTATGAATGGGAGGGAAGGGAGCTCCTGTGCGCACGCGCGCAGTTCGCGATTCTATGAATGGGTGGGCACAAGAGACCCCGCGCGCGCATGCGCCGCGCTCCTTTTTTTATGAATGGGGGGCCGGAAAAGAACTTAACCCGTGATTGCTGGGGCTGGCTCTCGCTCCTCCAGGGGCCGTTGTTATTTTACAAAGAGGGGTGGAGGTTGTTGTTGCCTTTTTTTTTTTTTCCTTTATGAATGGAGGGCGGCGGCGACTGCTGCAGCTGGCTCAGCTGCGCGGGCTGTACCCCCTCCCAGCCTGCGAGAGGAGGTAAAGGCCACCTTCACGCCACTGCGGGCCTGGGCTGGAACCGTCAGTGTTGCTGGGGGGCGGGGGGGCACTGCGGCCTCAGGATCCTGGGCTGAGAGCTGGGTGGGGGAGGACACACCTAGATCTAGGGATTTCTACCCGCCGCAGGCAGTCGGGAGGGCGGGGTAACGGGAAGACCCCTGCTGAGGGCCTTCTCTTGCTCTAGACTAGGGGCGTCGGGGGGCGAGGGGTCTTGAAGCTGTGTTTACCAAAAATTAAGAAAATGTCAAACGTCCATATCAAAGAAGGGCGGAGTGGGGATTGCTGAGTGAATCTGGTTCCTTTCCTGACGCTGAGTCTCCCTTGAGTAAGCGCAGACCACCCCTCCCCCCATTTCTTGGGTGTGGACAGCGACTGGGCCTAGGCCTCTTCCGGCTCTAGTACCCCCCAGGGTGATACTGGCTACTCAGCTAGAGACCTGGCTCTCGCCTGGCAGCGCCCCCTTCCCCCCCACTCCAGGGTAATGTCCGCAGTGCTCCGGCGTCCGCCCGCCCTCAGCTGCCCTGGCTAGTGCTCCCCTCTCCGTGCGTTTCCCAGCCCTCACGGGACGCGGGCCGGAGGACCCTGTGTCCTCCGAAGGCCACAGCCCTTTGCTGCTGTAGGCGCCTCTCCCCAGCCACCCCTACTTGCGCCCCTCCGGGGAAGCGGGAGCGGCCGAGAATTGGCCAGGTGGATGGGTGGAGCCGTCCGCGCCGAGGATGCTGCCGGGGTGGCCACGGGATTAAATAACAACAGAGCTCTTGAGCCGCAGAGGAAATGGAAATGGCCAGGATCTTTTCTTTGCAGTTAATGATGGGGCGGCGGGGGCGGGGGGAGCGCATCAACCCTGGGCGGTGAAAAGAAAAGCCCCCGCCATTAGGCCTGACTCCGGGAAGGCGGGGAGCCCTCGCAGCAGGCCCAGCTCCGCCCAGGAACGAAGGAGGCTGTAGCCTCCGGGGAGTCCGGGGTAGGGGGTGGCTTTGATGCGGGGATAAGAGCTGGGCCAGGGTCTGAATCCCCTGTAAGGTTTGTCTTGATGGTGTTTTCGCTTCACGGGGAGGTTGTGAGGCAGGTTTTTTCTTCCTACGCCACCATAGATCTGTGCTTGGCTGTTGTCAAGGGAGCCGATGAAAGGCTTCCAGCCCAGGCCAGAGGTCTGGCCTTGGGCTGGATCTGGGGCTGGGGCTGGTGCTGGCGCTCTGGAGACAGGCAGAGGGAGAGACATTTTGCAAACCCAGACCAGAACCCAAGGTCACCGAGTCCAGGCTAAAATGGCTTCTCGCTACTCAAACGCACCTTTGCAGTGTGATTTCCTTACTCAGCTCCTGGGGGCAGAGCAGGCTCTCCCCCTACGAAAGCTCAGTCTTCCTTTTAGGGCCAAGACCTTACTTAATGCCAAGAGAAAAACTCTTTACTAGGACAATAGAGTATTTTACAGTTGTTCAGGTCTTCCCTTTACAGGCATCCAAGCTCAATATCATTATTCCTATTTGTCAGATGTAGAAATTGAGGCCAAGGGTCCTGCACCTGATAAATGAAAGATCTAATAAATGGTGGTGCTGATTTTCTAGATCTTTGCAACCCGGATCTTTCTACTTTGCTACCACCCCATCTTCATATCACAAGCCTAAAAACTTGTTTCTTGCAAGTCACTTAATCGTGTTAAACAAGGAAAGTTGGAGCAGTGATTTTCCAGCCAGTGGTTGCTCATGGGCCTTGCTGGAAAAAGTAAAAGGATGGGAATAAGGAAATCCTTTCTAAACTATGGAAGAAAGTCAAGATGAGTTAGGGGGTGGCTGTCCTGTGTCCTTAATTAGAGGAATTAGCCAAGAGACAGTGTTCCTTCCATTCCTGGTCTGTTCTCAGCTTTCCTGAAAGAGAAGTGAGGAGACCCCAGCTCTGGTGGGGCTCCATGAAGGAGCCCCCCATCCTGAGCTGGGAGGAGTCTCTGATGCCTGAGCAGACTGTGACTCGGTGTCTGGGAGGGCACTGGGGACCATATTCCACTCTTCCTTGGAACCTAAAGAGAGGAGAGGTTTGGGGGTAACTGTTATGAGAAATCCATCCATCCATCCATCCAGTCAGTCATTCATATATTCTGCCCTGGGGCCTGCCCTGACTCTGAGGCCTTGGTGGTGAGAGACAGACAGCCCTCCCTGCCCTAGTGAAGCTCACAATTTGGGGGGAAGACAGACTATGCAGTTTGAGTCTATGATAAGTGCTAGGAGGGAGATGGAAGCAGGATCTGAGGGTATGGGGAGAGCTGCGAAGGACCTGATTTTAATTTGGGCACCAGGGGGTCTCTTTCTGACAGGGGGCTGTGGTTATGAGTTGAGACTTGGAGACTGGGAAGGCGTGACCTGAAGGAGGATGAGGGGACAGGTTGGGAAGCATCTGCATGAGGAAAGGCTGATGTGAAGGTGCCTGTGGGGAGGCATCTCTGTGGCCGACACCCTCTGGTTGTTTGTGTTTTAATCCTGTCTGCAGCCCAGGGGCCAGAGGTTGGGGGAGAGGGGGCAGAGTGAAAGATGGTGGGGAATGCAAAGCATTTGTGCCTTCACAGTTTAACGGTACCACCTTCATTCTTTGGATTGAGTGGCTGGTAGGCCTGTGCTGGATTTTTTTTTTTTTTTTTCCCTACTTCCTGTGACTTTGTTCATTCCAAAGCTGCCCTGTCTCTCCCCCAGGTATAACTCTTCTGCTGGAGGTGGACCCTAACAGCCCTGCATTCCTGCCCGTGCTAATTGTAGTCGTTTCACCCTATCACCGTCTTCACCCCTACCAGATCGTGTACAGGGGAGTCCAGTGGCTTCAGTCCGGGGCTTTGCCCTCTTATCAAGCTGGGAGCTGAGTGCAGTGGGATTGAGGAGAGGCAGGAATTCTAATTCAGTGGCAGGCATTTATGGAGCATTTACTGTGTGCCATTCCTGTGCTCGGCCTGTTTTCATATGTCATGTAGCTTTAAAAAGCTGTGCTCTGGGTCTTATCTTCCCTCCTTTTCAGATAAGAAGTCACAGGCTCTGTTTTAATTATTTACTAATTCCACAAAACATTATTATACACCTCCTGTGCATCAGGCACGGTGCCAGGTATTGGGTTTACAGTGATAGATGCTATTTTTGTCCATATAGAGCTTACAGTCAGTGGTGACACCATGGTGTCATGTATAACCTTCCTCAGCACCCTCATTTATTTCTGTATGCAATTGACCTTTCTCACCCTTATATCAAATAGGAAGCACTGGAACCAAGCCCCCCAATACAAGTAAATGACCTGCCCCTACCTATAAGGAAACTCTGGAACTGCTACTGTTTATATAGTCAGGAGGGGAGAGAGATGTTAAACAAATAATGATTTATTTGTTTCCAAGAATGATTTAATTACAGTTAACATCAGTGGTGCATTAGAGAGTACAGGAGAGCAAAGGAGGGGCCACAGCCTGGGGGCCCTGGAGAAGTTTCCCTGCATTTCGCATCTGCAGAATGCAGACTCAGCCAGGCAAAGGGGTGGCAGAAGGAACCTTGGGGAGTGCAAGTGCAAGCGAAGATGGCCAGGGCGATGTGTCACACCCGGGGTTAGAACTCTGTTCTGGCAGTAGCCCCTAGGCTTTCTGGCTTTCAGCTTTGGAGCCTGGAGAACTTGAAAGACAGATGTACAAACACTGACCGCAGACTGCTGGGGTTCAATCTCACCTTTACAAGCTCCACAGCCTTGGACAAGTTACCCAAACTGAATGTGCCTCAGTTTCCTCCTCTGTCATATGAAAACTAATAGTAGTACTTAGCAAAAAGGTCTGAGTGGACCTTGAATGGAATAATGCACATTAAAGCCCTTGGAACAGCGTCTAGGTGCTGAATACACGTTTCGATGATTATTCAACATACCCAACCATTTTGATGAACGGGAATAAGTTAGAATTTTAAGAGAAGCCTATTTATCTGTGTGCGTCAAAACTTCAGAAAGCGGAAAACACTCTCAAATGCAAACAAAGTTTTCTTTATCAAGAAATAGTTCAAAACAGTCATACTGTGCTGTCATTGATGCTTTAACTAGTACAGTTTTTGCAGGATAAAAGTTATATTTTTAACGGTGTGACTGGGTATCTTAAATAGTTCACCAAAGAGTTGATTTTAGATGCTTGGATTTCAGTGGTAGCAGAGATAGTGTGATATAAAGCTGGGAATGATGATTCTCTTGTATCAGTATTGGGAGGGGCGGTTGTTAAACGCTTGGTGACTTTACATAATTCTTAATCTCTTCAGATCTCTATTGTAAAAAGGGCGCGAGTCATAGTATCTGCTTCAGGGGATTATCATGAGCCCTAAAGGGCAAGATATTTTTCAAGTAATCTAGCTGAGAGCCAAGTGCACAGCAAGTTTTGAGGTCCCTCTAATTGCTCTGTGTAATAGGGAAATTTTGAAGATTTTAGTTTGGTTATAATAATACAGGTCACGAGCTTCCTCTTCCCCCATTCTTCCTCCAAGACCCTTGGTTTTCACTCTTTGCTGAACAGGGCAGTGGAAGGTTATGCAAAGAAGCTTTCCTGAAGACCTCACGTAGTCCAGAGTGGTTTCCTCATAGGTGTGACTATAAAGTCAGATTTGCATTGTTTCAGTTTTGGCTACTGAATCAAGATTGGCACAGTTCAAATTTGCACCAGCTCACATAAAATGAAGCACACTGCTCATTTCAGATGTGGGAGCTAAATCCAGATCAACCACTGAGAGCAGTAGGAAGAGAAGGAGAAAAAAATAAAAGATCAAGAGGAGCTCTTTTGGTCCTTGCTTGCAAATCACAGAAATTCCCTGGTAATCTTGAAAACTCAGCTGATGCAGTGATTGGTGAGCTATGACTTTGGGAATGGACATATTTAGACTTTGCCCAAAGAACTGCCACTTAATTGTTGATGGATCTCAGGTGAGTTACTGATCCTTTAGACTCTCGATATTATATATTTAATGGGCATGATAATTCTACTCCATAGGGTGGTTCAGTAAATACCTCATAAGTGTCTGTGTCCTTCGTACAACAGAATGGGGACCCTGAGAGAAGCACAGGAATAAGGAAGGGATATGTGGACTCTGGAGGGGTCAGCAATTTTCTGGAGGCTGAACTTGGCTTTCACATTCCATGAGAGGGATGGGGGGTTGCGTGCTTCTTTCTGACTTGACTTGTGATTTGGGCTACCCTTTCTCCCCTGGCCTCTATTCATGCCATTTCATTTGGTCAGTCATTCATTGGCTGATTCATTCAGCCAATATTTAAGCAGCTTCTAGGTACTAGGCACCATCCCAGGCTGTGAGGGTACAACAGTGAACAAGTTATAGGAATCTCCTGCTCTCATATACCTCTCATTAGTCCAATGAGGGAAGCAAATAATAAAAAGTAAACACCCAAATAATAACATAAATTCAGATGTTGGTCAAATCCATGAAGGGGATAATAAAGGGATGTGACAGTGATTGGGGAATGATCTTTAAGGAGGTCAGGAAGAGCCTCTCTAGGAAGTCTGAAGGCCGAGGAATGGGAACCTTGCAAGTGTTTAGGAAGGAGGCCACAGTGAGTGCAAAGAGCAGGGCAGGTGTGACCTGGTGTGTTCCAGGACCACTGACACCTTGGGCCTGAGGCTGGAGAGGCTCATCTCTGCTCGAGGACATTCAGGCCTCCTCCAGCTGACTTGCACTACACCAGGGCTGGCTGGACTCCGGACTCCGGGGTACACGACCACGTGCACCAGCCTCAGGCCCTGGGGAAGAATTTACAACCATCCTGGGCCTGTTTACCACCTGCCAAAGAACACTTGGAAGGCACAGGCTCTTTCTCATAACTAGTTTTTTCAGAGCCACGTATAATACGAAGCAATTAAACTGGGCAGGATTTATTTTTTCTTAAGTAATCCTCTCATTGAAGTATAACATTTTAGTTGGGCCATGTGAAGTTGCTAATATGCAGCGACTTTTCATGGACAAAGTGGCATTTCATATGATTCGACATAAATATATTGTTTTACAACATAAAAGTGTACAAATTAGAAGTATATAACTGAATGAATTTTCATGAACTGAACACAACTGTAGAACTAGTGTCCAGGTCAAGAAACCAAACATTACCCAATTCGGGAAGCCCCACTCATGCTTTTCCCATCCCAAACCACCACCATGCCCCACCTCCACCCACAAGGGTAGTCACTATTTTGACTTTTAGCAACATAGATTAACATAGTCTATTTTTTAAAATCTTTCTTTAAAGGGAATTATACGGTAGATACTTTTTCTTGGTGAGATTCAGCCATGTTGCATGTAGTTGTACTTTCTTTTTTGTTGCTGTATAACATTCCATTTTATGACTATACTACAATGTGTTTATTTTTTAATTTTTAAAAATGTTTTGGCCGTGCCATCCGGCATGTGGGATTCTTAGTTCCCCAACCAGGGATCAAACCCACGCCCCCTGCATTGGAAGTGTGGAGTCTTAACCACTGGACCACCAGGGAAGTCCCTACAATGTGTTTATTCATTCTGCTCGATGGACATTTAGATTGTTCCAAGCATTTGGTTTTAAGAATGCTGCTTCTGTGAACATTCTTGTGCATGGCTTTTGGTTGAACACATATTAATATATCTGTGGATATAAACTGAGGACTGGGTCAGTGTTAGTATTTCCAAACAGTTATCCAAAGCGGTTGTACCAGTTCATACTCTCTGCACTGCTTTATTCAATGCCTCCTTGCTGCCTAGCTCTTGGGCCAGGTTCAATGTAAAGAATGAATATGGGGGGCTTCCCTGGTGGCACAGTGGTTAAGAGTCCACCTGCCATTGCAGAGGACACGGGTTCGAGCCCTGGTCCGGGAAGATCCCACATGCCGTGGAGCAACTAGGCCCATGCGCCACAACTACTGAGCCTGCACTCTAGAACCCGCAAGCCACAACTGCTGAGGCCCGCGTGCCACAACTACTGAAGCCCACGTGCCTAGAGCCTGTGTTCCGCAACAGGAGAGGCCACTGCAATGAAAGGCCTGTGCACCTCAACAAAGAGTAGCCCCCACTCGCCGCAACTAGAGAAAGCCCGCGCGCAGTATGGAAGGCCCAACACAGCCAAAGATAAATTAATTAAATAATTTTTTTTTAAATTTAGCATTTCTTTGAAAAAAAAAGAATGAATATGGGGGTAGTAGTGGGGAGGATACATGACAGGATTCATGGGATGAATCTCAGTTTGTGTAGTGATTAAGAGCACAAGTCCTGGAGCAGCTAGGCCTGGTTACGATTGTTACTCTTCTCCTCTATTTACCCTCTGCCTCTGTGACCTTGGGCATGTCACCCAATGTCACTAGACCTCAGGTCCTTCATCTACAAAATGGCATAAGTATAGTAGCTCTTATTGCACAGTGTCTGTCACCCATTTTTTTTTACTTGAGAAATGTTTGTGGAAAGCCTGAAGTGTACTAGGCTCTGTTCTGGGCACTGAGATTTCAAGAGTGAACAAGACAGATGGGACTTTGCTCTCATGGAATGTATGTTCTAGTCAGGGGAGACAGATAATAGTGGAGCTAACAAAAAATTAAGATAATTTCAGATAGCGATACATGCTATGGCAGCAGTAAAACGGTGCGGTGATGGAGCAATAGGGTGAGGGGGGTAGGGGAGTCAGGGAGGTAGTGACTGAGCTGAGACCCACGTGACCAGCAGGAGGCAGCCATGCGTGGATCTGAGGGATGAGCACTTCAGGCAGAAGGGCTAGCTGGTACAAAGGCCACGAGGTAGAAACAAGCTTGGTGTCTGTGAGTTGCAGAAAGAGGGTTGATGCTGCTGGAGCCGACTGAGGGGAGAGACCGTTTTAGATAAGACAGCAGAAATCATATTCCTGTGGGGCCTTGACTGCGGAGGTAAGGAGTTTACATTTTATTTTAATATCAAGGGGAGTCATTGGAGAGTTTTAAGCAGGGGACCAACATGAGCTAATTGACGTGAAGATTGAGATACTATATATATGTATATGTATATGTATGTATGTATATGTATGTATATGTGTATATGTATGTATGTGTATGTATATGTGTATATGTATGTATATGCATGTGTGTATGTATATGTGTGTATATATGTATGTATGTGTGTATATGTATATGCGTGTGTGTATGTATATATGTATGTATGTGTATATGTATGTATATGCATGTGTGTATATGTATGTATATGTATGTATACATATGTATGTGTGTATATGTATGTGTATGCGTGTGTGTATGTATGTATATGTGTATATGTATGTATATGCATGTGTGTATGTGTGTATATGTATGTATGTGTATGTATATGCATGTGTGTATGTGTGTGTGTATGTATGTATGTATGTATGAAGAGCTTAGCACAGAGTCGAGCATAGAGTGATGTTCGGTAAATGTTAGTTGCTGCTACTGCTATTATTATTTATTGATGCTCTTAAACAACCTAAAAACTTTCATCCTTATTGAGGATGAGGAAGCCAAGGCATAGACCCATTACCATCCACGTGTAAAGTCAATCAAATCAGAGAACAGGATGTAGATTTTAATAATCAAAGGAAATGCATTTGGTCCCTTTCCCAAATGGGAATTTTGAGGCAGAGGATTTTTCGCTGTGGTTAGCAATTATCTGGAGCCAACCAAATGCAGCTCCTTCCGCTCCACTTTGCCAAAATGGCCAGCGTTCCATCACTTGGGTGCCGTTGACTGTGGCCCTGGCCACCATTTAGGGCCCTGGGAAAAGTTCACGGTTGATTGTTCAATCCATCTGTCTTTGCTCTGGGTCTGATGGGCCAAGAATGGGGAGGCACTCCCTGTTCTCCACCTCGAGGGCCCACCAGGTTTACTGAGATGCCATCCACTGCCCTGGCTTGGAGGCTCTCCCACCACGTTCTTGCCATATGTTCATAAAAGGCTTTTGAAGGAAGCTGCCCTTTGTTATCTCTGACACAGAGAAATGGCAAGTAGATAATCTGTGAATGAATGAATGCAAATTGTGTAACGAAACTGGGCAAAGCTTCTTAGGGTATTTAACACTCGTTTTGGGGCAAAGGGTCCTTCTCTTAGTAAGGATGTTTTCATTCCTTCATTCATCAATATGTATTGAGCTTTTGCTAGATGCCAGGTGCCAGGCAGTGTGCAGTAGTGAGCAAAAAGGGTGCCATTCTTGCCCTCATGGAGCTTCCAGTCTAGTGGAACACACCTTCATCAAATACTTGTACAAATATGAATAGAGAATGACAATAGTGATAAGTGCTCTGCAGGAGACGTATTAATGTCCTGAAGGTATATAATGAAGGTGGAGCTTTGGGAAAGTTCCTCCAGTAAGTGACACTTGAGCTCAGCCCACAAAGATGAGTGGGGATAAGAGGATTTAGAGGGTAGAGTAAGAAGTATTCTAGCCAGAGAACAGCATATGCCCAGGTCCTGAGGTGGGAAGGAACATGCATGGTGAATCCAAGAATATAAGAGAAGGCCACAGTGACTAAAAGGCTGAAAATGAGGTGGACTCTGGTCCCAGTAAGAGCTGGCGATATGGCAGAGAAGACTGGTCACAAAAGGCTTTGGAGGCTATGTTAAGGCACTTTTAGCCATCTCAAGGACTATGGGATGCTCTTAAAAGACTTGAAGCTGTAGATGTGTATGAGTGAGTGTGTGTGTTAGGGAGTGTGTCATTCTAGCCACAGTGTGGAAAATGGATTGGAAGGAGCCAGAATGGGTTCTCATAACTGCCTGGCCCTCCTTGGCCTTTCAGTGCTAGAGGTGGTAACAGAGGCCTGTTTTTCCCAGTTCCAGGGTGTTGTGCTTTCCCTGTGGTTTCCTTACACTCTGCCCACGTGTTTGCAAATAGCTCCTTTATCAAACTCTCGTCACACGACCAAATTTGTTCTGATTGACTTTATGGAAAAGTCACATATGGACAAAGCAGGAGAAAACTTTAGCAGCTCCCTAACTTAGCTCTTTTACTTTATTTGTAATAAGCCCCTATTACTGGATTTTGTTTTCTAGCCATTCTGACAAGCTTTGTCTTTTCAATGCAGAGCAAAACATTTCAGTTAGAATGTATTTACGTAAGAGCTAGAAATTACTGAATTAGTCAGATTTCTCTCTATCTTATTTTGTGCTGTTTGTCCTGGGTGTTTTTTTGTTGTTTGTTTGTTTTTAAGACGTAATTTTTTCAGAGCAGTTTTAGATTTATAACAAAATGGAAAGGAAGGTACAGAGAGTTCCCATGTACCCCCTGCACCTACACATAACTTCCCCTATGTCCTGGTTTATTTTTATTTTTTCCTTCCACTTTATCTTCTTATGGATTGAAGTTTTTAATCACCCCATTTTTTCCCCATTGATTGCCTTGGAAGTTACAGTCTCTCTGTCTGTTTATTCTTTTAATGGGTCCTCTAGATATTAAAAATTTAATCACAGGGACTTCCCTCGTGGTCCAGTAGCTAAGACTCTGCATTCCCAATGCAGGGGGCCTGGGTTCGATCCCTGGTCAGGGAACTAGGTCCCACATGTTGCAACTAAAAAAGATCCCGCATGCCGCAAGGAAGATCCTGTGTGCTGCTACTAAGACCTGGACCCCTCCAAATAAATAAATTAATATTTTTTAAAAAATAAGTAAAATTTAATCACAATTTTAACCCTCTTAAACAAAACAATAAGTGACCTTAAACTACTTTAACTTAAACTCCCCCCATCATTTATTTCCTGTTGTAGTCCAGTTTTTTCACTCTTTTTTTTTTTTCAGGACAGATGAGACATCATTGTTTCTTTACACAATCAAATGTTGTTCATTGGTGGCTTACAGAAGTACCAATCTCTTTGTTCACGGTTCCTTTTTATAAGACTATCCATCTGAGATTGGCTTCCCTCTGTCTGAAATTCATCCTGCAGTATTTCCTTCAGCGAGAGTCTGTTGGTAGTAAATTCTCTTGGTTTTTGTGAGTTTAAAAATGACTTTCTGGGCTTCCCTGGTGGCACAGTGGTTGAGAGTCCGCCTGCCTATGCAGGGGATACGGGTTCATGCCCGGCTCCGGGAAGATCCCACATGCCACGGAGCGGCTAGGCCGCTGAGCCTGCGCGTCCGGAGCCTGTGCTCCGCAACGGGAGAGACCACAACAGTGAGAAGCCTGTGTACCACAAAAAAAAAAAAAAAAAGACTTTCTTTCACTATCATATTTAAATTCTTGGATGAAATTCTCGATCACCAGTTATTTTATCTCAGGACATTGAAGATACCGTTCTGACTTCCACTGTGGCTGCTGAGAAGTCTGTGGTCTAATTGTAGTTTCTTTGTCATTGATTTGTATTTGTCCCAAGCCCTGTGCACTTTCACTTTGATGTAAGTACACATGAATATATTTTTCTTTATTCTTCTTGGGATTTCTGAATCCAGAGTTTGGTGTCTTACAACAATTTGGAAAAATTCTCAGCAGGGCCAGCACTAGTGTATAGCCAGTGAGGGCATCAGATTTAAAAAGATGCTCATTCTTGAGTTTGTACGAATGCAGGATTGGCTCTGAGAGTGATTGTCTAAAATAAATTTTAGGCCCTAGGCCCCTCACTCACCTCACACTAGTCCTGGTGTTGACTCTACAAGTACCTCTTCTTCCTTATTCTTTCTTCTTATTTTCTTCTGTAAAGACAATTAAATATATATTAGACCATCTTATTCTATCCTCCAATGTCACATATGTAGTTCTTTTATTCTTTATCTCTTTGTATCCCTGGTCACTTTCTAGATTTCTTCAGGTCCATCTTCCAGTAAATGAATTCTGCCTTTAACAGTATCTAATCTGCTATGTAATCCATTCTAGTTCCTCCCTGCATACCCCCACACCCCCACACCCCCACCCAAATTGGCTTCGTTACTTTTTATAGTCTTTTAGTCTTTTGTTCCTGGCTCATATATTTAAGGCTCACATTTATTGTACTCGATAATTTCTATATCTCAAATTTTAGTGAGTCGAATTAGTTGTTTTTTGTTTCTGCTGGTTTTCTTTATGGTACCTTGTTTCCTTGTATGTTTTGTGAGTTTTAACTTTAGGCACAATTTATTAGAACTTCATGGGCATTCTTTGAGGCATGAGTTGAAATTGTAGTCCTTCAGAGAGGATTTGTATTTGCTCTTACCTGTTACTAGGATTCAGTTCCCACCTGAAAGCTCCTTAAATTAAATTTTATGCTTGACGTTTTTCAGATTATATAGGGCAGCGGTCTTCAACCTTTTTGGCACCAGGGACCGGTTTCATGGAAGACAATTTTTCCACGGACCTGGAGGTGGGAATGGTTCAGGTGGTAATGCGAGCGATGGGGAGCAGCAGGCTGCATTCCAGGACCTTGGCCTTAAGCTCATTCTTTTTATTTGGCTGGGTCTTGTGGTCAAGCCAGGGAGAATAGGACATCTTTTCTCCTAGGAATAGAGGGAGAGAAAGAAGTGAGAATGGAGTGATGTGAGGTTGGAGAGACCTTGGGAGTCACTTTGCAATTTTCTTATCTGCCCATCAGAAATGAAGAGGTTATTCATTCATTGATTGGAAAAAAAAATGTCTTAATTAATCACCTGCTCTGGACTGGGCACTGTGCTAGGCGAGGGGGACAAGTATCAGTGAAGCAAGTATCAGAGATTGATTGACGGCTTATGTAATGCCAGGCCCTGTGTTAAGTGCTTGGTGTACTTCCTGCTCTCAAGGGCAGTATAAGACAGGGACTGTTGATGTTGCTTTGGCTTTTTTTACAGGTAGGGGAATGTCCTAACTGAAGCTTAGGATGGCTTGGTAACGCACTGTGGGTCACAGACATATAAGTAAGCAACTTAGACCCAGCCCAGGGGCACTTTTTCCAGCCCTAACTTCTCCCAGGCCCCTGGGCCTTCTATCAGGGTACAGTAAGTGGCTGGCTTAGGGTCCTGCATGAATCAGGCCAAGCTGGGGATAAGCAGTCCGAGTTCCTGCCGTTCTATCCTGTCCTTGGCCTGAGAAAGGGGGTGGCGGAAAGGGACGGATGTAGGCTAGGATAATAATGCCGAGTCACTGACGATGAAAGCCCTGTGTATTCCCCTCCTCCTAGCCACCACCTAAAGCCCGGCTCAGCCACTGTCTTTGTTGTCACACTCACATCCCTCCTGGCCCCACTGACAACAGCTGGGATTGTGTCTCACGAACCAAAAACGTGTTTCCTTCCTTCTCTGGAACTTCCTCAGAGCTACCAGAGAACACAGCCAGATTCTGAAATCCTATTCCCCATTGCCAGGGATTTCCCCTGTGGTCCCAGAGAGAGGGAGAAACGGGTTCTGTGACTCGTATTGCGTGAGATCCTGAGGAAACAGTCCAGTGACCTCTTTCTTCTATTCTGAGGTGAGGAGGAAGGTGGTCCTGCTGCAGTGAGTCAGTGGGTCTCGGGACTGAATGCTCGGTGTGAGTGGAGAACTCAGGAGGTAGGACCAAAGGTGAAGAATCACCCTCAGTCTGCTCTAATCTGGCAATCAGAGGCCTTAAAGACTTAGGGAGTCCACAGATTTTATATATATATATATATATATATATATATATATATGTGTATAAAATACATATGTATGTATATATATAATTTATGTATTTATGTATTTATATATACATACACACACACACACATATATATTCATCACAATGTTTTAGTAGTAGCAACCTACCGGCCCATCTGTAGAGGACTCATGAAATCAATGAAGGTTGCTTTCTACAAAAGAAATCTAAGTTGCCATAAAATAGTGTGTGCTGTACCTATCAAGTGTGGCTATAGACTGTTAAGTGAGTAAAGCAAGCCACAGAACGGTGTATGTGTGTGTATATGTTTCAGTAGCCATGGATGATTTCTAGAAATACTCGTGAGAAGCTGCCAATTGGTTCATTCCGAAGAGTAAGAATGGAGCTTTGGATGGGGCGCAAGACATTTGCTCTTCACTTTACACTCTTATATACTTTAAAAAGATTTTTTTTATAATGAGCATGTATTACTTTTATAATACAATGAGAATGAGAAAGAAAAAGTAGAATAAAGAAAGACATAAGAAGGTTCACAAGCCAAAGACACCTAAAAATTTTCAGCACTGAATCCAGGAGTGCTGAGGGCAGGAAGAAAACCAAAGTGGGGCCTGAGATGACCTTGCACGATGGAACTTGCCCCTAGCCACCGTTTGTAGGGATATGCTTTGACCAGCCAGGGGTGGATACAGAGGTAGGGACTGGCAGGAAATCCCTGTTTGCAAGGCTGACTCAGTGATAGAAAGTCTAAAATAAAATCAAGGCCGAAGTTCAACTTCAAGAACAGGGATTGGAGTCTCCTATTACACTGGCTAACATATATTGAGTATTTACCATGTTTCAAAGCAATGTACAAATTGCTTCACTTAGTGTTATCTAATTTATCTTCCTAACAACGCTATGAGTTAGCACTGTTATTATCCCGATTTTACAGAGGAGGATACTGAGGCTCAGAGGGTCCAAATTACTTGCCCAAATACACACAGTCAGTAGTTGGTTAGGCTGGGATTAACCCAGGTCTGTCTGTTGCAGAGGGCACCTCTCTTATCACCTCCTGAATACTACTATGTGTTGAACTCTAAGGGGCCCTTGGGTACAAGAACAGGACATCCTTACATCTTTGCCATCAAGGAGCAGCTGGGCTAGGTGGAGAAGTCCACACTAACCTATGTAGACGGTATAGTGATTTATTTATTTATTTATTTAGATTTATTTATTTATTAATTTTTATTTTTGGCTGCATTGGATCTTCGTTGCTGCATGTGGGCTTCCTCTAGTTGCAGTGAGCGGGGGCTACTCTTCATTGTGGTGCGCGGGCTTCTCATTGCATATCAAGTATACGATAACACTGAAACAGGAAAGAGTAAGAGCTCATGTCCGTGCTGGAGGTGTTCATATGGAGGGACAGGAAAGAGGAAAAGAGAAAGGGGAACATGGCGCACACACTCAGGAGTGCTGTCTCTTGTTGCAGAGCACGGGCTCTAGGTGCGCAGGCTTCAACGGTTGTGGGACGTGGGCTCAGTAGTTGTGGCTCGCAGGCTCTAGAGCGCAGGCTCAGTAGTTGTGGCGCATGGGCTTAGTTGCTCTGCGGCATGTGGGATCTTCCCGGACCAGGGCTCGAACCCGTGTCCCCTGCATTGGCAGGCGGATTCTTAACCACTGTGCCACCAGGGAAGCCGTGTGTAGTGATTTATATAAGGCATCCATCCGGATTTAATTGTGCTGCAAAGATAATAAGCACTATTTGGATTTTAAAGTTGGAGAGATCAGCGAGACCTGAAGTTGTCGATGAAGGCATCTTGGAGGAGGAAAGATGTACATCAGGTCTGGAAGGATGGGTGGAATTAAGAGAGGGGCAAGGAGAACGTTCCAGAGAAGAGAATGTGCAAATTGTGCAGGAGCCTGCTCTGTTGTTTCTGAGACAGTGAAGCATCTTGCCTAATCAGAGTGAACGTTGTATATGTGTGATAAGCGAGCTGGTGTGTTTAGGGAGGGAAAACAGAGCATTAGAAGTCATTCTGAAGGTTGAAAACTGGGAGAGGAGTGATGACTTAATGTGGAAAGAAATTAAGAGCCTCCGAAGGCGTTTTAGACAGTGAAGAGACACTATGAAAAGTAATGCTTCAGAGAGGTTAATCCCATAGAGATGTCAAAGTGACAGAGTGAAAGAGGGGGCCATGTGAAAACCTAGGTGTGGGGTGATGGGGACCTTGAGGGGGGTACCAGCAAGAGGAATGAAACAGGAGGGCTGGTGTGAAAGCTGCTTGTAAAGGGAGAGGAGGCAACAGGACTTGATGATTGAAAAGAAACAGACTATGAAGGAGCAAGCCTGAGCCTAAGAATTCCAGGGCTTCAGATACAGATGTCCAAGGAAGGGAACACCTATATCTGGAAAAAGGAATTGGGAGAGGGTTTTGGTTTGCTATTGGAGGTGTGGTGGGAGGAGATGATGAATTGTGTTTTCATTCCAAACCTCTTTTTTTTCCCCAAGACTGTAAGACAGCTTAGGGACTTTTTTTCGCTTCATTTTCTTGGTAGTATAATGCATAGGACTTCCTTTGTCTGGACTAGTTCATTCATTCAACAGCTGTTTATTAAGCTGTCTTATGATTTGGTTGTTGGGAACACAGCAGTGAGCAGGGCAGACCTGGTCCCTGTCCTCATGGAAGATAGATATTGAACAAGAAATTATAAGGGTTCTTTCTGTGCTCCTAATGTCAAGGTGGTATTTCTTCCCCCAGACCAATTCTGTTCTATACCTGCAAAATCTGGAGGATGCATCAACTGGTAAGGGCATTTGTTAAACACTTTATTATAGATTGTATCTCATAATAAAGAAAAAACATTGCAACCGTTCATTTATTCCTTTGCTCTACAAATATTGAGTGGCACTGTGGCTCTGTATTTTTAGCCCTTATGCTCACAAACTAGTGGAGGACATAAACAAGTAAACAGGTAATGATAATATGGTGTAATAAGTGTAATGAGGGGGTAAACACCAGGTGTTGTGGGAGCACTTAGGAGGGGGATTTATCTGGCCTTGGGGGTTGCAGCTGGCTGGTCAGGGAATTTTCCCTGACAAGAATAATGAGATGTTAGCTACACAAGGGCATGGGGTGAGGGTGAGGGTATGTGTTCCACGCAAAAGTAACGTCTAGTTCAAAGACCTGGACACTGGAGAGGCCTAGACTTGGTGGGGAATGATTTACAACCTAGAATTTTATACCTACCAAAACTACCAATCAAAATGTGAAGAAAGAATGAAAGGAAAGGCATGATCGGATATGTAAGGTGACAAAAAATTTACCTCCCATGTGTCTTTTCCCAGGAAGCTAGAGGAGGACCTGCACCAACAAAACCAAGGCGTAAATCAAGAGAGTAGACACCATGGAAATAACTGCATGGCGCTCAGGTAGGCAGAGACTGGATAAAAAGGGTTCTATAGGCATAGTGAGGAGTTTGGACTTCATTATAATGACAAAATTACTTAAAGTAATAATAGAATGAGGGACTTCCCTGGCAGTCCAGTGGTTAAGACTCTGCACTTCCACTGCAGGGGGCGTGGGTTCAATCCCTGGTCAGGGAACTAAGATCCTGTTTGCCACATGGTCTGGCCAAAAAATAAAAACTAAAAAATAAATAAATAAATAAATAAAGAATGATATTCTAAAATAGTGCTTTTTCCCCCCAAAACTTTGAATTCTAGGGACCATTTTAAGCAACATTGTGATTGGCTTCAACCAGGAACCATAGTTTTAATCTGTTTTTCATATTTTGTGTTCCTTTGAAAAGAATGCTGCTGAGTTTTAAAGAATTTGGAAGTCATTGTACTAGGAAAACCTAAGCATGTGTGTAACTACTTCTTAAGCAGTCTTGGGCAATTTGGCGGGGCCCCCAGAAACTCCCAGGGTCAAGAGGTTGTAGAAATTTTATTTTATTTTTTATAAATTTATTTATTTTGGGCTGTGTTGGATCTTTGTTGCTGCGCATGGGCTTTCTCTAGTTGTAGCGAGCAGGGGCTACTCATCATTGTGGTGCGCAGGCTTCTCATTGGGCGGCTTCTCTTGTTGCGGAGCGCGGGCTCATTAGTTGTGGCTCGCGGGCTCTAGAGGGCAGGCTCACTAGTTGTGGTGCATGGGCTTTGTTGCTCTGCAGCATGTGGGATCTTCCCGGACCAGGGCTCGAACCCATGTCCCCTGCATTGGCAGGTGGACTCTTAACCACTGTGCCACCAGGGAGGCCCGAAGAGGTTGTAGAAATTTTAAGGCCTATGTAGGTGGCCATAGGGCTATGAAAGTTCCTGGAGCAGTGCATTGTGGGAGAGGGGACAGTGGTATAGGGAGGTGATAAGGGCCAGCTTCCAAATTCCAACAGGACTCTTCACTAGTCAGCCTTCCGCAGCAGAGGAGATCCCTAGAAGAACATTTTTACTAGAACAGATCTGCTTATGAATTCAGTGCTGAAACTGCCTTCCCCAGTGGCTTTCAGACTGCCAAGAAATAAAATTTAAAAATGCAAACATGGGATAGGGGAAACACTGCATGACCAAAGCTCCTTTCCTGCTGAACTTTGCCACAGCTGGACTAAGACAGGGTATGGTTGAGAGACAGAGAGAGAGAGAATGCATGTGTGTCTGCGGGCTCAGAAAAAATTTATGGCTGTGTTATATTTTAGCAAATCATTGTCAAAGCCAGAGCAGGGATCCAGGTGTTCCCTAAGTCTGAAGCCAAGGAGAACATTTTATTTATGGATTCAGCAGACAGACGTTTGTTTTCTTTCTCATATCCGCATTTCAAATTTGGATGATAAAAGATTAGCGCAGAAACCAAGCAGCATGCTATGGTGTTTGCTGGTTTTACTGGCCATAACAAAGGGTGTTTCCCAGTTCCCTGTCAGCTGGGAGAAATCCTTTCCCACCGTCTCCTGGTCAACCTCTCTTCCTCCCCCTAAGCAAGTGAATTTTAAACACCACTCTAAAGTTGTTGGCTGGTGACCAGGAAAATTCCTTTTGCTTTGTTCTGCTGTTAATGGCCCATCAGTTTAAACCTCCTACCCCCAGAAACTTCTTTCTCATAACTAGACTGAGGAAGGAGGAAGCAGAATTAGGAAGGATGGAAGGAAGGAAGGAAAGGAGGAAAGGATGAAAGAAGGAAAAGAATCCCTATTTTTAAGGGCTTTGGGAAGATTCAAAGATGGCCTGGGCCGGATGAATGGAAAGAAGGAATTTCATTTGTCTTGACCTATCTGTACAGCAGCCAACACAAGGGCATACGTAAGTAGGGCCTTATTGAATGACTTTGAATGAAGGTGATAATTTTTGAATGCAGCAATAGCTCAACCATGTGGGATTTTAGTGGACACAGGTCTTCTGGAAGACTTCTAATTCTGGGGGCCAAGATTCGGACTTATATTTGAGCTGTGTAAGCTAGTAAACGTGTGAACATTATTGAGCCACTAAGGTCAGTCACCTTCCTTATTCTCATTGTATCATATTTAAAGATACAGTTAATAACTGCCTTGGATCTTGTTACTGTTAGTTATAAAACCAATAGTTATTGATTGTGTGTGCCAGGTATAGGGCTCAGGACACTCCCTGTATTATCTCATTTAATTCTCACTGAATAACTCTATGAGGTAAGTACTACTATTATTTCCATTTTAAAGAAGAGGAAACTGAGGCTTAGTGAGGGTGGTAGAGCTGAGACTCCCACCTGGATTCTCTGTCTTTCTAGCTCATGCTCTTAACCTCGACATTTTTCTGTTTATAAAGTACAAAGATCTAAGAAAACATAAATAAGAGGAAGCATCGAGTGGCCATACAGTTCCTCCCTAGAGCATGACAGTTGGTCACCTATGTCTTGGATTTGCTGAGTTATCACTGGAGGGGACAGTTCTGCATATAATGTTATAAGCGGATCCCTGTCCCTGGCCTTTCAGATTTCTGGAATAAGGTTCTGACCACAAATCTTTCTCAGGTCTTTGTCTGTCAGATTCCACTTCTCAGCTTCCAAAACAACATATAGACACACAGAGAAATCAGAGCCTTTGAACAACAGTGCCACTCCCTTCCCCTACCTCCACTGCCAAGTAGCACCTGTGGTAATTTTTCCCTCTCAAATGAGCTTTGTCATCTCTTATATCACTCGGAGCTGGCAGCTCTCAAATCCATCTTCTGTAACCCAGAAATGCTGTGGGACCCCCCCCTGACTGGAGGGGAGGCAGCTGACCAGGTGAGAGACTGCTACTGACATGACACACTGAGGACAAAGCAACTGTGGAAGAGCAATGGGATCATTAACACCAGCTGGAAAGCTCTGCAAAGATGGCATTGCTGGGGGTGTACCCCGGATGGAATTCCCAAGGCCCAGGGTGGGCTTCTACGCTCCCACTTTAATATTTATCTTTATTATATATAAATAGAAGTATCTTTATCTTTGAAAAATTAATACATGATTGTTGTCAACAATTTAAATAACGTGGAGATTAATACAGAGAAAGTAGAAGTATACCATTAATAGGACACACTCCCCCACTGCCCTCCCCTGACCCCGCCCCCCACCCCGCCGTGCATCTGCCCTGGCACCACTAATGACAGTTTGATGTCTGTTCTTCCAGAAGGTTCCGCTGGTTTCCTCTGTGTGGTGTTTACATAATAATCAGTGAGAAGATCCTATTCTGTGCCTTGTGCGTCACAGGCATATTTCTAGTCTATCCATACGGCTCTTCTCCTTTTCCACAGCAGCACAGCATTCCACTGTAAGAATGGATCAACTTCCTTTTTTTTTCTAATCTCTGCTCTAACAGATCTTTTGCTCTCCTGGGAACCTGTCTCAGCTCCCACCTACCATGCCCTCGTCTGGCTTCTGCCTCAGGAAACTGCACCGATGGGAAGGTGGTCAAGAGGTGAAAGGGGCAGTGGTGGGCCCCATATGGGAGACTGTAGGATGAGTGTAGTCTATCCTCGCCTTGCTGGGGTACACAGGAAGTTCTTCTCTCTTCCTCGCCCTGCCAGATGGTTCTTCTGTCTGGCTAAGACAAAGCTGCACGTTTTATGGGAATCACCTTTGAAAGGATCAAGAGGATCATTTCAGAGAAACATAAAAGACTGTCTTCTTAGACTGTCACACTGTATCATTTGGGACCCCCCACTCTGGGCACGCACACCTTGGGGCTGTCAGGATGACCAGAGATCATCCAGGCCAGTCTCCTGACTCTGTCCAAGATGGATGAGCAGCCCCTTGGTTAAAGTTCTTCTCTTGGTAGATACTTTGTGTGATTAACAGCTCCATTAGTTAGAAATGTGCTGCTCCTTTTCCCTGGAAAGGCACACTAGCTTAAAGGGTTCAGGTGAGACCATTTATTAGCTATGTGCTCTTGATCAAATTTCATATTTTCCTGTATCTCAGTTTCCTCACCTGTGGAATGGGGATATCTAATTTGGTACGGCTTTTTTTTTTTGGTAACTTAAATTAAATATTGATATATACATAGCATATTTGGTGTATTATATAATAGATGCTAAGCACTCAATGATGGGAATGATTATACCCTGAGTCCGAATAGTTCTCATTGTGCTTTAAACCCAGACTTTAGAGATCATCTAGATCACTGGTTCCTAACCCTGGCTGCACACTAAATTTACCTGGGGAGCTTTAAAAAAAAAGCCAGTGCCCAGGCTGGTCTGAGGTGGGATCAGGGTTTTTGAAAATCTCCCTGGGGAATTCTAATTTGTACCATGGTTGAGAACTACTGAGTCTAGTCCAGTGATTTCATTTTCCAGATGAGGAAACGGTGAGGCCTAGAGTGGGGAAGGACTTGCCCTGGTTATAGAGCCCCGACCAGAGGGACCCAGGTCTCTCTTATCCTGGATGCCAACCTCCAAGACTTGTCCTTATGCAGGAAACCTGTCCTCTGGGTGCCCTTCAGGTGCTGTGCCAACTTTCAGTCTCTTTCCTGAGAATACTGTATGGATCCCTCAACTAATTCTTCCCAGGAATGGTGCTTTTTCACCCTCTGGTCCCAGTCTGATGGTCACCTGCTCAAAGAGTTCTCTGGATTAAAAGCTGCTGTTCAAGAATATGACCCTTTAATCATAGCACTTAGAGCGTGTGAAATAATCCTGTTCAGTCATTTGTTCGTTCGTTCATTCATTCATTCAAAAATCTAAGCCCCCTGGGGGCAGGGGCTGATTCTATCTTGTTCCTGCTGAACAGAGCCTAGAATGGTGACCAGCGCTTAGTGAAAAATACTCATTAAATGACTGAACGAAAGAAATCCCAGGAGGGCAGTTGAGTATATTTTATTTTTCTAGTCCTAGCCATCTGATTCTCATTACTCCTACAGCTTGGGAAGCCTCTCTGTGCTTTGGCGTTTTATAAACCTCGTGTGTGTACGTCGACATTTTAACCATAAATCCAGAGTTTAGGGGTGGAAAAATTCGAGGCCAGGGGGTTGGAGGAGGTGGAGGTCTGAAGCAGCGGCGGCGCTGCCCCAGGGTTGGAGGGGAAGAGGGGAACCGTCGGGCGGGCGCCCCTCCGCCCCCTCTGTGTCGCCTCGGCGGGTGTCCCCGGGCTGCGACATCTATCAGAGGGGTGCGCAGCTGCAAACTTCTCTTACAGTCCCGAGATGGCGTGGGAGGGGGGAGAAAGCCGCCGCCGCGAGGGAGGGTATGTGGCCCGGGGGTTGCTCGGGCAGCAGCCCCCGCATTCCGGCCGAGCGCGCGCCCCGGGAGGTGGCGCCTTGGGGAGGCTGTAATTTTTTTTTTTTTTTTTTGGAGCCGCAGGGGAGCGGTGGGTGGGAGGGAGGGGGGGCCAGTGTGTGTCCCTTTAAGAGCCCGAGCGCTGCCCCCGCCTCGCAGGCGCCCGGAGCCTCACAAAAGAACAGGATGTTGTTGATTTGTCACCAAACCACAGAGAGGAAATGATTGTAAATTTCCTTTAAACATCCCCACCGCGCTCTGGCCGCCCCCGCTTCCGCCTCCGCCGCCTCCGCCGCCCCCGCCCGGCCGCGCGCAGCGGGGCCTCGGCGCTCCAGCGGGGCACCCGCGCCCCGGCCTCCCGGCCTCCCAGGCCAGGCCACAGGCCCAGGCCGGCTCCGGGGCGCCTGCGGGAGGAGCCCCCGCCACCCCGCGCCCCCCGCTCGCGTTCCAGTTGCTTTCTTCTGATTATTTTTTCAGCAGCTGCCGCAGAGAAAGGGCCTCAGCTCGTGTGCAGCCGCGCGCGCCGCCCTTCCTTCCTCCGCATTTTCCTTCTTGAACGGAGGAGACCCGCGCTGTCGCCCCAGGCCCTGCCCAGGAAGGGCCTGAGCGCTCCTCCGCCCCGTTGAGCCTCACGACTCCTTACACAGGCAGTGGTCATTAGCTCCCCAGGGTCGGGAGGCGGGGAGGAACTAAGGCCCGGGGAAGTTAACTGATAGCTGAAAGTCACCAGCTCCTGGAATCCGCTGGGTTTGAGACACCCCTGCCTAGGTTTGAGACACCCCAAGCTTATGTTTGTAACCCCGCAGCCACACAGCCACCGGAACATCCCAGAAGTCCCAAGCCATCAAAGCAGTTTCCAGTGGGAAGTCCAATGTAACAGTTAACATCAGACCAGATTATTTCATGAGGCGCATCCCACCATTTACAGCCGGACACCCGTTTCAGGAGCTGCTTGGGCCTCAGTTACACCCGTGACTTTCAGTGCCGTTACCTGTCCCGCCCCCCTCATTGCTTGGTAAGATTTCTAGAAGCCTCTGGTGGAGTTCAAGTTTGCTCCCAACCTGCGGCCCGTGGTGGAGTGGTCGTCTGGTCTGTGGTCTAGGGAAGGGCTGCCTTTGCTGTGCAGTGTTCTTCGGGAGCAATTAACGCTTGTGACTCCGGCACTGGCTGCACTGGGCTTCTTGGCTTGAATGTTCAAAGCACCAGCTAATGTGCGGTGGTTAGTGCGTTCTCTCATTCCATCCTTACAATAGTCTCATGAGGTTGGCATTGCTATTCTGTTTATACAGATCAGGAAATTGAGGTTCAGAGAGGTGAGGAACCTGACCAGCTCACTCACACAGAGTAAGGTGCCAGCGATGGGACTCATTCAGTCACCACTCTCTGGTTACTGGTGGTGTCCCTCTTTGGTACTTTAAATCTGATTATTTGGTTAGGGGGACTGGTAGTAAAAGGACGCAGGGAATTTTCGTTGGGTGTTTTGTCACCCCACCCTCCAGGGAGCTCTGGGCCAGATCCCACTTTCTGGGAAAAAAGAACCTGAGCGGCTGATACCCTCAGGCTGGAATCTTCCCTTTTGGGGCTGTAAGAGGTCCTGAGTGGCTTGGAGGAAGAGGGGCACCTGGTGTGGAGTCTTAAGTTCTTTCCACTCTACTGGAATGGGAAAATAGGATCCTTGAAAAAGATTGACCTGGTGCTGTGTATTCCTGAGGCCAAATAGCTTCTTCATTTCAAGAGCCTGGATTCTAAGGTCAGAGCTGGTGAGGTGGATGCGGGTGGGGAGGGGTTGTGTTTGCTTCCGGCTAGCACCGGCGTCCTGTAGAACAGTCACTGGTATCGCATGCCTGCCGTGTGCCCTGCACTGTGCCGTGTGCTGTATCTGGGCTTTCTCATTTGATCCTGAGAAGGATCCTAAGAGATGAAAAGTTGGTTTCCAGGGAGGCTGTGCCCCTAGGAAGGGTGGAGTGGGGATTTCCATCCTTCCCTACAGGGTGCCCGTGTCTGTGTAAGAGGGAGCCATCCAGGCACCCCAGAAACAGTGCTGCAGTGCTTTCTTTCAGTCGGTGCGGAAAGCCAAGAGGGTCCTCGATGCTGGTGAATTTTGAGAGAGGAGTGCAGTGGCCTTTGGCTCCTTTGTGCTGCAGCTGTCTGCAGTTCCTCAGCACTGAGCACATTTGTTGATGGATTTCCAGAGTGGCTGCGGTATCTCCACCTGTCCTTTTTGCTTTTATAGATTGCCAGTCACTGAGGCATCCGGGTCCGGAGCACTTGGGAGGGAGAGCCATCTGCTTAATTGTTTCCAGTCCTCAGATGAGGAGCACTGGGTACCAATATGCTGAGTTGTTGGTCTGAGCCGGCTGTCTTGAGGCCGGACAAGACACCAGGAGTCAGGGTCCCCATCCTCCACAGCCATGCAGTTCTAGGCAAGCAGGAACCAGAGGCAGGTCATCTAATGTCTCTCGGCTTCAGTTTCCTAGCCTGTGAAGAACTCTGGCCTCTGTGGTCTCTCATGGCCCTTTTAGTCATCGTCATCAGAAAAATAGCTTCTGTTTATTCATTCAGCTAATATTTATTAAATACCCACTCTATACCAGGCGCCTCTGTTGTAGGTGCTGGAGATACAGCAGTCAACAAAACAAAAGCTCTGCCTTCTTGGAGTTTATCTTTTAGGTGGAGGAAACAAAAAATATATATATATTTATTTATATATGTAAATTAAAAAATATATATATATGTTGGACCCTTTACCCAGGGATTAGGATCTCCGACCCCCGCTCAGTTGAAAATCCACGTACTACTATCTCTGCCTCAAAAACAAAGGATTCGATAAATGACTCATCCAAGGGCAGGAAGCTGTAAGAGTTTGGATAGAATTAAGACTCAAAGGCTCAACATGTTCTTTGAATTCCATATATTGTGATCTCTAATAGAACACAAACTTTTCCCCACACTTAATTTAAACATCTGTAAAACGAAAATACAGGTGCTATATTTACTGAAAATATTCACATATAAACGGACCTGCACAGTTCAAACCCATGTTGTTCAAACTGTTTGTGTGTGTGTGTGTGTTTGTGTAATATGTCAGGTAGTGTTTTGTGCTATGGACTCAAATGAAGGGGGGATGCAGGGTGTGTGTATGAGAGAGGGGAGGAGTATTTTATTTTATTTGAGGTGGTAAGGGAAGGCTCCCTGATAAGATGACATTTGAGCTTTGAGATGGAGGGGAAGGACTGAGCCACGCAGCTTTCTGGAAGTTTGCTTTAGCAGTTGGAATGGCAGCACTGAGGGCCATAGATGGGAGCAGGTTGCATAGCACTTAGAGTGTGTTAGGTACTGTGCTAAGTGCTTTATGTCATACATTTAATCCTGTTATCGATGTATTTTATTTGAAGAAGCCGAGTTTCGGAGAGGTTAAGTGATTTGCCCAAGGCCACGCAGCTAGTAGGTAGTGGAGGTGAAATTCAAATGCTTATCTTAACCATCATGTTGCTTCCCACTCGGGGACTCTCCTTATGGAGCTGGTGTTTAATTCATGACGTGTTTTTTGTTTTGTTTTGTTTTTGCCACGCTGCACGGCTTGTGGGATCTTAATTCCTGGACAAGGGACTGAACCGGGGCCATGGCAGTGAAAGCGTAGAGTCCTAACCACTGGACCGCCAGGGAACTCCCCATGACCTGGTTCTTATGATTTCTTGGGGAGTAAGTGTCAACAGTGGCCAAGGTGACTCCTGGCCCCTGAGTTGCATGGTTTTGAGGGGGAGAGCTCAGGGCCCGAAGTTCCTTTTTATGAGTGGAAGAAGGTAATCTGTTTGATGCTGGAAAACCTCGTGTTGTGTTTATGGCCGAGTGAAAAACACCTTCAGATTAGTGTAAACAAGAGAAATGGGAGAACAGGTAGCCTGAATCCCTCTGCCCCCCTCCTTGGTTTTAATTTCCCCATGATGGGTCCCACACAGCATGTTGTATGATACAGCGATAATGAAAACACTTGGATTAGTGAACTGAGATTTATAGGGCAAACAGGAGCCAGAGGAGAAGATAGCAGTCATCTCTCTTATTTGCAGGCAGATATCCAAATTGCCACTTGCTTGCTTTTTCTTTCTGACACTGTCACCTACTCTGCTTAATTAGAACCTTCTTCTTCCCTGTATCATTTCCAATGCCTGCACAGCCGGCTGCTCGGCAGAGTTTGTGAAGCTGCACGCAGAACGCTTTCCCAGAGCCCAGGGAAGATGAGTCAGAAACACAGCACATGACAGCCAGGGATGGGACCTGTGCATCAGGCTGTGAGCCTGCCTGTCCATTGGTCTCGTGGAGCAGGACAAGGAGGGCTGGACCCAGGGCCACAGAGAGGAAGCTCCACGTGTTTCCCAGCTCTCCTCAGTTTCCCCCCCGAGCACCCTCTTTGTTGTGGGCAGCAGAGACAGTGAATTCCCCAGACAGCAGACCCCTGCCAGCGCACTTTCCAAAACCACATCGAAAGAGTTCAGTCCTGCCCCAAAATATTTATGGAATATTTTACTATGTTCAAAATATCGTTCTAGGGCTTCCCTGGTGGCGCAGTGGTTGAGAGTCCGCCTGCCGATGCAGGGGACACGGGTTCGTGCCCCGGTCCGGGAAGATCCCACATGCTGCGGAGCGGCTGGGCCCGTGAGCCATGGCCGCTGAGCCTGCGCGTCCGGAGCCTGTGCTTCGCAACGGGAGAGGCTGCAACAGTGAGAGGCCTGCGTACCGCAAAAAACAACAACAACAACAAAAAATTGTTCTAGACTCCGAGAGGGATGAGAGGTAGCCGGGGACTGAGGTGAACAAAACACTGCCAAATCCTACAGTAGAGTAGAAAGGACAGACAAAAATAGCTCATGAGGATTTTTGGCCAAATTAATTTCTTTAATAAATATTTATTGAGTACCTACTATGTATCAGGCGTTGTTCCAGGCACTGAGAGGACCCAGCAGCGGCAAGACATGCAAAAAAGTCCCTGCCCACGTGGATTTACAGTCTACCCGAATGGGGGAGGGGCAGGGCAGTAAGTTCATTACTAAAGAGCCTAAGAACTATGGAGAAAAACAAAGTGGGGCAGGTGGTGAGAGAGCCCCCTGGCTTAGAATTTTAAAAGGAAGTGAAGGCAGGGTAGTGTGGTGGAGACTGACAGATCTGATCTGGGACCTGGGCTTTGACGTCTACTAGCTGTGTGATCAACTGGTCTGAACCTTATTTCTCATCTGTAAAGTGGGGCTAGTCATAGACACTCCTAAGGGGATTAAGTGAGGAAAAATATATATAAAATACATACTTAATTAGGGGTCTGTGACTGTTAGTTGTTCTTAGTCTTGTGTGTGCTTATAATAGGGTGATGGGGAACTGAAGTAGTGGCTAATTACATTTGGAAATAAAGGGATTATTATCCATGTCACCTTTCCTTTCTTCTAGGAATCAGTTTGCTCGTACACAGGGAGAAGGCAGGAGTACGGGTGAACTCTGGAAGCTAGGATTCAGATTGGAGGGGATTTAGATACGGGTTTGGTATGTGGGATGTAGTTGGAAGTTGGACGATTGTCGGTATTTTGCATTCTCTTTTTAAATTGATTTTCCGCATGCTTTGTGTTCACCCCAATATTCCAATAACAAGCCTGGCAGGGAGGCCGGGGCTGCCCATTAGACAAATGGGAAAACAGACACAGGATGTGAGTGCCCGGCCAAGGTCACCTCCAGTCTCCAGAGGAGATCTCCTGCTGGCCTCGAGATGAGTCATCCTGGAGTGTTGCTCCGGGGTGAAATCACAAAGGAAGGAAGGCTTGGATTTATTGCAGGCAGTCCAGGAAGTTTCCTGTTCTTGAGAAATCTCAGAAACAGTAACCCTCCACCCGGGGGGCCTTATTCTTTGGAGGTCTGCCTCCTGCGTAGTCCCAAATCCCCAGAAGCTATGGGATCTGACTTGTGAGGGAGATGGTCTTAGAAGCCTTTGGCATAAACAGAGGAGAAAGAAAGGAGATGAAAAGAGGGAGAGGGTGCAGTGGTTGAGAGCTTGGGATCTGAGTTTGGTGGTTCTGCCACTTACCAGCTTGGGAAAGTCCTAGAACCTTCTTCAAGCTTCATTTCCTCATTTGTAAGATGGAATAGTAACGGTCCCTAACTCCCAGGTTGTTGGCAAAGTGACATGCAATGGTGAGTGCCAAGGGTTTAGCACAGCGCCCGGCAGGAGGATGGCCTTAGTAATGTGAGCTGTTATCACTGGAGAGGAAAATGGGGCCGCGCTGGGTAAAGGAGTGAGGGTGAGAGGGCCCCCAGGTTACTGCATCCCTCCTGATGCTGAGCCATTTAGATGAGGTCTTAATGAAGCTCTTTCCACCTGGGGCACTTAGCGTCAGTCACACAGTAGATGCGATCTTGGCCCTCAAGGAGTTTCTGCTGGGACCAGCAGAGCAGGAACAGACAAGCATCCCATGTCCTCTGGTCCTTGCTCACCCTCACTGGCATCGTGATTCAGAGGGCATGGCGGGCCTGCCTGGGAGGGTTTCCCCTCAGTTACCTCTCTCCCCCTCACCTTAACCTTTGCTTCTCCGCCTCAGACCTATTATTCGCCCTGTGTCTGTTGGCTCCATAGAATGAAAATAATGAGCCCGTCACCACTGATAACTGTCTACAAACGAATCAAGCCCCATCCCAGTCATCTGCCTCTGGGTGAATACCCTCTGTCTGCTGCAAACCGTCCTGCTGGAGCCTGGTTCCCAAACCCAGGCAGTGCGAACCCACCACCTTTCGAGGGTGGTGACACCCTACTGGGCAGCCTTGTGGTTTGCTGAGGGTGCCTAAGGGTTCTGCAACCAAGGTGGAAAGCTCTTAAGAGTTTTTTTTTATGAATCTGCCCTTCATCCTCCAGCCTTACTTCCTCACCACTCCCTGTCCCCCTTAGATGTAGATTTCCTTAAGAAAGCTGATTCCAGCCCATTCCAGTTGAGCTGAAGTGTTGCATGGGCTTGGGGTGGGAAAGCTCCAGAGGCTCCAGGTTTTTCTGTCTTTCATAGAAATTGTCCCAAGAGCAGACCTCTTAGGAATAGTACCCCCTAGCGTGAGTGAGAAGGGCAGGGGTTTTGGTCAGAAGAATCTTATTTAATTGTATTAATCTAGTCCAAAAGAGTCTAGTCCTATTGATGTTTGTGTATTTTGTTAAGATATAGCAATCTTAAGTGGGAAAAAAAACCCCGAAACACCATGTGTCTTCTGCTCTTTAATGGACCCTGCCCTTTTGCCTGGCATCTGTTCTCATCTTTATCCTCCCACATATGCACATAATGTGAAGTCTCTCAGCAGGAGCCTGGATTGTGCTAAACCTTTTACGTACATTCCACCAAGTCTCGCAATAACTCTAGAAGGAAGGAATTATCATCCCTATTCCTTTGATGAAGGGACCGAGGCTCTGAGAGGTCATGTCGTCATGATTGGCAAAACTGGGATTCAAACCCACTTCTGATACCATCCAAAGCCTGCAGACTATGCGATAGGTATGATTTCTGTGACTGTGTTTTTCATTCAGCATTATAGTATAGACCTTTCCCCCGTGTACCTCTATAGCCTTCCTAATTACTGTTTAAAATGGGAACGTAAGATTCCCTGAACCATCATTGTGTAACCATTTTCTCCTTTTGGGCGTTTGTGGGCAAGGTCACTGGCTAAGGGCTGCTGAGCAGTGGTGGCAGTAAAGGGACACAGCACGGGAAGGGGGAAAGTTTGGGCTGTTGGAAGCAGGAGCACACTGCCGCTGAGAGGAACACACGGAATGCACACCCCCTCGCTCATTTTTACATTAGGAACTTGAGTTGGCCACTCTGCGCTACCTGGTCATTATTTCAGCCATGTGAATTGGTGTGGGGCTGGGTCATGATGGCAGCAGTTCTCAGCTCTAGTGAGGGAGGTAGGGAAGGACCCATCCTCTTGAGGCAGACAGGAGAGGAGTTTTTAAGCTCCATTTTACTGACAAGGAATCTGATCTCGGGCATGGCAGGCGACTTGCCAAAGCGTAGGTCTGAAGTGGCGAGCTGAAGAATAGAGCATTGGCGTTCGGACTCCTGGTGCCCTTCTCCTCCGTTGACCTAGCGTTTGTTTCTCCTCCTCTGGTCATCTCATCCAGACCTCTTTTCTTCCTGATACATGGGGATGTTTCCCAGGTGAACCCTAGATGTACAAATGCAGATTAGATACAGACCTTACATGGGAATTCCCTGGCGGTCCAGTGGTTAGGACTCCACACTCTCATGGCCAAGGGCCAGGGTTCAATCCCTGGCTGGGGAACTAAGATCCCACAAGCCACATGGCGTGGCCAAAAAAAAAAAAAAAAAAAAGAAGATACAGATGTTACAGAAGGGCTAGCCCCACGTGGATAAGCTGTTTCTAAAGAAGGGCCCAGTGGTTAGCAGAGAAAATCAGAACTTGTTTCCTATAAACTTCCAGGTAGAGGCGGGTTTTTGTCTTGTTGGCCCAGGGTGGAGATGGTAGCTCAATTTCCTCCTTTAAATCTTTAAGATTTAAAGAAGCCTCTCAGCCTCTGCCTGGAGCAGTACTATAAACATCTTTTTCGAGTCCAAGCCGTGGTCACTGCACATTTTTCTTTCACAGGAGAAAGACTGGAGTCCTTTATAGGGGCTTTTGCAAACAGCATCAAGTTTATAGAATGACAAGCCAGATTTAAATGAAAAAAAAAATGTTGTTTATGTCAGCTCTGCAGCTTATCAATATAAAATGAAGATTAAGATTCATTTATATGAATAGACCATTTTGGGGAGGGGTGTTAAAAATTCATATGCCTTTGCTAATGGAACCATTTCCACATTCACAATGGGGAAAAAAAAACACAAAAAAACAAGGTTCATAAAAGCTTCCCTGGAACAACCAGAAAAAGGAGTGAGTTCCTGAAAATACAAATTGGTGGTATATCTTTGCATATTAGCAAAATTCTTTAACCTTTCAAATAGTGTATTGTGGACCTGGTATGCTGTTCCGTGAATTTAGCATCTTCTTTTAATTCAGACCTTCTCTAGACTGTGTTTCTCTGCGCTCACTGTGAGCCAGCCTGTGCTAGCCCATTCTGTACTCACCGTGGCCTTGCATCCTTACAACTCACCTTTCAGACAGTCAGGGATCCTGTGTGCCTCGCTCCATGAGCACAGTTTAAGAATAGCTCCCTCTAGAGTTTTACGACCTGGGACCCTGGAGGTTTAGTTATGAGTGATGACCAAATTCTGAAAGGTTTCTAATGGGAAGTGAGTGGCAGAGCAAGATCTGAATCCAGGTCTGAGTAGCCCATAACACATACTGTTTGGCACTACCGAATTCTGCCTTGAAATGGGCAAGTCTGTGCTGAGCCTCTTCTTTGGAGTAAGACACCCTGTCAGGAAGGTACCTCAAAGGAAATGCCAAGGGGAGTTAGACTGTTCCCTCTCTTCAAGGTACCTTCAATCTAGCGTGTGTTGGAGGGTCATCCTTTATTGCAGAGAAACATTTATTACTTTGTAATCTTCGTTTTAGGGATAAGGAAACAGTGAATCAAAGAGGGCAAGTGACTTGCTCAAGGTCACATAGCTACGATGAGACGAGACTTTTATTAGGTAGGTGCCTGTTGCTGTAAAGTGCTCAGCGGTCCGAGATACTTACGTAGACCACCTCATTCCTAGGTGCAGGGCCCGTGAAGCCCTTACAGGTCACACGGAGGCCGAGGTGCCAAGTGCTTGAAGGGTCCATGCTCAGCGCTCCTGAATTGAGTGGAGAGTCTAAGACAGATTTATCCCCAAGGATGCCTCTAGGCTCCTGGGTCCATGTCTGTACGTGCAACAGAACTCAGGGCTCACCCACCTCTCTCTCCCTGTGGGGAAGTGTCCCTGCTTTGGCAGGCCGACTCAGGAGACCTCCCATCCCCAGAGCTTCCCCCAGAGCTTCCCTAGCAGGACAGAGGCCACTGAGGCCTGCTGAGCTGAGCTGTGCAGTGTAGAAATATTTGCTTTGGGCTGTACACGCTGAGGAAAACCTGCAGGGATGCCCTTTGCTGTCAGAGAGCTGTGAGCCCCGGGGCTTAGGTTTTCCAGGTCCCACCACCTAGGAGCTTCGAGAACTCTCGCAGCCCACCTGCTCCGCTCAGAAGTGGGCATCAGGATAACACGGACTCCCTTGCAGAGTTGGGTGGATAGGTGAGAAATGGCTGACTCTGTCGGACACAGGAGTTGATACTTCACTCATGTTTCTTTCCCTCCTCTTTCCTTCTTGCCTCCCTTCCCTCTTAATCTCCAGCTGGTTAATAAGCCCTGTAGGGCTTTCTTGCTGCCTTCACATCTGCAGTGACAGCACTTTCCTGTCCTATACTCTAGGCCCCCCAGAAGCTGTCCTGCTGTACATGAAGCTTGTTGGAGCGGCACAGAAGAAGAATGGAAAAATGCTGGGGTCCCCACGTAACATACCAGGAGGGGGTCCAGTGAGTCCATATTTTAGAGGCACCCAGCCTGTGTGTTCATCCTAGCCTCTGCCACGTTGGCTGTGTGACCTGGGGTATGTTATTTAACCTCTCTGTGCCTCTGTTTCCAAATTTGCCAAATGGGAATGAGAACAGCACTTAGAGATGCAGGGAGTATTTAAATGCAATATTGCATTAGAGCCGCTGGCACAGGTGAGTGCTGGGAACTGTTATGTAAAACAGGCACCAAATCCAGTTGGAAGGGACTTTAGACAGCAGGACCTACCTCTCTATTTTAAAAAATTAATTTATGTATGTAATCAACAATAACAAGAGCTAACAGCAAAAGGTAACGTTTATTGAGCACTTACCACGGGCCAGGCACTGTGCCAAGTACTTCTCATTAACTTGTTAAAAAATGTGAAGGTATGGGGTTTCCCTAATGGCACAGTGGTTAAGAATCCACCTGCCAATGCAGGGGACACGGGTTCGATCCCTGGTCCGGGAAGATCCCACGTGCCATGAAGCAGCTAAGCCCGTGCGCCACAACTACTGAGCCTGCGCTCTAGAGCCCGCAAGCCACAACTACTGAGCCTCTATGCTGCAATTACTGAAGCCCATGCGCCTAGAGCCCGTGCTCTGCCACAAGAGAAGCCACCGCAAGGAGAAGCCCGCGCACCGCAACGAAGAGTAGCCGCCTCCCGCTCGCTGCAACTAGAGAAAGCCCGCGCGCAGCAACGAAGACCCAACGCAGCCAAAAAAAAAAAAGTGAAGGTACAAGTGAGGTGTGTCTCCTTCCCACCCCCAGTTGCCCTCCACAGAGGCAGTCACTCTTACCAATACTCTGTGTGTCTTTACTGATGTCCTCTGTGGACGTACAAAGATTTAAATCTCTTTTTACCCCTTCAACTTTAAATAGAGGAAACTTGGGCTCAGGGAGGAAACACAGCAATTTGTCGTAATAGTTCCTATTCTGTGTAGGGCCGCTGCTCCCTGTGCTGTGTGATTTTGAATCCTTCCTTCAACCCTGCAGAAAAAGCTGTATTGTGTAGAATAAATGCTCCAAGCCTTAGTTTACCTCAGTGCATCGATCGAGGATTAAATTAGATAATCTGTGTAGAGGGATTTATCAGCATCGGAACTGCTCAGGAGATGGTGGCTGCAGGGGAGGATCAAGATTTTATAGGGGCTCGAAGCTTGTACAATTTGAGAGCTGTCTTTAAGAGAAATAATACAAAATTATGAATCCAATATTAAGAATATTTATTTAGAGTGAGAAAAGAGCTCCAACAGTTTACATATTTTAAAAGCCATCAAGGGCTTCCCTGGTGGTGCAGTGGTTGAGAGTCGGCCTGCCGATGCAGGGGACTCGGGTTCGTGCCCTGGTCCGGGAAGATCCCACCTACCACGGAGCGGCTGGGCCCGTGAGCCATGGCCGTTGAGCCTGCGCGTCCGGAGCCTGTGCTCTGCAATGGGAGAGGCCACAACAGTGAGAGGCCCACGTACCGCAAAAAAAAAAAAAAAAAAAAAAAGCCATCAAATAACCTCCAGCACTATAAAATCCATAAGAATAAATGACAGAACATTTTTGTTAATTAACTGCCTGACACGCCTCTATTATACTTTTCATTCCTACATTTTCTGGCCTCATAGTCATTGTGATCACTTCTTCGTTTGATAACAATTTTCTAAAATAATTTTCTGAAGAGAGAATAAAAGATAATTCAGCCTTTTCTCTGGCCTGGTTGATCAAACTTCGCTTTTTATTATTGACATTTTATTTTTAAAATTTTTATGGAAGTATAGCTGACTTACAATGTTGTATTAGTTTCAGGTGAACAACAAAGAAATTCAGTTATATCTATATATATCTATTCTCTTTTAGATTCTTTTCCATTATTGGTTATTATAAGATAGTATAGTTCCCTGTGCTAAACAGCAGGTCCTTGTTTATCTGTTTCATATATAGTAGAGTGTATGTGTTAATCCCAAACTCCTAATTTATTCCTCCCTCCCCGCCTTCCCACTTTGGTAACCATAAGTTTATTTGCTTTGTAAATAAGTTCATTTGTATAATTTTTTTTAGATTCCACATATAATTGATATCATATGATATTTGTCTTTCTCTGCCTGACTTACTTCACTTATTATGGTAATCTCAAAGGTCCATCCCTGTTGCTGTGAATGGCAATATTTCATTCTTTTTTTGTGGCTGAGTAGTATTCCATTGTATATATGTATCACATCTTCTTTAGCCATTCCTCTGTTGATGGACACTTAGGTTGCTTCCATGTCTTAGCTATCGTGAATAGTGCTGCTGTGAACATAGGTGGTGTTGTTGACAGTTTAGATGTGGAAAATGAGTAAATCCATACAGATACACTCACTGTTTGTAGTACTACTACCTGTTTGTGTCTCATAAACAGAGGAATTTTGGTAAATTCTATTTTGTACAATTCTCATCAAAAATGAAAAAGAAGCTCTGGTATGTTATAACTGACTGCATGGAGGATGTTTCTGACAGAAGAGAACTTCCCTCAACTGGGGGAACCGAATCCTCTCCTTAGGATTTTACAGGTCTATGAGTTGTTAGCATTTCTCATAGGCTGGCGTCTGATGCTATACATTTTAAACTTTCCTCCTTCTTCCCTGCCACACACGTCCATGTTGGGCTCTGTTGAACACGTTCATGTGGTGATTCCACCACTGATGTGGCGTCAGGAAGTGGCTGGTAGGCCCTGGGTGCAGGCGGACTCCTGGGAGCTGGGCCTCCACTGGACGTTAGCAGTAATTCAGCACATGTGGAGGTGATGGCGCACCACATAAACATAGCCCACTAAACTCAAACTCAGTGTCCGCCTCCCGGCTTTGACTCCTGCGTTGGGAGTCCCTGAATGCCCAAAGCCGCTGGAACATTACCCAGCACGAGGGCAGGAGTGACAGAGGGAAACTGGAGTGAGGAGAGACAGCGCTCTTTCCCATCATGGTTAAGACTTGACTTTGGCAAAGCTTAGAGAAACCCAAGATCACGTGAACACGTTTCTTTCCAGGCCCCCTCCCAGGACCTTGGAAGGGGCTGTTATAAGCAAGGGCTCTGAAGCTTCAGGTCTTTGAGCTCTGCCGAGCACCTGGTTAGTTGTTACCGTGTTCTGGTTAAGAGCAGTGTCGTCTGAGAGAGAGCCGTGCAGCCCGCTTGGGAGCTGTGTGATCCCGGCTTACTGATTCCCTCCAGGAACCTGCTTCCTCAGGAGTAAGCATGACACTCTTCCTAGTATTTAGCTCTCTGGGAACGTGAACTCTATGAGGGCAGGCACCGGTCTGTTTGTTGCCGTGTCCACAGTGTCCAGGACACATGTCCACACACAAACATCTGTTTTGTGGATTTAATGAAATGCAGGATGTTTGCATGTTGAGCCCTAGGCTCTCAGAGAAAAGGAATCCAAGGCACAGTGAGCTTAATTCCCTTTCCTGTACTATACGTTGCCTCTAGTCAGACCTAAGGCAGACCCTGGGTCTCTGGGCCTCCTTTCCTTCCCGCTGACCCTCCCACGTGAGCTGAATAGGAAGGGGAAGCTTAACTCACTTCCGAGAGCCTGAGATAATCACCTGAGTTATTCCCTCTGTTATGGACATGAGCCAGGGTCCCTGGGTCACATCCCTGGAATTTGCTCTGATCCATGGAATCCACTGTTCCAGAGGCTCGCCTGCCTTCTCCCCTTCCCTGACCTGACCTGCCCTGAGTCCTGGGGGATGGTGGGAAGCAAGGGAGAGTTGGGAGAACCAAGGTGAATGGTTTTGAGCCATGAAATAGCCTGAGAATCAAGTCTGGAAGATGAATGGCTCTGGGGTTTGCAGGGCTTAGCAGGGGCAACACTGGTAATTATTGACATTCCTACCTGTGGACTCCGGGAGGCCCCTACTTCACAGCTCCCCTGGATTCTGAGAGGTCCTTGAGCACAGCTGGAAGTCATCCTGTGTGGCAGAACCTTGGAGATGAGGCCGGAAGGGCCACCTCAGTGAGTAGTCACCTTGTCACTGACAGGAGCTATGATCTAAAGAGCCAGGTGGCTGCAGGTGGGCACTCGGCCAGCCGTGCAGAGCAGGCAACAAAACTCCAGCCTGGGCCCTGCAGGTGGAGTCCACCTGTTTGCCCTACCTCCCCTCTGCCTGGCATAGATTTCCAGCCAAGCCCTGCACCAGCTTCCACCTCTGTTTTATGATAAGCTGTTCTGATGGGGAGGGCCTGTGCTAGGATGCTTCCCTTTTATCGTGGAGCTCAGGGCAAGGATGGGGGTACACACCGCCCACCCCTGCCCAAACCCTGCCCCATGAATAAGACAACTGGGATGTTGCAGCCTCTGCTTCCAGCCTGATTTGATTCTCTCTCCAGCCCTTGGATAATATTTATATACAAATGCTGGCTCTGATCTCCACCCAGGAAAACACCAGCTGCTATGGAACTCTTGTTACACATTATAGAGAGCAGAGCCTCACGTGGGCCCCCGTGAGCTTCTCTGGAGGATGTCGGGGAATGTTCTGTTTGTGTTTTACCAACTTATCCCAGGGCTGTGTCCAGGCAACTGAAGTTCTGTCAGAGCCGAGAAAACATCTGATTCCTTTTAGAAAAGACAAAAGGATTAGGTGTCCCTGGGACTTTGACAAATGCATTGCTAGTGGTTTTGATTGAGCTTTCGTTTAGGGAAGGTTGAGTGCAGAAGTGAGAATGCCAAAGACCCAGGCTGTCAGTGCTGGAGATGGGCACAGATACACCATTCGTTGGTAGGGATGTAAAGTAATGCAACCTTTTGGAGGGAAATTTGGCACCATCTTTCAAATAAAATGAGAATGACCTTTGATGCAGTCATTCCATGCCTTGGAACCTACCCTACAGTGTGCCTGCCCATGTACACAAAGACCTATGTTCACAAATGCTCACTGCAGCAAAAGTAGGAAATCACCTGTGTTTCTCAGCGGGGAGCTGGCTCAACGAATTGCGGTTCATCCTAATAATGGAATACAGTTGTCCATTAAAGAAGAACAGGGTAAATCACAACAATGGCCAACGCATAGAGGACTTACTCTATCCACTATTCTAAGTGCTTTATGTATTTTACAATATTTACAATGTTAACTCATTTAATCTTCACAGCAATCCTTTGATTACTATTGTTAGAATATTTTTATAGATGAGAATAGAGCTGTTAATTAACTTGTCCAGGGTCACACAGCTAGTAAGTTGGGGAGCTGGGCTTCAAGCCTGCTGGCCCCAGGGTCTATAACTACCTCACAAACCCCTGCATGTTCAAATATGGAAAGATGCCTCTGACTTATTAGTAAGTGAAAAATTCAAGTAGCAGAGATACAGAGTGTGGTTTTATTTATGTAAAAAAATTTGTGTATGCGCACATGTGAACACATCACATATATTTGTAAAGGTAAAGTAAAAGTTCTGGAAGAATACATGTCCAATCGTTGGTTCCCTTCAGGGAGGGATATAATAAGTAAAAAGGATTTTTTTTTTTTAACTTTTAACTGAATATAGTTTTAAAAAGTTTTTTTAAATTGAGGTATAGTTGATGTACAATATTATATTAGTTTCAGGTGTACTGCATAGTGATTCACAATTTTTAAAGGTTATACTCCATTTATAGTTATTATAAAATATTGACTATATTCCCTGTGCTGTACAATATGTCCTTGTAGCTTATTTATTTTATACATAGTTAACTAGATACCGTTTTATATTTTCTTGAACAAGTGCCTTTGGAATTTTAGAAACAGTTAGCTTGAGCCCACCGTCAAGGTAATCATAATAAAATAATAATCCTTTGGTTTCTACTTCTCAATAGCCCCTTAGAAAGGAGAGGCTTCCTATAAACATGGACTCAGAGTAACCCTTAATGATTAACTCCAAAGTATAAGACGTAGAAGGAAGCCTAATAGACCTTGCCATAAATTAGATGAAGGTAGTCCAAGGAATTGTTCTTCTGATTGGCTGAAAGGCATTTGAGATAAATACTCTTTTTTTCATACCCTCAGAAATCTCACCTCCTCCTGGAAGCCTTGGGCCAGACAGTGGAAGAATAATGGTGATTTCCTTGGCATACAACCCCTCCCCACTCCATCTTCACTCCCCCGCCCCCTGCATTTAATGAGTTCACTTAGTGCATTATTGCATCTCAGGTAAACACTCCAAGTACTTGGGCTTTGTTTAATCACTGTCCCTTCAGGGTCATCCTGTAAAAATGGACTCATGTGCATTACATTTTTAGGTGCTTTACAGTTTGTAACTCTTGTCTTCGTTCATGATGTCAGTGAACTGGGGCTGGTGCCTTGTCACTGTAAAGCCCTATGTACAATATCTCTTTCAGAGTTAAACCAAGCAGGGGCCTGGGAGAGGGGCTGATGAGGAAAATGCGGGCTATCAAAAATTTAATCCCCATTTTACACCAAGGGGGAAAGGGGTGGGGTGGGAGGAATTGGGAGACTGGGATTGACACATATACACTATTGATACTATGTATAAAATAGACAACTGATGGGAACATACTGTATAGCACAGGGAACTCTACCTAATGCACTGTGGTGACCTAAATGGGAGGGAAGTCCAAAAGGGAGGGGATATCTGTATGTGTAAGGCTGATTCATTTTGTCGTGCAGTGGCGGCTAATACAACATTGTAAAGCAACCATACTCAAATAAAAATTAATTTAAAAAAATTTAATCCCCATTTTAAAGTCCCCCGTATTTAAATATTGATTTGTGAAATGTGACCCAACAGAAAGAATATAGAAAAATAGCTCTACTTACTGTGTCAGGTCATAAAGTACCCCATGTTTCCATGTGCTTTCTTATTTTAATTCTCAAAGCAAGTTTAGGGGATAATTATTTCCATAAGGAAGCTGAGGCCCAGGGAGTTTACATAAAGTCCTCAGTTATACATGTGGATAGTGAGAGATGGATTTCTCACCCAGGCCTGTCTGTCTGCAAAATCCGAGTTGCTGAGCCTCTCAACAGAGGAAATAATAGAGAAAAAAGTATCACTCAAATACCACCTCCCTAACATACTGTTAGCAATTTAGGTTTATTTCCTTTGTTTATCTATCTAAACAAAACTAAATTTAAAAAACACCACCTTGGTAATCAGAAGTAATCATATCAACTGTTGATATCCTGTTTTCTTTTTTTCGCTATCTTATTGCTTCATGACGTCATTTAAAAATGATTGCATACTACTTCCAACTCAATAGTTAAAAAAGCTAATAACCTGGGACTTCCCTGGCGGTCCAGTGGTTAAGACTCTGTACTTGCACTGCAGGCGGCACAGGTTCCATCACTGGTCAGGGAACTAAGATCCCACATGCTGCAGGGAGAAGCCAAAAAAACCCCCCAAAACAAAAACTAATAACCTGATTAAGAGATGGTTTAAGAACTTGAACAGACATTTCTCCAAAGAGGGCTAGAAATGGCCAACTGGTATGTGACAAAAAGGATCAACATTACCAATCATCAGGGAAATGCACATCAAACCACAATGAGATATAACCTTACATCTGTCAGGATGTCTATTGTCAAAAAACGAAACACCATTGAGCACCTCAAAAAGTTGGGTGAAAATTATATTGGAAAACATTAAAGCCCTGTTTTGTGAGTGCTATGAGTCTGAGCTACTCCAGTCGTTGACACCTGAGTCCTACGGACAGTTGAAGTGAATCTTCTTTCCTCGCGGCCAATTTCTTCCGTCAACTCTGGAGCATTTATTCTACTCGATAGAGGAAAGCCATGTACAAATTTGTGCTGTTTGTCAATCGCTTGCTTTTTCGTAAATGTAATTGCTACTCTGATGAAATGTTCAGATTTCCTTGGAAAAGAATAAATAGCTATAAACACTTTAAAACAAAACGAACAAAAGAAAAGCATTGGCAAGGATGTGGAGAAATTGGAACCCCTGGACACTGTTGGTGGGAACGCAAAATGGTGGAGCTGCTATGGAAAACAGTATGGACGTTCCTCAAAAAATTCAAAATAGAATTACCATATGATCTCACTTGTGGGAATTACCCCAAAGAATTGAAATCAGAGCCTTGGAGCCATATTAGTACTCCTATGTTCATAGCAGCATTATTCACAATAGCCAAGATGTGGAACCAACCTAAATATACATCGACAGATGACTTGATAAAGAAAGTGTGGTGTATGCACAAAATGGAATACTATTTTGCCCTTAAAAGGAATGAAATTCTGCAATATGTGACAACATGGATGAACCTTGAGGAGATAATACTAAATGAAATAAGCCAACCACAGAAAGACAGATACTACATAATTCCACTTGACACGAGGTTTCTAAAGTTGTCAAATTCATAGAATCAAAGAGTGGGACAGTGGTTGACAGGGGCTGGGGGCAGGAGGAAGAGGGGAGTTACTGATCAGTGGGCATAAAATTTCAGTCAAACATGATGAACAAGCTCTAGAGATCTTCTGTACAACACTGTCTAGCGTTAGCTATGAAGTACTATATGCTTAAAAATTTGTTAACAGGGCTTCCCTGGTGGCGCAGTGGTTGAGAGTCCACCTGCTGATGCAGGGGACGTGGGTTCGTGCCCCGGTCCGGGAGGATCCCACATGCCGCGGAGCGGCTGGGCCCGTGAGCCGTCGCCGCTGAGCTTGCGCGTCCGGAGCCTGTGCTCCGCAACGGGAGAGGCCACAGCAGTGAGAGGCCCGCGTGCCGCAAAAAAAAAAAAAAAAAAAATTTGTTAACAGGGTAGATCTCATTTTGTGTTCTTACCACAATTAAAATTAAAAAAAAAAAGAAAACATAATATTCCAGGAGAGTGATGTTCTTTGGAGAGATTCCTAGACATGGAATTGGTAGGTCCAAGAGTATAAATGTTTTTATGGGTTTTTAAAAAAGTTTTAATGAAAAAAATTGAGATATAATTGACATATAACATTGTATAAGTTTAAGGTACACAAAATATTTTTATATTTTTGGATACACGTTGCTAAATTGCTTTTCAAGAGGGCTGTATTAATTTGCACTTCAACTAGCAACTTTGTGTCATTTTCATCACATTCTTGTAGGCATTAGTTATAGTTAAAAAATGAAAACACACAAACAAAAGTCTGACGTGTTTGCTTAATATATACCAAACTGTTTGCAGTGGCTAGTTTGGAGAGTGGGTTGGGGCTGGTCGTGGTGGTGAGAGCAGTGAAGGGGGTGTCCCTTTTCCACCTTATGTCATGTGGCGCTATTACAGATATTTTACTATAGGCATATATTGTGTAATAAGTATATTTTAAACTTTTGAAATAATTTGTCTTACAGACAAGTTGCAAAAAGAATACAAAGAATTCCCTGTATTCCCTATGTAATATGTTTTTAAAAGATGAAATAATTAAGAAATGTGCCCCGAATATCAGATGTCAGACCTTCTACCACCAAGACTCTGTAAGTCAGTTTCTTTTATTTATTCATTTATTTATTTATGGTTGTGTTGGGTCTTGGTTGCTGCATGCAGGCTTTCTCTAGTTGTGGTGAGCGGGGGCTACTCTTGGTTGCAGTGCGCGGGCTTCTCATTGCGGTGGCTTCTCGTGGCGGAGCACGGGCTCTAGGCGTGCGGGCTTCAGTAGTTGTGGCTCGTGGGCTCAGTAGTTGTGACTCACGGGCTTAGTTGCTCTGTGGCATGTGGGATCTTCCCAGACCAGGGCTCGAACCCGTGTCTCCTGCATTGGCAGGCGGATTCTCAACCACTGTGCCATCAGGGAAGTCCCCAGAGTTTCTTATCAGGTAGAGTAGAGCCTAACAGCAACTTGGGGAAATGCTCATTAAAATGCAGACTCCTAGGCTTTAGCAGGATCTATGAAATCAGAATGTTTGGGGGCGGGCCTGAAAATCTGCATTTTAAACAGGCCCCCCTCATCCACACTCCTCTGTGCTTCTGAGGCCCCTCAAGGGCTGAGAACTACCGTTAAAAAGGTTCCTCCTTTTGATTTTATTTCCTCTAGTAATATTGTGGCTTCCTTACTTGGAAAGCCCTCCAACTTGCAGGGCTGAAGAGAAAAGTGAGTGAAATCTGAGCATCTTTTTTGCAACTTTTCACACTTTGTGCTGCTACTGCTTAGCTGCAGCCAAACTGTCTGTAATTTGTTTCCTCAAAAGCCTGCTGTCTCCCTCAAACTAGAAAAGACCGTTCCAGGGGAGGCCCGGTCCAAAAAGCCATGTGTTGTGGATGGTGTTGACCCTTCTCCCCATTGGCCCTCTCATCCTGGATGTTCCAGGGAGTGGCGGCCGGAGGCTTCTGGTCTCCTGCCTTGCAAGTGCAGCCAGGAGGCCCTGAAATGGGGAGGGAGCCCAAATTACAGCCCCAGGTCATTATTCTGTTGTTTCGTTTGCTTTTCCGTGCACAGTTTGTTTCCCTTGGCCACCCTGCGCATGGCCTTGCCCCATGTGTGTTACCTGTATGTTACATGTGTGTTACATTACCAGGTCAGCTTCACTGGGGGCCACCCCGCTCAGTTCCTCACCTGCCCCCACCTTCTGCACCCCCTGCCTCTACCATCCCACCTTCGTCTCCACCCCCAGAGCTGTTCTTTCCAGCTCATGGATCTGACCATGTCACCTAATAACTTATCTTGGGGACTGAACGACTAGTGACCAGAAGGATAGCAGAAAGCCAAACCGTGGAGAACTGAATTCGAGATGAAAGAGAATTTTTGTCGTTCTAAACGTTGTTTGGTCATAAGTTTATTGTTTTCTACATTAAAAAAGTAATACGACCCACCAGGTGTTACATGCCTGTATGACCTTCGAAGAGGAAGGAAAAGTTAAGGAAAAAATGTACTAACGGTTAATATAGACAATTTGGAAAATAAAAAAGTAGAAAGTAGAGGGGCAACAAGTTGCCAGCCGTTCCACTAGCCAAATTAAGCTACTGTCTGCTTTTGGGTGTGGTATAGCTTGGAGGATAAGGGCACAGGCTCTGAATCGGGCAAATCTTGAGTTCAGATCCCTTCTCTCCCTCGTCAGCTGTGGGCAACCATTGGGCAGCTTCATTATCCTCTTGTAGCTTCTGTTTTCTCCTTGGTTAAGTGAGGAGAAAAATAGTTCCTATCTTGCCGTGAAGATTAAATGAGATAAGAAGGTAAAGCAGTTAGCAGGATGCTTGGTGTTAGTTCCTCTCCATCTTGTTCACTTCCTTTCAGTCCTTTCACTGTAAGTAGTGTTTTTGTTTTCACATAGTTGTGATCACACTGTCTTTATAATTTTATTTCCTGCAGGTATTTCTTAACATGACAGCCCAAGCATTTTCCATGCTGTTTTCAACTCCTCATAAACATACATTTTAGTGGTTGTGTAATATCCAATTGAACAGATATATCAGATGCATCATAGTTTCGTTAGCCATTTCTTTATTGTTAGTCATGGGCGTTATTCCAGGTTCGTTGTTCGACACAACCTTATGTATGAACACCTTTACGTGTAAAATGTCACCCTCCTCCCGATCACTACCAGTTACAGCCATTTCCTTGAGCAAAATTCTTAGAAGGGAGATTATAAGGTCAAGCGGCATGAACACTTAAGTTTTCTGACCTATCCTGCCAAATTGGTTCCTGTAAAGTTGGCCTCCACTTATATTTTCAAGGCAATGGATGAGACTCAGGCTGAGGGACCTAGATTTTGTTATGCAGGGCAGCTCTTGGGGGTGTCAGGGTTGGACACAATCAGTTGGAGTTTTAATGGATGCATCTAGCAGCCACGGGACGATGGATGGGGGTAGGGCCAACATTAGGGGTTACCCGGTGAGACTCTGCACCAGGGCAGAGTCTGTCTGTGAACCTGGCCCTCTTCTCATGGCAGCTATGGGTCCCATCTATATGAGAACCTGTGGTCACAGTCTCACAATCCCGCTTTCTTTCTTTTTTTGTAGGTTCCATACAATTTATTTATTTTTTTCTCTTAAAAAAAACTGAAGTATAGTTGATGTACAATATTATATAAGTTACAGGTGTACAATAAAGTGATTCACAATTTTTAAAGGTTGTAATCCATTTATAGTTATTATAAAATATTGGCTGTATTTCCCATGTTGTACAATATATCCTTATAGCTTATTTTATACATAATAGTTTGTATCTCTTAGTCCCCTACCCCTATATTGTCCCTCCCCCTCCCCTCTCCCCACTGGCAACCACTAGTTTATTCTCTATATCTATGAGTCTGCTTCTTTTCTATTATATTCACTAGTTTGTTGTATATTTTAGATTCCACGTATAAGTGATAGCATATAATTTTTGTCTTTCTCTGTCTGACTTATTTTACTTAGGGTAATACCCTCCAAGTCCAACCATGTTGCCGCAAATGGCAAAATTTAATTCCTTTTTATGGCTGAGTAATATTCCATTGTGGGTAATATATATATATATATATGTGTGTGTGTATATATATATACACACATACACTATGTACATATAGTGTGTGATATATATACATATATATATATGTATATATATCACATCTTTTTTATCCATTCATCTGTTGATGAACACAGGTTGTCTCCATATCTTGGCAATTGTAAATAATGCTGCTATGAACATTGGGGTGCATGTATCTTTTCTAATTTGTGTTTTTGTTTTTTTCAGATACATATCCAGGAATGGAATTGCTGGGTCATATGGTAGTTCTATGTTTAGTTTTTTGAGAAATCTCCATACTGTTTTCCACAGTGGCTGCACCAGTTTACATTCCCACCAACAGTGTTTAAAGGTTCCCTTTTCTCTCACGATCCTGTTTTTTTCGTGTGTTGCTCCACATATGTGAATTTATGCCCTTTCAGTCTTGCATAAGTAGCTTTACATTGTTTTCATCCTCTGTGATCAAAATGACAAGGATTCTTCATCTTTAGGGATCACAGATTAATATAGTGAATTAGTCTGTGAGCCCTGCTGTCACTGCCTGCATTGGAATGTCAGTCCTACCACTTATTATCTGTGATCCTGAGCCTCAGTTTCCCAGTCTGGGAAATGGTACCAACCTCATAGGATTAATTGAACAAGGTATTGTATGTTCAGTAAAGTGCTGAGTGTCTGGTATTATTCTTATCTATTTTCCTTTTTCTAAGTTAAAAGACTCTGGTAGAAGGAAACTAATTCAACCTCTAGATTTACCACTTTCCTTTCCTCTAAACCCAGCAAGGGCATCAGGATCAGGGAGCAATACCAGGAAGCCCACCTTGCCAAAATATGTGCCCTTGTGAAACTGTGGGGATGGGAGGAGAAGGCTGGGGAGGCCACAGTGATAGGTTACCAACCATCCTGGGATGCAGTACTTTCAGTGCTAAAACCCGGACAGTCCTTGGCAACCTGGGTGGTTGGTCACCCTAGCATGATGGTAGTAGGTGACAGCATCTGGTAAAGTTGTCCAAGGGAGAGAGAACCAGATTCTGGAGTATTTGAGAAGGGTTTGCTATTCCTTTAATTGCCGTTGGGCAAACCCATTTGGAAACTCATTTCACCTGGGAGGGAACTGGCTGCCAGAAATGAGGCCCACCTGGGGTGCGGGGTGGGGGAGGGGAGATAATTGCCCTGCCCCCAGGAAGCCGGGCCAGGGTAATTCAATATCTTCTAGATTTGAAGGGTGTGCGTGGAGTGAGCGTGCCTTGGCGTGAAGGCTGCGTGCAGTCCTTGGTTTCCAATCCCGGCCGGTTTTCTGCTCTCATGAAGCCGCCTTTCTTGGCAGAAAGAGGGGTCAGTAGCCCTTAGTGGACGACTGAGTGGATGAGGGTTGGCTCCCGCTTCTGCCCAGGTACCTTCCGATTCTCTGGGTCTCTGTACGAACAGTACCCCCAAGACAGAGGCCGAGGGAGGGGAAAGTGGCCACGCTTAGGCTGCCGGCCAGTGCAGGGGGTGGTCAGTAGTTGGTATTTCCTCTTGCAGCCGTTTCAAAGCATTTTAAAATCGGATTAGCTTTTTGACAAACACTTGAAGGTTTGCTCTCCTCTGAGATGCTCAAAGGGCTGAGGAAGAGCCTTCATCTGTTTACTTTTCCTTTATGTGGAAACTTACTTGGGCTGTTTCTATAACCAGCTTCCCCTCCCCCAGACTCCCTCCCCGAAGCTTTGGAGCTGGTGGGAACTCACCAGCCACTAGGGCCGTGGCCCTCCCTCCGTGGTTTTCGGGCCTAATGAACTCTCATGCCTTCCAGGATTGCAGCTTTGAGCAGTAGGACTCGGGCAGCTTAGTCTGCCTGGCATTGGCCTTGTAAGTTTGCTGGGAGTGGAGAAGTGAGCTGAGAAGGGCGATGGGCTGGCCTGTGGACTCCATTGCCCTCTTGCAGGGCAGCCAACAGAAGTGGCATCTTTCCTCCCCGGGGGTGGAGGAAGCCAGGAAGACGGGGGTGATGGCAGGGGGGCAAAGCTGGGCCTGGTTTTAGAGAGCAGACCCCATCAGGGCTCCTGTTCCTCTCCCTTTTTAATTAGCTCCCTGCTAGGGGGTCAGGCAGTGTGTGTGTTGGGAAGAGCGGGGAGAGAAGACAGGTGATCAGGTGTGTGCATGGATGTACGTAACAGAGAATTCAGGCTGGAGGTGGGTGCTGGAGCTGTGGAAGGGAAGGAGGGCAGGTGGTCAAGATAGACTTCTGTGTTTCATTTTGTTAGTATGTTATATAACAAGTTAAAAGTGCGTATTAAGCCAGAGAAGTATCCCCTGTGATCAGTCTGACCACGGCTAGACGAAATATAGGGTAAGGAAGATTCAGGAATGGCTTCCCAGAGGAGGTGGCAGGTAAACTGAGACCAAGAGACAAGTGGGGGTCGCTAGATTTGTACATTCAACGAAGATTTGGGGAGTGTCTGCTGCGTGTCAGATACTGCTCTAGAAGCTAGAGAGCTGGAGGAGAGCAAAACTCATAGAGACCCTGCCCTCATGGAGCTTATAGTTTACAGCCCAGTGGAGGGAGACAGATGAACAGAAAGACCCTATGATGTCGAGTGGTGTTAAAGCAACAGTCCTCTGACACCTGTTGAAGTGGTAGGGATGCCTTGATTGAAGGCAAGTACAATAGGGAAAAGAGATTGGGTTCAACTCTGAGCATGGCAAAGACAGCTGGGGTTTAGAACCAATCAACAGACTGAGGGGGTCAGTGGATGAGGTAGACATCAAGGGGAGGCGATTCTCGCTAAACCAACTTAACAAGATTCTTGCAGACGGCAGGCCAAGGACTTAGACATCAAAGATGGGTAATGAGGAACTTGATCGGATCTCAAGGGTAGGGGAAGACTTTGCTGAAGGCAGGCCAAGGGCAGGACCTCATTGAGAAGAGGGCTCAGAGGAGCCTGATTAAAGTTTGGTCAAGGAGAGAGCCTTTGTGGGGAAAGGAGCTGTGAATGAAAATAAAGCAGGTGTGGGGTAGAGTGAGGAGAGAGTGATGGGGGTGCTTTTTAGGAGCAAGGCCCCTCTAGGGAGGTAATTTTCAGGCAGAAATTTATATCTCGTGAGGCAGCCAGAATTTCAAACACCCCAGAAGAAGGTCTTCTGGGTAGAAGAAACAGCAAGTGCAAAGGCCCTGAGGTATGTTTGAGGAATAGCAAGGAGGAGGTAGTTTGTAAGGTCGGAGGAGGGGGTGGGTGAGGGTAGAGCACAAGGGCCTTGGAGGCTGTGATGAGAAGGGGTGAGAGGGCAGGAAGGAAGGAGAATTTGGAGCCATGGTAAGAGGAAGCCTGCAAGGGGCTCTGGGTTGCACCAGCATAAAAAAGGAGTATGTGCCAAGGAGCACGCTTGGGGGTGGGGGAGGGAAGGCAGCAAGGAGTGTTTCTGAAATCCTAGGTGTACAATGTGGGAAAAACAAAGGAGGTGGTGGGGTGTGGGGTCGGGGCGGGCCTGGTGCAGAGGAGAGGAAGGTGAGGCGCCAAACGGGGAGCGGCAGATCAGGGGGGTCATTTGCCATCTTCTCAGTCAGGGTTTCTCAATCATTTAAATGAGAGCCTCTGTCCTTGCGTAAAAATCGGGCAATTCAGGGAGGAAGGCCTCTTTAATTTCAAGGAGAACTATAGAAGCCGGAAAGAAGGGTCGGTTGAAATAAAGTTGGAACTCGTCTAGTCCCTCCGGCTGCGCTTCTTGTAAATAGCGCCCTCCCAGTGTTGGAAAGGCATCAGTAGGGACGTTGCAGCTGCTGGGTAACGTCCTTCCTGTTGAGATGCGCAGGACTTGGCTGCGCGTGTGCATCTGTGTGCCCAGTGCCTGGAAGCAGGGCGTGAGAGCGCAGGTCAAGAAGTTCAGGCCCCCGAGCCCACTCATTTTACCCTCAGGGGCGGCCCCACTTCCTCTGGGGGCCCTGGCTTCCCTCTGGCAGGTCTTCAGCTAAGAAGTCTGCAGAAGTCATTGGCCAGGCTTAGAACAGATCCTCTGTGCCAAAGGGGTTGGTGGTGTGGTGTGGAGGGGTGGGAGCTCCTTGGCTGAACCAGGATGCCCTTCACGAGCGGTGAGCCCTGCTGAGCACCGGGATTTTGGGGGGAGAGGGAGAAATGGGATTGGGCGGCCAGGGTAGTTTGGCCACATGTGAGTTAAAAAGCAGATGAAAACCCACAGAGTAACCAGACATTCTTCTCTTTGCATGCAAGATCCTGCCCAATGCTGGAAGAGGAAGGAGTATTTTTCTTGCTTTTTAGACATTACATCCTGTGAGGGGAAGATTTGGAACAGATGGGGGCCAGGGGGCCCCATTGTATTTGCTTATTTCCCCCTCCCCTCCTTCCACAACCAGAAGTGTGTTGTTTTCTTTTTCTTTCTTTTTTTTTTTTAAACCTAGAGAAGTTAACTCAGGGAAAAAAAAAGTCCTGTATAGTGGGAAAGTAAGATTATCAGGGGTCAGGGAGAAAAATCCACAAGGTTCCAGAAAGAATTTACTTTACCTTGCAAAGCCTTCTTCTAAGTCCAAAGACAGATAATTAACTCAAAATTTCGTTTTAGGTTTAATGGCTCTTCCAGCGACATCTGCATTTATGAGGGGGGAAAGAAAAAGGATCCCTAACAGATGGAGAAAGAGGCCCTCTGGGTGGAGAAAGGTAAGGAGTGTTTCTGAAATCTTAGGCGCACAATGTGGGAAAAACAAAGTGGGTAGTGTCTTGTGAGAGCTGCTCAAGTGTTGGCATGAGTTCCACCCCCACCTGTGTTCTGCTGGATGGCTGCCTTAGAGAAGACCGTAGGAGAGGTGATGTAAAGTGGTCTGTGATGTATTTGATTGGCTGCGTGGGGTCCCTGGTAGAGTGATGTCCCTGGCATGGCTGTGGGCAGCTGGACGGCTGGTAGGATGTTTGCCCCCAAACCACAGCTGGTCTTTTATGCTGATGAATGTCCAGAGCAGGATTCTCCTTCTTGGGAACCCGGAAGGGGGCTCTGCCCATGGGGTCGGATGGCAGTAACTAGTCCGGGTGGACCAGCTGAACTGCCCACTGCTGTTTTATCTGACACCCGCCGCAGGGAATGTGGGCTGACTGCATGTGAAAAGGAGAGGGCAGGACCGAGAGAGCAGCCTTTGTGTTTTCCTTCTAACTGTCCTTCCTTTCTGGCTCATTGGAGCCTGTGTTGGGCTGGTTTCTTCCTTCTAGGGAGGGGATTGTGTGCTCTGGGGTCTGGTTGAAGAGACAGATTACCAGCTCAGGTTCCAAGTTGCTATGGAGAGCCATGTCTGGGAGTGGAAGGGGCTAGGAAGTTGGGTTCCTCCTCATCCGGTGAGATACATGCAAGTTTCTGCAAGAAAGACACAGCCTAAAAATCACGTGACAAGAGAGAAATAAGGCCTAGTGCCTAGGTAGGATGGGATCTCCTGTCTTGATTCTGTCTTAACTTCTAGCACTAGACATTATAACTAGATACAGTGCAGCCGGAGCGCTAGGCTGTCCCTCCCTCTGTTGTTAAAATCCCCGTAGGCGTTACCTGGTCCTTGGAAAAGATGCTAGAAGCACAGCAGACATTACTTGAGTACCGTTACCTACTGGGCACTGCATTTTGGACTTCAGGGGATATGTCAGTGAATGAAATAAAGGTCCCACTCCCACAGAGCCCAAATGCAAATGTAAGAGTATTTCACTCTGTAGTGACATCACCAGGGTCAGACAAGCATACACATGAGAGACCATATGAGTTCATTTAGCTGCAGGAATTGAGCACCTGCTCTTTGGGAGACCCTGTGGATGCCCGCAGTGGAGGACAGGACACATCCAGACCCCACCTCCTTGGAGCTGCAGTCTGGTTGGGTATATGGACTCGTAAGAGGTTCTTGAGCTACAGGCTGTGAGCAGTGCTGCAGCAGAGAACCTAAAGGGTGCTGTGGGTCCTTCATGCAGATTTGGGGAATTGGGAACACCTACCCGGAGAAGTGAATTTCAAGTTAATGCACGAGTAAGAAGAGGTAACTATAGTGTTGACTCTTAGCTGGCCCGGGAAGGTCTTCTGGTTCTGACATCATTTGTTTTTTTTTTTTTAAAATAAATTTATTTTATTTTTATTTATTTTTGGCTGTGTTGGGTCTTCGTTGCTGTGCGCGGGCTTTCTCTAGCTGCGGTGAGTCGGGGCTCTTCTTCATTGTGGTGTGCAGGCTTCTCATCACAGTGGCTTCTCTTGTTGTGAAGCACGGGCTCTAGGCGCACAGGCTTCAGTAGTTGTGGCACGCGGGCTCAGTAGTTGTGGCTCACGGGCCCTAGAGCGCAGGCTCAGTAGTTGTGGCGCATGGGCTTAGTTGCTCTGCAGCATGTGGGGTCTTCCTGGACCAGGGATCGAGCCCGTGTCCCCTGCATTGGCAGGCAGATTCTTAACCACTGTGCCATCAGGGAAGTCCTAATGTACCCTCTTTTACTCTGAAAAGTGCTTAATTAAGGTGGTGAATTGCATGGCACCCTACTGTGTGCCGAGCAGTTCTGTAAGAGCTCCATGATTAGAATCGTGCTGGCTCATAGTTAAGTACTCATAACTGAGCTATTTGCTGGTCACTTACCTCAAGTCAAAGACTAACAGTGGCGAGGTGGTGGGTGTGGAGACTGAGTTTGCCCTGGCTCTAACTTGGGGGATAGTCTCCAGCAGGACCCAGCCCCCTGAATGTCAGTGTGGAGCAGGCAGATGGTGTGGGAGGTCTGGATTAGACAGTTTGCCGTCTCACTTGAGTGAAACCCAAAGGCGTCATCACCTTGCTTTGTTTGAGGCCCTGCCCTTCTCTCCCACCTCATCCCCAGCCTCTCCCACCCTTGCTGTGCTCCCTGAAGCCTCGGGGCAGCTTGCTGTTCCTCAGACACTCCAAGCTCCGGTAGTTCCGGCCTCTGCTCCGGTAGTTCCTTCTGCCCGGAATGCTCCTCCTCAAGGTAATAGCAAGGTGTATGGCCCTTGCTTGCTGTGAGTCCCTCAGAGCCCCTTTTTCACAACGGCACCACCCCCTCTGCCAGCCAGGCTGCTCTGTTTTTTGTTTCTTTGCGGTACGCGGGCCTCTCACTGTTGTGGCCTTTCCCGTTGTGGAGCACAGGCTCCGGACGCGCAGGCTCAGCGGCCGTGGCTCACGGGCCCAGCCGCTCCGCGGCATGTGGAATTCTCCCGGACCGGGGCACGAACCCGTGTCCCCTGCATCGGCAGGCGGACTCTCAACCACTGCGCCACCAGGGAAGCCCTGTTCTGTGTCTTGACTGTGGTGGTGGTCATACAGCTGCGTGCACTCACTAACGTTGGTAGAACTCTACTAAAAAGGGTGAGTCTTACTGTAGGTAAGTCATACCTCAGTAAACGTGAGTAAAAAAACCACTTTCTCACCTAGATTTTCATTGTAGTATTTGGGCATTTCTTGTGACTGTTGGCTAATAATTCATTTTGACTGGGTGGCAAAGTAACCCCAGCTCGATGGTATCATCCATGCTTACTGCTGCCAGTGAATACCTGTGCCAAGAAACTAACTTGTTCTTATAGTGGAAGAGATTTGTTAAGGTGGAACTCTGTTGGTTTCCTTTCCAGCATCTCCCACTTCCTTCTAGGAAGAGAACACCTTTTCCTGTGTGGCTAGAAGGGACTGACCTTTGCCCTGTGTCCCTAGGACTGGGCTGTTGAATGTAGCCAGTTGAGTCCTTCCTGGCACTTCTCTGCCAGAGCTCTTGAGGAAGATGATGTACTTTTGCTGGAATTGGTAGGATGTAAATGTGAGCCTGTTGGTGAATCCTTTTATTTTAAAGATTTCTTCCACTGAAGGCAATTTATTGATCCTGTTGGTGAATATCTTGCTTGCTGAATGGAGAAAGAAAGACAAATAGAGCGCTGATGTTTGAGCACCTAGATCCAGCTGTGCCTGAAGTCGAACGTACACTCTGGACAACCCAGTAACATGAGCTAATGAATTCCACTCTTCTCCACTTAAGCCATGTCGACTTTGGTGGCTTCTATCAATCATAGCTGAGTTCTGGCTCATACGTTGAAAACGAGAAGTTCTTGATCTATGAGATGAGAGGATAGTAAAAGATGAGACAGTTAACTAAATTAATGAGTTGTGAGAGGAGGTTCTCCTAATTTCTCTGAGCCTTTTTTTTTTTTTTTGCGGTACACGGGCCTCTCACTGTTGTGGCCCCTCCCGTTGTGGAGCACAGGCTCCGGACGCGCAGGCTCAGCGGCCATGGCTCACGGGCCCAGCCACTCCGCGGCATGTGGGATCTTCCCGGACTGGGGCATGAACCCGCATCCCCTACATCGGCAGGCGGACTCTCAACCACTGCGCCACCAGGGAAGCCCTCTCCGAGCCTTTTTATTATGGAAGCAGGAGCAGGGACAGAGGGTTGAGATGGGGATGAATGAGGGAGATTGAAGGGTCAGTAGACAGGTATACCCCTGGCCAAATGGGGCTGGGGATGCCAGGGCCCCATGCCCTACCAGCTGGGGGTCCCTGGCTGGCTGAAGAGGGTCTGGAGTCAGTGGGTTTGGAGAGAGCTGGACTGTAAGCCAGCTCTGGGCTCCTGCCCTCAATTCCTGAGCCTTGCTTTCCTTCTCATAAACCTGGGGTGCTGCCTGCCTGCCTGCCTGCTTGCCCTCCTCAGGGTTTGTGAGAGAGGCTGCAAGGAGTTGACAGTCTCTGAAACAATCATGAAAACCATTGACACTCTGTGGCTTCATTTGGTTAAAGGTAGGAGGCTGGACGAGACAAGGACTAGACAGACCCTCGGTGTCTGAGGGACTGGGGCTGTGATCTACCTTCTTTGCGTGAATTGTGGATGACAGATCTTTGGTGAAAGGAGGGCGAGAGGAAGCATGAAAGTAGGGCCCAGGGACTGAGAGTTCCTTAGGGGTCGGCGATGTGCTTGAGGAAGTTTTCTGAAGGGTGTGCTGAGCAAGGGGCCTGTGGCAGTTCTCTGGCTGGAGTTGTTTAATGCCTTTTACGTATTAGAAAGAAGGAAAGACGTCTTTTCTCCTTTCTGTCTTTTAAAAAATGATATACAGTTTTTCCAAATACAAAAGAATTGCTTATTTGTTTAAGCATTTTGAAAATACAGAAAAGTAAACATGAGGAAATAATACCTCCTATGGTCATGCTACTTCTAGAGATAACACTGGTAATACTTCTTTTAACAAATAAATTTATTTATTTATTTTTGGCTGCATTGGGTCTTTGTTGCTGCATGCGGGCTCTTCACTAGTTGCGGCAAACGGGGGGCTACTCTTCATTGGGGAGCCGTGGCTTCTCTTTGTTGCGGAGCACGGGCTCTAGGTGAGTTGTGGCATGTGGGCTTAGTAGTTGTGGCTTGTGGGCTCCAGAGCGCAGGCTCAGTGGTTGTGGTGCATGGGCCTAGTTGCTCCGTGGCTTGTGGGATCTTCCCGGACCAGGGCTCGAACCCGTATCCCCTACATTGGCAGGTGGATTCTTATCCACTGCGCCACCAGGGAAGTCCCCAACCCTGGTAATACTTTTGTATTTCCTTCTAGTATTTATTTGTGTGCCTACGTGTATTAGCGATGGCTTATATGTAAATTTTGATTCTACTGTCTATATAGCTTTAGAATTTGTTTTTCACTTAATAGGTAACATAAACATTTTCCTATATCTTTGTGTTTTTGTAGCCTGATTTTTTAGTTTAGTTGTATTTCACCATATAGATGTATCTCTTATTGGACAGAAGGTCATTTCCCATTTTTTAGGATTATAAAATATTGTGGTTAAATCTTTAGATGTATTTTTTTGTACACATCCTTGAATAATTTTGTAGGACAGAGCTTTAGAAGTGGAATTATTAGGTCACATGGGCTGTCCACTTAAGAATTTTTGTCCTCATCTGGCCAGGTTGCCCCTGGTTAAGTCAGGCCACCTTGCCGTCTACTGGTGGTGCACCAGGATTCAGATTTCTCTGATCCCTGGCCCTCGCTGGGTATTACTGGGTTTTTAGGAACTTGCTAATTGATATGTGGGAAAAGCTTTCTCGTTTTTATTTTAATTATGCCCTTTTCTGGTTACCAGTAAGGCTGCCCATTTCTTTTCCCCATAGAATTAAGTTATTTGTATGTTTTTGTGAATTGCTCTTCACGCCCTTCATTCATTTCCCAGTTGCCGTGCTTGTATTTTTCTTACTGATTTATAATGACTCTGCTTACCGTGAGAGCGCTGGCCTTTGTGGGGATTGATACATTTTTCAGAGTGCAATGAGATATCTTAATAATGGATCTTTTATCCAGGTCAAGGCAGAAGTCTTGATTCTGGCGGTGGTGATGGTGGAATCTGATGATGTCCACCCGCTTCCCTGCACGCAAATCCAGACACAGAGTATCTTATAATGTCTTAGAGTGCAGCTGGGCTGTTACCTTTATTTCAAAGACTGTTACCCTTAGCCTGGAAAGGGGTAACTGGCCCAACCCCACAGAGCCGGCTACAGGCAGAGCAGGGGCTCTGCGCTTGTGCTCAGATGACCGCTTTGCATTGCCTGGGAGGTCTACGTCTCTTCTCGAAGGCTTCCAGACCCTCCTCCCTGGAGGCTTTGGGGCCTAGATGATGCGTATTTTTATACTAGCCACTCTACTAGAAAACAAAATCTGTTCAAAGCCGTGTTACAGGTTTTTCCAGAACTTCTAGCTTTTCAGAATCCACCTGCTTCCCTTGCCCCCAGCAGTTACCATTTGAATTTCCCAATCTGCAGCTTCCTTTGTAACCACGCGTTCACTGGGTCCAAAGGGACCTTTCCCCCAAGGGATTTGGTTTCCTGGGTCGGGGCTGGGCAGGTGGAGCCCTTCCACTGACTTGGGGCAGCCCCCCTAAGAGCACTCCCCCTCCTGGCATGCCTCCCCCTCCAGGCGTTTCTGCAGGTCCGAGACGGATGTGGACTCTCTTTCCCTCTCTCTCAAAGGTTCTTTCATTTAAATATGTGCATACATTTTTCTCCTGCCGCTCTCCCCCCCCACACACAAAAGAATGAAGTTAGAGGCTTCGTTTGCTAAATTTAGCTCCTGCTGACGCACCATCCCTCCCGCTAGCAGTCTCCTCCTGTCTCAGTGTTTCTCTCAGCCTCGCTAGCAGTCTCCTCCTGTCTCAGTGTTTCTCTCAGCCTCGCTTGGGGTAGATGAACACCATCACATCCTACATAATGTTTAGCTCTGAGGCATTTCCAGATGGGAAATAACATTTCAGTATTTTCGTGTTCTCTGCGTGAATAGATGGTTGAGAAGTGGGGGGCTGGCAGCCAGCCTGTTAGAAGCAAAGATCCACAGGGCGGTGGCAGGAGAACCAGTGCAGTGGTTGTTAGAGGTTTGCTCGTGCTGGGCAGGGGAGAGAGGTGGCTCTCAGGAGATCCGGGATGGGATTTGACTGGGACGTGACTGGAGAATTTTCAGGAAGGGGAGGCCCTCCTACTTGAAGCAAGCCTTAGGGCGGTTAAAGAAAAAATTATTCTGACACTCGTTAAAATGATAAGGAAGATTCTATTCAGGGCTATTGCAATAGGGGTACTGCAGTAGTGGGGAGAGATGGGGCTCAACTCTGAATACAAAGACAGGTGGGGATTTACCCCCAAGGAACAGGGTGAGGGCCTCAGTGGATGGAAAATTACTAAGAGGTGACATCAAGGGTAGGGGCTTCTTGCTAAACTGATCCAACAGGATTCTTGCTAAAGGCAGGCCAAGGACTTGAGACATCAAAGCTAGGGGATTCTTTCTAAACGGAATTAGCAGGATTCTTGCTAAGACTGGGCTGTGTAGGCCTGGTAAGGAAGGCCAAGGTCAAGGCCTCATTGAGAAGAGGGCTTGGGGCTCAGAGAAGCCTAACGACAGTTTGGTCAAGGAGAGAGTCTTTGTCAGTCTGTCCTCTTGTTCAAGGACAGAGGAGACATTTCCCCTTTTAAACAATGTAAGTTCATGTCACATTCAGTCACCTTTTGTTCATTAAGGACCAGCTGAACCATCTGTTGGACTTGGCAGTGGAGGATGTTTGCTGGATGGTGTGAACTATCAGGCATTTAAATGAGAGTTCATGACCTGTTGTGGTGATGAGTGTTTTGAAGTTTTTATCACATTGTAGTCTAGCTTCAGCTTGCAAGGCTTCTTTAGATCTTGGCGGGAAAGGTCAGTCAGGACCAGCCTGTACTTCCAATAAGGAACTGGGCAGTCAGGTTGCAGTGCTCAGTGAATCCACGGCAGGAGGGTGGGAGAAAATGGGAAACTAGAAGAATGGAGAATTTGGTAAGGGCAGAAAATGTGCAGGATGGCAGGATCCAATACAATTTACAGGGAGGTAACAAAGTAAAAGGTAAAATGTAATTTACCAAGAGGCGAAAAACAGCTCAAAGACAATGAACAGGACCAGAATTGGATACCCATAAGGGCCTGCTGTAGTTTTTTATTGAAACATAACATTTCTCTCTCCAGTGTCCAGTGTTGGTCACTGAGTGGGTGTGTTAATGTCCACATGGAAGTGGCCTGGGGTCAGGCAGGCTGGGGGGCGGGGGGGGTGTGTGTGTGTGTGTGTCCAATCCCTGAACCAGCTGTGAGATGTCGAGCAAATTGGTTGCCTTTCTAGGGTCTGTTTCCTGGGTTAGGAAATAGGATGCAATCATGAGCTAACATTTATTGAGTGTTTCTCATGGGTCAGGTGCTGCTATAAGCATTTGACATGCTTCACCTCTTTGAATAATTATTGGGTGCAGGTGAATGATCATCTCTTCTACAGGAAAGTAAACCAAGGCTTTAGTAAATCACGTTAACTTGTCCACAGATGATGCTGACGTGCAAGGAGAGATTGGTGCTCGTGTATTTAAAGTGAACTGGGCACTTACTAGGTGCTGGCAGAGCGCCTGTCTTCTGCCTTCTGGGGGCGGCTCTCCTGTGAAGGACAGGGAGACTCCGACCCAGCCCTTGGTGGCCACCGGGCAGGACCCAGCTGGGGGAAGTGGCAGGGCAGCTGCGGCCACTTGAGGCTTGCCCAGAGCCACTTCTCACTGGCTGTGCGGGCCTGGCTGCGTACCTGCGGGCCTGTGTCTCCATTGCTCTTCGCACCTCTGGGGTGGGCATCTCCCACCCTACTGTGCAGATGAAATCAAGATTCTCAGAGGGTGACTACCTGCCCAAACACACAAGAAGTGGCAAGGCGGGGATTTGAGCCCATGTCTGTCTGGCCCAGAGCCCTTGCTCTCTGCTCTGCTGTGCACTGTCAGTGACGAAGGAGGCTGACCCAGGCTAGGGGAGAACCCGTGTGGGCAGTGTGGAGGCACTGGGGAAATAGTGGGTAATGGCATGGCCTTTGAAATCAGACAGACCGGGGTTCAGAGTCCTAGCTCTGCGACTTCTTAGCCGTGTGAGCATGAAAAGTGAGTTAACCTCTCTGACACTTGGTTCCCCCTCTAAAATGAGGTGGTCATAACTACGAAGGAGAGTGTGGGGAGGACACGAGAGAAAGTCTGTACATAAGCATCCAGTAAATGGTGGCTGCTGTGGTTATGTGGGGCTTGCTGAGCCCTATTTGATCCTTAGGGAGGGCAGACTCTGGAAGGCAAGCCTCTCAGATGTAGGAGAGGCCTTGGGCTTTACTTACTTGTCTTGGGATGTGTCCCTGGGAGCCATATATCAGAAATATAGCCACTAAAATTTGGAACGATGATGGGGGAGACTGGGTCTGGGTACAGTACCCCCAGATCTGTCCAACTCCACTCTTCCTGGTGATGGTCCAACAGGAGAGGCCGGTAGGATGTGGTGGGGATTAAATACTCACGTACATGACACTCTTAGCCTCGTGCTTCACATGTGGGGAGTCCTCCAACTTCGAACTGTGGCTCATTAACTTGTTGATTCCAGCAGCGTTTTAGATTCAGAGGTCACAGGGATGAACAAAACAAAGTCCCCACCCTCACGGAGGTCACATTCTAGCGGAGAAGATGGATAATAAACACGTAGGCAAGTAGATTTGAATGCAGTATCGGGGAGTGCAGAACAATACAGCAGTGTAAGGGGGCAGAAGTCTTTTGGGGTGACCAGGAAGGTGACATGTGAGCGGAGACCCTAATGAAGCGAGGGCACCAATCATGAGAATGCTGGGGGGCTCATCCCAGGCAGAGGCCCCGAGGTGGGGCTGAACCTGATACAGAGCGAAGGCCCATAGGAGTGTGGGTGGGGGAGGGGTAGGTGGGAAATGAGCCAGGGTGGAAGCTACCAGATGTCATCAGGCCTTAAATGATTTTAATATGTTTTAAACAATCATTGTTTCCAGATTTCCCCAGGCAGGTTTAGCTCTCCTTCCCCGTCTGCATTGTGTGTGCGCACAGCCATTGCAGCAGTGGTCACACGGGGTTGGCTGTTTGACCCCCACCCAGTGAGCCCTTTAGGCCAGGGACCATTGTCTGTTTTGCTTATACCTAGCACGAAGTACGTGCTTCACACATTTAAAAATGAATTGGAGTGATAATGGGTCCTGTCTTTCAGGGGGTTTATGTGTGCCAGTCATGATGGTAAGAACTTACATATTTCATCATCCGATTAAGTCTTTCCAGTAGCTTCTCCCCGGGGTGTTGTCCCATTTTATTTTTTTCAATTTATTTTTTTTTAATTGCCTTCTTTTTAAAAATTAATTAATTCACTTATTTTTGGCTGTGCTGGGTCTTCGTTGCTGCGTGCCTGCTTTCTCTAGTTGCGGCGAGCAGGAGCTACTCTTCGTTGCAGTGCGCGGGCTTCTCATTGCGGTGGCTTCTCTTGTTGCAGAGCACGAGCTCTAGGTGCGCGGGCTCAGTAGTTGTGGCCTGCAGGTCCTAGAGCATGCAGGCGTCAGTAGTTGTGGCTCAGTAGCTGTGGGCTTGTGGGCTCAGTAGTTGTGGTGTACGGGCTTAGTTGCTCTGTGGCATGTGGGATCATCCTGGACCAGGGATCGAACCTGTGTCCCCTGCATTGGCAGGCGGATTCTTAACCACTGGACCACCAGGGAAGTCCCATGTCCCCATTTTATAGGTAAGGAAATAAGCTCCAAGGCTGGCCTGTGTCCCAAGGAAACACACCTAGGAATCTGCGGAGCTGGGATTTGAAGCCAGGACTGTGTTGAAGTAGCCATGCTTTCAGCTATGACAAAGCCAGGAGCAGTTGTGGTTTCTGCCCTTACCAGGGTTGTGGTGTGCACTGCCGTGGGTCCTGGCATCCCTCGGTGTTCTCGGTCCCTAAGGGGTCACTTTGCATCCCTGTGTGCCTGTGTCATCCTGTGGGGCCGTCCCTTAGCCCTCCTTGCTGCTTCATAATCCACAAATGGAAAAGTGGCACTTAGAGCAAATTTACTCAGGTGGGAGCTGCGTAAGACGTGAAAATAAGGCTTTTGAGCTGCTGCACGTAAACTGGAGTTTAAGTGAAAAGCTTTTTATTTGGTTTCGGAGCCAGACTTCGAGCAGCCAGTGGGGCCGTGTGGTCTGGAAGCGTGCATTACAGGCAGTGGGTCGGAACGGGGGCACTTTGATGGCGAGGAGGGCGAATGGCTCTGGTGCAGCTGGACCAGCCAAGAGGCCAGGATGTCAATAAACGGGACACAGAAAGCCTTTTCCGAAAAGATGGAAGGCAGGGAGGAGAGGAAAGACCGTGCCTCGCTCCTGGCGTATTTGAGAAGGAACATGCTTGAGGTAGCACATGTTGGCAGCTTTTATAGCTTCCTCCCACTAATGTGTTGGGCAGGCCCAGAACAGGCCGGTGTTTTATTTTCATGTAACGAAACCCGGTGGATCAGAGGCAGCTCTCCAGCAGCGGCTCGCCTGGGGCCCTGCCCGTGGAGGGAGGCGGGTCCAGGGCAGTGAGACGACCCCGCCCCCCCCCCACACCCCACCACTGCCTGCTGCCCCTGCGGGCCTCAGGGAGGTGGGGGCGGGATGCGGGGCGGGATGCCCGACCGGCTCTGGATGTTGGCTTGGCTTGTCGTGGTCCTTCAGTGTGGTCCCCTATGGCCAGTACCGCTGAGGGAAGTGGTGGCGTTGTGAGAAGGTAGCCGTTCTGGAAGGCAGGCAAGTGCTGGTCGATGCTGAGTGTTGAGGGTTAGGACCTGCGTAGGAACCGTAGCGCCGGGAACCTACAGAATGTTCTTTGTGCCTCTGGTTGCTGCTTGCCAAGGCCGTTTCCATGACTAGATGTAACTTGCATTTATAATCTCCTCTCTTTGGTAATATGTACATATGTGTGTGAGGTATATTTGGACATGGGATTACGTGTGTGGGTAAAAATACATCTCCATTATGTTTTTGACCCACATGGGTGTGTTCTGCAACATTTTTGAGAGCCACGTGCTTGGGGACACTCCCGACTAGCTACTTTGAGACACTAACAAAACTCAGACTGCCCTTGGATGAGGGTAGGATCTGCTGTTTTGTTTTTGTTACGGACTCTTTCTCCAAGTTTTTTGTAAAGCATTTTTTAACCTAAGAACTTTAGATTTATTTTTAACCTGTATTAATTGTGGGAAAATGAGAATATCAGCAAAAATAAGCTAAAAGTCTTATCATTCAGTATTATATATAAAATAGCTAAAGAACAAGGACGTACTGTATAGCACAGGGAAATATCAATATATTAAATATCTTGTAATAACCTATAATGGAAACGAATCTGAAAAAGAATAGATAGATATATGTATAACTGAATCACTTGGCCATATACCTGAAACACTGTAAATCAACTATACTTCCATTAAAAAAAAAATCCTATTATTTAGGATGATGGCTGCTGCCGCTTTTGGTGTTTGTATGTGCTTCCAGATGCTTTCCTAATGACTGTAAATTAATGTGAAATAAAATCTAATTGATGATGGCTAACACTTGAACGTTATTATTTGCCAGCACTTTACATGTGTGCACTGATTTAATCACTCAACAATCCAGTGGTTGGTTTTATGATTAAACCTATTGTACAGATGAAAAAGCTGAGGCCCAGAATGGTTAAATACCTTGCTTAAGATACTAAGCTGAGATTTGAACCCAGGCAACCTGGTTCCATAGCCTATGCTTTTAGCTACTCACTACAGTATCTTTAAAAAGAATAGGGTAAAACTATCCATACTGACTTGTAACCTGCTTTTTTTCGCTTAACATATTATGAACCCATTTTTGTGTCAGTAGTCTTACATCTAGAGCATTATTCAAAATGGCTGTGGTGTGATCTATACATGCTGAAAATGAAATTCTGGTTTCCTCTGTGGCCATCTTGGGTAATAATTATTACTGCATTAAAAAATAGCAAACATTGAGGCTCTGAGCCTGGCGCTATGCTGAGAGCTGTATACATATTATCTCATTTAATCTTCATAGTAACTAGGGCTTCTGGCAGAATAACAAGTTAGGGAGGATCGGGGTAGACTTTCCAGGGTATCTCATTTACATAAAACCTGAAATTTAGATTTTTGACTTTATTTTCAAATAACATTATAGATGCAGTAATATTTTTGTGTGTGTTATTTTTTTTTTTTTTTTTTTTTTTTTTGCGGTACGCGGGCCTCTCACTGTTGTGGCCTCTCCCGTTGCGGAGCACAGGCTCCGGACGCGCAGGCTCAGCGGCCATGGCTCACGGGCCCGGCCGCTCCGCGGCATGTGGGATCCTCCCGGACCGGGGCACGAACCCGCGTCCCCTGCATCGGCAGGCGGACTCTCAGCCACTGCACCACCAGGGCAGCCCCTGTGTGTGTTAATTGTTAAAACCACTTGTTATTTTGAAATAGTTTGACTCAGAGGAAGTTGCAGAATAGTGCAGAGAATTGCTGTGTGCCCTTCTCCTTGTCTCCCCCAGTAATACCTTCTGTAACCATAGTAGACTGTCAAAACCAGAAAATTGACTTTCCTCTTAGGTCAGGTTCTACATTTGTTATTAATGTTAAAAAATTTTTAAAAATAAATACTTAAAATGCATCATACCTGATAACCTAGTTCAGTACTTTTTGTTAAATATAGAATCTCCAAGTGGAGAGGCTTGAGTTTCTCTCCTGCCTCAGAAAGGTGAACACTGTTATTAGCTCGACTCAACAGGTAATGGGTGGAAGTCGAGAGGTTCAGTCACTTGAATGAGGTCACACAGCTATAGAGAGCTTCAGAGCTGGGACTTAAGCCCTCCGATTCTAAGATCTACACTGAGCCCCCATACTCCCCAGCATCTCTCCTGGTTTGTTGCCATTCAGGGCGAGGCTCTGAGTATAAGTAGGTGTGTGTTTATATGCATCCATGCGTGTGCGTGCACACACACGGGTACACACCACAGACGTCGCCCCGCACTCCATAGCTGGAGCTTAGAGGACCTGGAGTGGGGCGTTTAGCCTCACTCCTCACTTAACAGAGCAGTAAGGCTGGCATAGGGGCGCATCTACTGTGTCCCATGTTGGCCCATCCCCTAGGGTTACAGGCCGAATTCTCCCATAAACCGTCTCATTCTCTAGGTTACGTTTTGCAGCTCTCCTCGGGTTGCTGGTTTCCACGTTTGCTGGCTTCCAGCCGCCTGGCTCTCCGTGGGCTCCACTCCTTTCTGGAGGTGCCAGGGGAGCCTGGGCGGTCAGGGGCTGAGCCTCCTGGGTTTCTCCACTCTCCCGTTGCTTCTGCCGCCCACCCACCCCGTGCCTCTCAGCCGGCGGCCGGGACTGCAGTAAAGAGAAAAAGCCATTTGTGTCGGGAAGAGACCCAGGAAATCACATTTTGCTGAAGTCCTGTCAGTAGGAAGAGATGGTCACCCGCACCCCCGCCAGGCCCTCTCTCTACTGCCTTCTCTTCCACCTGCATTCAGAGCTTTAGCTGCCTTTTAGGTGACTTTTGTCACACCCAGAACAGACAAAAGCCACCCCCTTCCCCTGCCTTCCCAGCCACAGTCATGGCCTGTCAGCAAAAGCAAGGCTGACGTGTGGGATTGAACACCTGTGTTTCTTGGAGAAATCAGGGTGCCCTCTAGTTGACCTCTGAAACAGCTCTGCCCAGACCATTACTGGATTTTGCGCATGGAGCCGTGGGAGTGCAGAGCAGGTTTGTTCCAGACCCTCACCCTCCCCACTTCAGGAATCCCAGATGTGCCTGCCACTCTCAGCTGACCTGTCCATTGTGTGTGCGTGTAGGTGTGGAAGAGCGTCTGGTGGCCTACATGGACCTCCTGAGCGGCTGGGACCAAACCCTTGCTTGCCAAAGCTTCTGACCACTCTTGGTGGAAGACAGATCCCAGTCCAGGGGCTGCACCTGGCAGGGCCGGGGTGGAGGGTGGTAACTTAGAGGAGCACCGTCTGAGACAGTGGCGAGAGCTGGTCTGCCAGTTAAGTGAGGGTTGCTAAAGGGCATCGCCACCCTAACCTCATTCTGTGCTGAGTCCCGTCCCTTGCCATCCTCTGAGGCACGCAGAGAGATGGGATTTCCTCACCGGAAGCCTCTCCAGGCTGAGAGGACGGAAGGGAGAGGGGATTAACTTGCTCTCCCCTTGGATCTGCATTTCCTTAGCTCCACAAAGCCCAGTCTGAGGTTGAGACCTCTGGTATGCAGGGGTGAACAGCTACCTTCCCTAAACCTAGGGGCGAGCTACAGGGAGAACATTCCAGGCCAGCAGGTGACAGGTGCCTGCCAAAGAGGTTTCTTTCTGAAGAGCAGCTAAATGAGGGAAATAGCAGGAGTTCAGCTGCCCTAGTTTTTCAAGTAGTTTGCAGCATTTTAGTATTCACTCATTCTTCCAACCTTGGACCATGCAATATATAATACAAACATGAGTAAGACTCGGTCTCTGCCCTCAGGGATGGTCCATGGTCCAGTCGCATCAGCAGCCCCAGGGAACCTGATAGAAACAGGTTCATCCCAAGTCTTATCCCAACTTGACTGTGTTAGTTTGCTTTATCACAGGCTTATATTGTCCCAAGAGCCCCCTGTGTGTCACATGCCCATTCGAGCCCACATGTTCTGCCCCTGCCTTATTCCTTCACCTGTGACAGACAGCTCGTCTGTCGAAGAATTTTTTCACTACTTACGTATTTGAGTTGGCACAGGTGGTAAAGTCTCTTTGTCATCCCTGTTGAAAAAGGAGAGAATTCACTAAAAAATAATTAGAATGCAGTGTGATAATTGCACTAAGTGAGGTACAGGCTGCGGGCAGCTAGAGGAAGGTCCAGCCCTTTCTGTGGGGAGTTAGGTATTACATTATGCCCCCCCAAAATATCAGGGAGTCTTAACCCCCAGTACCTCAGAATGTGACCTCACTTGGAAGTAGAGTCATTGCAAATGTAACTGGTTAAGATGAGGTCATTCTATAAAATAGATAGCTAATAAGGACCTACTGTATAGCACAGGGAACTCTACTCCATACTCTGTAATGGCCTATATGGGAAAAGAATCTAAAAAAGAGTGGATATATGTGTATGTATAACTGATTCACCTTGCTGTACACCTGAAACTAACACAACATTGTAAATCAACTATACCCCAATAAAAATTAAAAAAGAGAAAAAAAAGATGAGGTCATATTGGAGTAGGGTGGGCCCCTAATCCCATGTGACTAGTGTCCTTAGAAGAAGAGGAAATGGAGAGGCAGTAAGAAGGCCACGTGAAGATGGGGGCAGAGATAGGAGTTATCTAGCTGCAAGCTAAGACATGTCAAGGGTTGTTGGCAGGACACCAGAAGCAGGGAGAAAGACATGGGACAGTTTCTTCCCTAGATCCTTCAGGGAGCATATGGCTCTACTGACGCCTTGACTTGGACTTCTAGCCTCCAGAACTGTGAGAATATATTTGTTGTTTTCAGCCCCCCCAGTTGGCAGTACTTGGTTACGGCAGCCCTGGGAAACTAACACAGGGGGCATGGAAGACTTGACAAAGAAGGGCAGTTGAGTGGTTTAGCTGGGCACACCAAGGGAAGCTCATCTCTGTAGAAACAAGGGAGGCCGAGACAGGGAGGGGAGAGGGAGCAGGGGCTTGTTCACATAGTCAGGGGGTGGGTGCTTGAATTTTAAATAGGGAAGGGACAGATTTTGCTGTTTGGAGAGAGGAGCTGGGGCTGAGACCAGCCTTGCTGCTAGTAGAAAAGCAGTGAGGTTGTGTAGAGCTGCCTCAGTATAAACATACAAATACCTTAAATGCTAAAGTAGAAAAAAAATTAAAGGGCAGGAATCCTCATCCCTCATCTGTAGGACAGATAGGTAGTAGCACTTCCACAAAGCCTTTTCATTCTCTTGGTGAACATTTGTTGTGCGTTGTGCCTGGTGCTGTGATAGCAGAGGGGTGTAGTCAGACAGCGTTCCTGCCTGGAGGAGCTTAAATTGCACGTGGAGGGCAGGTGATAAGCAGGAAAGAAACATGCAAACAAGATAACTATGGATGGTGATAAAATTCTTTGAAGGGAATAACCGGGGTGATAGGAGAGAGTGATCTCACATGGGGCAGTCAGGGAGCTGAGGATTAAATGAGATAACTCCCTACAGCACGTGGTAGGCACTGGATAAGGTTATTATCCTTGCTTCAAGGGTGAACGTTTACTCTTTCCAGGGGTTTTTAATTTGCAGCAGTAGACGATGAATTTCCACCCCCAAACAAGACCTCTCTTTCCTTGATATGTTTGGGGCAGCCTAACATTTGTCTTACTGCCACGATGGCCAAATGGGCTTCCCAGCCTCTGATCGCAGAGTTCACCTATGCTGTCTTCTCTGTCAAAAACAAGAGTCTACACTGTGTAGAGAGGATTTCAGAGCCTTCTGCTGTTTCCTCCAGTCATGGTAGTGAGCTCTCTTAGAGTGGTCCCTGATGCCTGACCCAGTTCAGCTCTGCATTTTGGAGGAAGGCTTTTTCTATCCTTACACTGCCTTCTCCTGTCTTCCCTTGGAAGCCCGATCCCATTCCCCCTTCTGAGTTGGATGCACGTCTCACCTCACCACTTTTACGGCTCTGCCTGATCACACTAGTGCCTGTTAAGTCTCCCCTTCCCCGGTCTCCTACTTGTTTGTTGAGTGCTTGTTCTGTGCCAGGCCCTGCGCGAGGTGCAGTCTCTTGAGTGAAGGGGCACGGTCCCTATCCCTGGAGTGCGGGCGTGTAGACACTTCTCACACTGTCAAACACACCAAAGGAAAATCCCCCGGGACCTAGATGGGTGCCTGCTACCATGAGAGTCTACAGTGGGGCATCTAGCCTGGTCGGGAGAGCTTCCCTGGGGAACTGAGATCAAGGGTACAGCATGTGCAGAGACGAGGTGGTGAGAGAGAAGCCGGGGAGGGAAGGGTAGAAGCTTCCTGGGGGCAGCGACAGAGCTCTGCCTACCTTGTCTGTGCCATACAGCTCCCCAAATAGCGCGGCTGCCCACCCTTCTAGCATCTGTTGTCCAATCCAACAGTCACTTCTCCAACATTGTCGTTTGACCTGTGAGGACTTCCTTGGTGACTCAGTGGTTAAGAATCCGCCTGTCAATGCAGGGGACACGGGTTCGAGCCCTGGTCCGGGAAGATCCCACATGCCACGGGGCAACTAAGCCTGTGCACCACAACTCCTTAGCCTGAGCTCTAGAGTCCGTGAGCCACAACTACTGAGCCCGAGTGCCTAGAGCCCGCGCGCCTAGAGCCCGCGCGCCTAGAGCCTGCTCTCTGCAACAAGAGAAGCTACTGTAATGAGAAGCCCGCGCACTGCAATGAAGAGTAGCCCCCGCTCACCGCAACTAGAGAAAGCCCGCGTGCAGCAATGAAGACCCAACACAGCCAAAAATAAATGAATTAATATTTGACCTGTGAGCAGTGTTGGGCATGATTGATCATTTCCTTCTCTTTGAAACAGTTTTTCCACGTGGCTCCCAGGACACCACACTCTGCCCGTGTTCTTCTTGCCACCTAGCAACTCCTTCTCAGACTGCCTCCTTGATCCTCTTCTTCAGGCCTCACCTGTTGAGCTGTCCCAGGGTTTTGTCTTGGACCTCTTCTACCTACCCTCACTCTCTTGGTGACCCTCAACGCTGGCTTTAAATACCCTCTCTCAGTGGACCCTCTCCAGCTCTGACCTGACTCCTCAGTGTCAGACTCATATTATCCCACTACCCACTTAGCATCCCCACTCAGATATCCAACAGGCATCTTAAGATTAACAAGCAGCAGTTTTGTCTGCTCCTCCCTACAATTTTGTTCTTCCTACAGTCTTCCCTGACCCTGGGAAGTAATTATTCCACAGTGTACTCAAGCCACAACCCTTAGAGTCAACCTTGACCCCTCTCTCCGCCTCCACTGACACTGAGTGCTTCAGCAGACTCTGTCCACTCTGCCTTGTTTATCTGGAGGCAGTTCAGTGCTTTGCACCTCCATCACCACGCTGGCTCTAAGCCACCGCTGCCTCTTGCCTAGAATACTGTGATCAGCTCTTAACTGTGCTTCTGTTCCCGACCCTACCATTCTCAACGTGCAGCCAGAAGGATCCCTCTAAAGTATAATCAGGTCATGGTCATGCCACTCTGCTCAAAATCCTTCAATGGCTGCACATGTCACCCGGAATAAAAGCCAAAGTCTGTTAAAATGACAGTGGCCTACAAAGCCCTACCGGAACTGGCCATCTGCTCTTTCTCTGATCTCATCTACTATTACCCTCCCCCTGCTCTCTCTGCTCTCCTTGTTGTTCTCAGAACATTCTAGGCTTGTCCCCATCTTAAAAAATTTTTGTTATTTCCTCTGCCTAGAGTACTTTTCCCGCTAGGCATGATAAGCCTCCCTTCCACACTTTTATCAGGTCTTTAAGACGGCTCCACCCCATCTGAGTTTTCAGTTCCTTTCTCCTGGGTCATTCCTTATCCCCTTGCCCGGCATTGTTTTCCTCCCTAGCACTTATCACCATATGAAGTACATATTTTGTTCATTTTGTCTTTCCTGATTAAAATGTAAGTCCTATGGGGCAGGGATTTTTTTTTAATCTTCCTCACTGCTAAGTCTTTGGCATTTAGAACAGTGTCTGGGACATAGGAGATGTTAAAACATATTCAAATGAATTAATAAATCTATACAGATGAATTATTTAAAAATAGTGAGTCTTCAAATCTGTGAACATGATAGACCTCTCTGTTAAATTTCGTCTTTTTTTCTCCCAGCAGTGGTTTGTAGTTTTCAGTGTACAGGCCATGCCTGTCTTTTGTTAAATTTATGTGTAAGCATTTTAAGTTTTCAGAATGCTGTTGCAAATGGTATTATTTTTCTGGCTTTATTGCCCTGGCTAGGATTCTAGGACAGTGTTGAATAGAAGTGCTGAGTGGACATTTTTGCCTTATTCCTGTATGTGGACAAGTTTCTTTCCTCTCTGCCTCTCTCCCTGCACATATCTTTATCTCTAGCAGTTTACAGTCCCCTCTATACTGCCTCTGAGGACCCTCACACCAGAATCAGGTGTCATGTTACTGGTTTGGGACCCTGCCCTTCGTGGGGTGACGCTGGAATGTTGCAGGAGCAATGCTCGGCTCTCCTGCACCGTCCATGAGGCCATCTGCATCTTTCACCTTCTTAGGTGTGTAACTATAAATGAGCCTTAGGGTAGGCAGGGGCCCCGGACAACTTAATATTTTAAGATGTTATTTTGTTTTTTGACTGGTCCTCAGGGGCAGGACACTGAACGAAGTGTACCTCTCCGTGTATCGCACAGCCTTGTCATCGTCTGTGCAAGGCGCCTGCCCCTCCTGTGATGCTGTTGTTTCCCATTCCTCCTCCTGCCCTGCTTCCATTTCCTGCTTTCCTTAGGCCACTGTGTGTATAAGGTGTAGCCTTTTCTATGCATTTTTAGAAAATTTGTATAGTTAATTTATGGGCAAGTTTCTAAAACCTTTAATTATCTAATTGTGATATTTTAACATCTAAGTGGTATCGCTGTAGGTGTCATTCTGATTCTTCACTCAGTTCAGTGTCTTTAATCTCTTTATGTTGCTAATGTATGATAACATTACCAGCTACACACACAAGATAAAAGAGTAATGCCATAATTGAATTAAAAAGGAGAAATGAAATTACTTTATAATAAAATACATAATTCGATATATAAATGCACAGGCACAAATGTACTAGAAGACATGATGAAATGGCTGCTTTTAAGGAAAAACTTTAGATTTAAGAGAAAGAAAGATTTGACTATGATTTTTGAAACTTAAAGTTTTTAGTACTTTGAAATAAGAGCTAAATAGATATCCATGTGACTATAAGCAGTTGGTCCACATGCATGTCTGGCAGGACATTTGAAAGTCCTGTGGGGCATGGTGTGTATGTTTCCTGTGCATTGTAAGACCTTGAGCATCCCTGCCCACCAATTGCTGGTTGAACCCCTCCCTCCAGTCACTATGACAAATAACAATACCCCCACAGGTGTTCAGATTGCCCCCCTGGAGATGGACCGTAAGCCTAAATCTAAAACTTAAACTATAGTACTTCTAGAAGAAAACATAGGAGAAAAATCTTTGTGATCTTTGCTTAGGCAAAAATTTCTTAGCTATGACACTAAAAGCATGACCCATCAAACAAAAAATGGATGAATTTGACTACATCAAAACTGAAAATTTTGCTCTTCAAAAGATACTGTTAAGAGAATGAAAAGATAAGCCACAGACTGGGAGAAAATATTTGCAAAGCATTTTTCTGATAAGGGGTTTGTATCTAGGATATATATAAAGAACTCTTAAAACTGAGTAATAAAACAACTCGATTAAAAAAAATGAGGAAACGATGTGAAAAGACACTTCATCAAAGAAGGTATATGGATAACAAATAAACAGATGAAAAGATGTTCAGCATCATTAGTCATTAGGGAAATGCAAATTAAAACCACAATGAGATAGCACTAGTACCTATGAAAATGGCTAAAATTGGAAAGACTGACCATACTAAGTGTTGGCAAGGATGTGAGTACTGGAACTCTGCTACAGTAAAATAGTATGGCCACTTTGGAAAACAGTTTGGCTATTTCTTAAAAAGCTAAGCACACACCTCCTTTGTGATCTAGCCATTCCACTCCTAGTTATTTACCCAAGAGAAAAGAAAGGAAGCAAGATGACTGGATGTGTGAATATTCATAGCACCTTTATTTGTAATAGTCAAAACCCAGAAACAACACAAGTCCATTTACAGATGGATGCGTAAACAAATTGTGGTAGATCCAAAATGCTCCTGGAGTGGTATTTCCCCTCTGACAACCTCAAATCCAAATTTCTAAACTTCATAGGCAAGGCCCTTCAATCTCAATTTCCATTTCTCTTTCCATCCTTCTCTCCTGGCATTTCCCTTCTAGAAGCTCTCAGAATGCTCTGAGTTCTCTGAACACACTGGGTGCTTTTACAAGATTTTGTAAAATAAGGTTGCCCTGTCCTTTATTCTGGCTTTCTTTTCCCAGCAAACTCCTACTGAAGGCACTTCTTAGCTGTTTCTTCTCAGGCCCCTCCATCTCCTCCAGAGTTAGATGCTCCTTTACTTTAACCTAGAAGAGCTCTTAAACTTGATGCAGAATGCATTGATGAGTGTGTCTGCCCATTGAATTCTTAGTTCCTCAAGGGCAGGAAGTGAGGCTTGGTCTTTTGTTTAACCTTTTGGGCTTAACATAGAGCTTGGTAGACCACAAGTACTTGAATGTATAATTGAGTGACTGAATGATTTGGTGTTCAGTTATATGTTTCACTGTTGAAAAGCTAGTAATCTCAGCAGCTGGGATGGTTTTATTTATGAGTTGGATCTTCTATTCAACTGAAGGTATGCTCCGTTTTAGCAACAATACCAAACATCGTAGCCCTAATCAGCTGATGGGTCACTGGGACACGTACTGTCAACTAAAGGCTCTTAAGATGTACATGCCTATCTTAACACCCAAAAGAGTAATAACCCAAATGTTCTTCAAGTAAGTGATTAAATTTCAGTTCCTGCACATAAGGCAGTTGTGTTGATTAAAAACACTGAGGTAGCTTGGTACAAACTGACATGGAGATATGTAAATAAATACAGTATTGAATAAAAACTTCAAAACTATAGAATATGATCCTGAGTTTGAAAAAGAAAACTGTATATGCACATAGATCTATATGTATACTATGTTAGTATGTTCTTGGAAAAATCTTGAAAGATACTCAAGGAGTTGGAACATGGTGGGGAAAAGTTCTTTTCTTTCTCACTTTGTCCCTTTATTAAAAAACTTTATATGCTTCAGTATTATTTGAATTTGTTATGAGCATGTTTTCGCTTTAGTAATTAAAAAACCCAAACAGATTTAAAAACATATGCCTGACCAGTAGGACTTATTATTAGGAACTTATTTCAGGTACCTCCAAATAACATTAACATTTTAGGTTTATGTAGCATCTGCCTATAATGCAAGCCACTTTTACCTTATGAACTGATTTTCTTTTTCTTTCTTTCTTCCTTCCTTCCTTCCTTCCTCCTTCCCTCCTTCCCTCCTTTCTTCCTTTCTTTCTTTTTGGTTGCATTGGGTCTTCGTTGCTGTGCGCGGGCTTTCTCTAGTTGTGGTGAGCTGGGTTACTCTTCAGTTGTGGTGCCCGGGCTTCTCATTGTGGTGGCTTCCCTTGTTGCAGAGCACGGGCTCTAGGCGCATGGGCTTCAGTAGTTCTGGCTCGCGGGCTCTAAAGCGCAGGCTCAGTAGTTGTGGTGCACGGGCTTATTTGCTCCACGGCATGTGGGATCTTCCCCGACCAGGGCTCGAACTCATGTCCCCAGCATTGGCAGGCGGATTCTTAACGACTGCGCCACCAGGGAAGCCCTGAACTGATTTTCATCTTCAGATATCTTTTGGGTGAGGTGGAATGGGCAGGTGAAGGCCTGGAAGGGTGGCTGCTATATCCAAGTTAGTGTCTGAGTGTAGAGTGTGTCTTTGTTCTCCTACTCCTAGGAAAGCTCAGCTACCACGTGACTGAAATAGGATGATCTTCTTTCTTCGGGTGGGTAAGCACAGGGCTTTGCAGTCACAAACCTGTTTTTTGTTTGTTTGTTTGTTTGTTTTTTTTTTTTTTTTGCGGTACGGGGGCCTCTCACTGCTGTGGCCTCTCCCGTTGTGGAGCACAGGCTCCGGATGCACAGGCTCAGTGGCCATGGCTCACGGGCCCAGCCGCCCCACGGCATGTGGGATCTTCCCGGACCGGGGCACGAACCCGTGTCCCCTGCAACGGCAGGCGGACTCTCAACCACTGCGCCACCAGGGAAGCCCACAAACCTGTTTTTTGACCTCTTGCTTTACCACCTACTAGCTGCCTGACCTTGGCCAAGATTCTTATAGGCTGTGAGTTGGGTCTCCTCATCTGTAACATTAGGATCCTGGTGGTATTTGTGTCCTGGGGTTATTGTGAGGCTTGGATGTGAGGGTCTGAAATGAGTGTGGTGCTTAGTAAATGTTAGCTTTTGTTGTTACTATTGCGAAGGAAAACACAGCACGTGAAAGGAATGAGACTAGATTAAAGGAAATCAAAGGAAGAAAAGGACGATTTTTAATATGGGTTGAAGATACGACTTCAAATTACTATCTCCTCCCACTCCCCACCCCCCTCCTTTTTTTTTAAACTAAGCCTTCTGTTGTTAAGTGCTAGCAGATACATCACTGTTAGCTCAGTAAGAATTGTAGGAAGGCCTGGAGAAAACACTTTTCAGTGTGAGGAGTGAGAGAATTGCCTGGGCTGGTGAAAAACATTTATAGGCAAGGGGCTTGGAAAACCTCTTTGCAATACTGCAGTGATCCAGGAAGCCAGGACTGCTGATATGTGCCTGGTAGTCCCCAGGGTGATGATCCATCATAAAAATATGGCGGAAGGACCAATGCACTAGCCTTGTGCTAAAAGCTCCATGAATTGCCAAGCAGGACCAAGCTTTCCAGTGGGCTTTGTGCCCAGAACATCTCTGTGACGGAAGGTGCTGTCTGAGGAGGCATCCTCAGCTGTTCTGTCTGCCTAGCAGAGTGATCACCAGCCCACTCTCACCCCTGGGGAGTGAGGGGACCAACACGGAGAGGTCACTGATGTGCATTAACGTGCAACGCCCAGAATCCTCCATGGGTGTAGCTGCATGGTGTCCCTGAGTCTCTGGGGATGGCTGGCAGGTGGAAGCAGAGAGCACCTTCTCACCAAACCTTCACAACTGTAGGAGGCTGAGGTCTGTGGTCCCATGAATGCATTAGGTGCTAATGAGACTAAGGTCTCAAAGTGTTGGCCTATACAGGAACTTTTATTTATTTATTTATTTTTTAGGCTGCACTGGGTCTTCGTTGCTGTGCGCGGGCTTTCTCTAGTTGCGGCGAGTGGGGGCTACTCTTCGTTGCGGTGCGTGGGCTTCTCACTGCGGTGGCTTCTCTTGTTGCAGAACGCGGGCTCTAGGCATGCGGGCTTCAGTAGTTGTGGCGTGCAGGCTCAGTACTTGCGGCTTGCGGGCTCAGTAGTTGTGGCTCATGGGCTTAGTTGCTCCAGGGCATATGGGATCCTCCCGGATCAGGGCTCGAACCCGTGTTTCCTGCATTGGCAGGCGGACTCTCAAGCACTGTGCCACCAAGGAAGTCCCTACAGGAACTTCTTGAGAGAAGTTTCTTGTTTGTTCTACTCGGTGTTTGCCAAAGTAATAGTGGTACTAGCTAAAACTTGTATGGTGTTTGCTATGGGCCAGGCTCTGTTCTAATCACATATATATTATATATTTATACATACATAAATTTATATATATAATCTACATATTTATGTATCAGATTATGTAGTAAAATTGATATAGAGCCTTTATTCCTCACACTAGCCTTATGAAATAAGCACTGATACCTGTTTTTCAGGTGAGGAAAATGAGACACGAAGAAGTTAAGTAAGTTGTCCAAGGTCACGTGCAGGTAAATGGCAGGACTGGGCTTCAAAAACCCAGCTGATCTGGTTCTAGAGCCCAGGCTCCTAACAGTTGTATTACATTGTTTGCAGATTTGTTGAAGCCAGTTTTTTTTTTTTAATTTTATTTAATTAATTAATTTTTTTATTGGAGTATAGTTGCTTTATGCTGCTGTGTCAGTTTCTGCTGTACAGCTAAGTGAATCAGCCATATGTATACATATACCCCCTGTTTTTTGGATTTCCTTCCCATTTAGGTCACCACATGGAGTCAGTATTTTTTAATGGGGAGATTCCATATAAAAATCTAGAGCTGGCTTCTCTTGACAGATCAGAAGAGCTAGGGACACTGGGCTGCACCCCTTTGTGGGAACAGTTGCCTTGTGCCCAGTCAGGCCAGGCCCCTCAGTGGTCTCAGCTTCCCCCCCGACCCCCGCTTGTCCTTCTCATTCCTGACTCTGAGTCTCTGCTCACTTGACCCAGTTCCCATACCTGTTTGTACCTGCAGACATTTCCACTTTCAACTCCTGGGTTAAAGTTAAATGATATCTGTGGATAGGAACATTTATAAAAATGTCAGGCACTTTTCCTCCGGGATGGGGAGTATCTTCAGCCCCGTTTTCCCTGTGAGGTTATCACGTAGAGTAACATAGACATGAGCTTTGCCCTGGCTCTGTGCTTTGGTTACTGTATTATTCCTCCTCGCCTTGGGACCTGGGGGTTCTTGCGACCCTGTTAGAGATTCTATGGAAAGGCTGATATTAGAGCAGAAGAAATTGCGATATTGAAGGAACTGAGTGTGAAAAAGCCAACAGCCCATGTCTGTTTTTGTCTGTGCACAGAGTAGACAGCTACAGAGCATAGTTGGCTCTCTATATTGGTTGAGTGAAAAACAGACCAGAAGGAGTTATTCTGGAACAGAGGAGAGAAATCTGACAATATTTCAAAAAGTGAATCAGCACCTGGTATATAAGTTTTAAAATGTTTTATTTCCTGAACTTACCCCCCTTTATTACTAGAGGAAACACCCTGCTTTTTCTAGCCAGTATCACCCAGGATCTTTGTTTCTTTGGAAGGAAAATACACTGTGGCCCATTTCTCAGGCAAGTTTATTTTAAAATCGCCAGAGTTCTCTTGAATCGGTTTGCGAGTTGGAGCACACGCTAACAAGAGCAGCTGAGAAAGGAGGTTTTGGCCTGGTTATTGTCTAACCAGGTGGGTTGGGGTCTTTGAACTTCAAGAAGCTTTTGTGTTTCCAGCTGTACCGGGGATTAGTGGCTTAGCCCTACCTCATGGGAGCAAGTTTTATTGTTACCTCTTCTAAAGCTGAAACCATAATGTTAGGGTTTTTTACACAACACCATGTGCTTCAGGAGCCCAACATGCTTAGTTAGTTTTCTCCCCCCTGTGACCCCCCCCCCCCCGCTTCCAAATGTATCTGGAAGAGTGAATTCACTTTGAACGTAGCAACAGATGTGCTTGGTAATGTGTAAAATTCAATCGGTGAGTTTTCAATCATTTCCATGGTCGTTGACCATCTAACATAGGCAAGGCCGTGTGCCAGACTGCTGTGAAACAAAGCGGTTACCTTTGGAAACAACGGTAACCTAAGAGGCGGTCCCTGCCTTAAGGGACCCAGTTGGGGCATATAAGGCAAAAGCATACAAGAGTATAGTAGCTATAGGAAATTAAAAGTGTAATAAGCCAAAGGGAGAATATGCAGCCCACGATGAATTTCCAAAAGAGGGCTGCAGGTGTTTAGTACTAGAGGGAGTCTGAGTTCTCTTTGATAAGGTTCCTCCTTGAGAAGCAGCAGAGTCCAAAGTGAATGTGCACAGTGCAATTAGAGGGACACTTTGAAGGGGAACAAAGCTGCTTGTGTGAGAGCGAGGGGGAATGCTAGTCTCTTCAGCGTGGTCCGGAAATTCATTTTGTAACAAAGAACTGTAATTCCAAGTCAGTGACACCTTCTAAATCCTCTCAGACTATGCCCAAAATTACAGAGAAGGAATGGCGAGTCAGTTCCTTTCAGCCAGAACTGGATAGTTGTGTACTTTGCTCAAATGCCTGGGATCTAATGGCGATGGGACAGCAGCCAGGAGATAAAGCAAGTCAATACAGGACTGGGAGGACTCTGATGCTGGAGCAGATAATGAGGAAGGGGCCAGGATTTGAAAGCGTGACCTCTAAGTCTTCCTGTGTAATGAACAGAATGTAATGGAGGGCTGAGATCTGAGACCTCGGTGCACCTGTGTCTGGAGCTGCCCAGCCAGCAGCCTGGCTACATCCCTGGATAACTTGCATGAGCTGTGTGGGAACTTGACAGCTTCGGGCTACCTTTACTGCTTATTGAAAAGAGCAGAAGATCAGAGATTTCCTCTAAAGGCGATAGGCATGTAGCTTCATGGTTCAGAACTCGAACTTAGGCATCAAGGCCTGGCTCTCCCATTTACTGGCTGTGTGGCCTTGAGCAAGTCACTCACCCTTCCTGAGCTTCAGATTCGTCATCTGTAAAATGAAAGAAAAAAGTGATAGTCACTACCTTACAGGGTTATCATGAAGACTAAGTAAGATAAGGGATTAAAAAACTAAAAAACCAGGTAGCAGTGTTTATGGCCCATGTGAGTGCGTGATAAATCTTATCTTTATTTTTAGTAAAGGAGATGATTATGAAGATAACTATTTAAAATTGCTTTTTCACTCTTTAAGTTCTGGACCTGGATTAGAGACAAAGTGGGAATTATTCCATTCTTCCCCTTAGTTTTCCATCTGTAGCTTTTGAGATGATCAAGAAATATCTCAAGCAATGAGTTGAGGACGGGAAAAGGATTTAGCGAAGGGTCCCCACTTTATAGCCTCAAAACCCAAACTTACTTAAAATTAAAAGGGCGGGGGCTTCCCTGGTGGCGCAGTGGTTGACAGTCCGCCTGCCGATGCAGGGGACGCGGGTTCGTGCCCCGGTCTGGGAAGATCCCACATGCCGCGGAGCGGCTGGGCCCGTGAGCCATGCCGCTGAGCCTGCGCGTCCGGAGCCTGTGCTCCGCAACAGGAGAGGCCACGGCAGTGAGACGCCCGCGTACAGCAAAAAAATAAAAATAAAAAATGGCGGATCTCTGGAGGCATAGGTGAATACTGCTGCTGAGGGACCACAGTATTGTTATTTCTCTCTCCTTAGAGAATCTTAGATACCTTAGAGCAGTGCATCTTAAACACTGACATGCGTAGGAGTCATCTGAGATTCTGCATTTCTAACAAGCTCCCAGGTGATGCTCCTGGTCCTCAGACCACATTTTTCAGTAGCAAAGTCCTGAAAGGCCTTGGCTCACTGAGTCCAGTGGCATGGTTGAACCTCTTTACTACCTCCCTGAAAATGCTCTTCCGGTTTTTGTTTGAATACCTCCAATGAAGATAAGCTCTCTACTTGCCAGACAGCCCTTTCTGTTTCCAGATGGCAGGCATGGTAGAAACCTGTGTCTTTTTTTTTTTTTTAATTAAAAACTTTCTTTCTCTGAACAGTAATTCTCAACTTAAACTGTGTGTATTGGCATGCTTGTGTGTTTTTGTTTTTGATTGAAATACAGTTGATTTACAATGTTGCATTAGTTTCTGGTATATAGCAAAGTGATTCAGTTATACGTATATACATATTCTTTTTCATATTCTTTTCTATTGTGGTTTAATACAGGATATTGAATATAGTTCCCTGTGCTATGTTGTAGGACCTTGTTGTTTTATCTATTTTATATATAGTAGTGTGTATCTGCTAGTCCCAAACTTATTTGTCCCTCCCCCACCCCCTTTCCCCTTTGGTGACCATAAGTTTGTTCTCTGTGTCTGTGAGTCTGTTTCTGTTTCGTAAATAAGTTCGTTCGTGTCGTATTTTAGATTCCATATGTAAGTGATATCATATGGTATTCGTCTTTTTCTAACTGACTTCACTTAGTATGATAATCTCAGTGCCATCCATAATGGCATGATTTCATTTTTTTATGGCTGAGTAATATTCCATTGTGTATATATATATATACTACATCGTCTTTATCCACTCATCTGTTGATGGACATTTAGGTTGCTTCCATGTCTTGGCTGTCGTAAGTAGTGCTGCAGTGAACATTGGGGTGCATGTATCTTTTTGAATTATGGTTTGCTCTGGATATATGCCCAGGAGTGGGATTGCTGGATCATGTGGCAACACGATTTCTAGTTTTTTAAGGAACCTCCGTACTCTTTTCCATAGCGGCTGCACCAGTTTACATTCCCACCAACAGTGTAGGAGGGGGAATGTGTGTCTTTTACTGAGCTGATGCTTGCCTCCTTATAATAGCATCCATTGCTACTAGTTCATTACTGCGGCAGGGGTGGGTGTGGGGATATCACACAGGTAATGCCTAATCCTGATGAGGATTTAACCTGGTTTTGGTCTTCTATGGAGGAAGTCCATGGATGGGCTTCTATGGTAGTAATGGGGGTTGGGGGGGGAAAAGCAATCCCCTGAAAATACTTGTACATTTTCCTGGGGAGAGTTTCCGTAGCTTTCAACAGTTTTTCAAGAGTGTTCCCTCTAGAAGATTAAGGAGCATTGGTTTCCTTCTTCATGGAATGCTGTGTCCCTCACAAATCTTCTATTTGGAAGGCTAGACCCTCCCGAGTCTCTGTATCTCTTGTCTGTCTGTCTCTCTTTTTAAAATTTCTTTTACGTAATTCTTTGTGTAACATGGTTTGAGGCACCCTGTTCATCCTGCTAAATTTTCCTAGTTTGTCTCTGTCCCTCTAAGGTTGGCCCCCAGAACCATGCACAAGCTAAACTCCAAGAGTCATCTGACCAGCCAGAAGGGTGAGACCTCTCTCCTTGATTTGAGACTTCTTTCATTTCTTCTTCTTTTTTCTTTCTTCCCTCCCTCCCTCCCTCCCTCCCTTCCTCCCTCCCTCCCTCCCTTCCTCCCTCCCTCCCTCCCTTCCTCCCTCCCTCCCTTCCTCCCTCCCTCCCTTCCATTTTTGGCTGTGTTGGGTCTTCGTTGCTGCGCGAGGGCTTTCTCTAGCTGAGGCGAGTGGGGGCTACTGTTCGTTGCAGTACACAGGCTTCTCATTGTGGTGGGTTCTCTTGTTGCGGAGCATGGGCTCTAGGCGTGCAGGCTTCAGTTGCTGTGGCACGCGGGCTCAGTAGTTGTGGCTCGCGGGCTCTAGAGCGCAGGCTCAGTAGTTGTGGTGCATGCGCTTAGTTGCTCCACGGCATGTGGGATCTTCCTGGACCAGGGCTTGAACCCATGTCTCCTGCATTGGCAGACGGATTCTTAACCACTGCACCACCAGGGAAGCCCCCATTTCTTCTTTAAAGTGTATCGCCTTTGGAAACCTTAGTATACTTGACAGTATTATCCATTTGGAATGTTTATGTTGCAGATTAAAAAAAAAAAAAGAAAGAAAGAAAATTCAGTATTTAAAGAGAATTTGTTGATAAATGTAACAGGGCCCTGGGCTGGGGGTTGGCCCTGCTTTCAGGTGAAGCTTGTTCAAAAGGCTCAGACGCGGGCTTCCCTGGTGGCGCAGTGGTTGAGAGTCCGCCTGCCGATACAGGGGACACGGGTTCGTGCCCTGCTCCGGGAGGATCCCACGTGCCGCGGAGCGGCTGGGCCCGTGAGCCATGGCCGCTGAGCCTGCGCGTCCGGAGCCTGTGCTCCGTGACGGGAGAGGCCACAGCAGTGAGAGGCTCGCGTACCGCCAAAAAAAAAAAAAAAAAAGGCTCAGATGCTTTCACCAAGGACCCAGCTTCTTGTCTTCCCTCTTCATAGTCAACAGAGTTCCCAGTCATTTATGCATGTATTACAGTGAGCCCCATCTTCCACCATCCTGAATGCTTTGTGTTATTGTTGGACCACGTATGCAGGACCTGATATTTATTCCTTTTAAGTGTCTTGTTTGCCCATAGTCCTGGTTTTACCATCTCTCCTGTCAGCTTCCCTGTCCAGCTTAGGATCATCTTCCAGTCTGATTGGCATGCCAACAGATTAATGATGTTGAACCAGACGGGGTCAAGAACAGAGCCATAGCTTACCCCCCAGACACTCCTGCCAGGGTTGATGTCATGTACCCTTTGGACATGAATAAACATTTCTCAAAGTGTATTCTGAAGGACACTAGATGGCAAGGTGGTTCTCAAAAATGGAACCCTATAATCAAATACATGGGGATAGGGCTATAGAGCATAATCCTTTCTTGAAGACTCACGATGCTTATGAGTTTATTAAAAAATCTAATAACAAATTGTTAAACATAGTTTTCTAAAAATACTTGACTATTAAATTCTCCTCCCTTGCCTGTGGATGTCTCCCTCCTGGTTTTCTGCTCTAGCTGTTCTCACAAATCCCCTCCTTGGTCTCCATCTCTCGCTCGTCCCCTTGGCCTCTGCATGTCCCCAGGGGAAACCACTAACCTCGTGGCTCCTCGGTTCTCGGTCAGTGGCAAACTCCCAGCTGACATCCACAGCGCTTGGAGGTGACCTAGTTTGAGTGAAGTGGTGGCTTTTCAGTTACATCTTCAATAGGCTGAATTGGCAGCTTGTCAGCAGGCTTATGTCACCTAATGACTGTGTCAGTTCCCTCCTTGTCTGGCTTCCTGTTGGTAAGTATCCTCAGGATGCTCTTGGAACCCAGAAGGTGTGAGAGGCCTGGTAAGGGAGCCAAAAAGAAAGGGGGAGAAAAGCAGAGAAGGCCTGCCCTTGCCTGCAAAAAAAAAAAAAAAAAAAAGAAAAAAAAATTGTACACTAGGAGAAAAAAAACCCCTCAGAATGGAGGGAGAGAAGCTTGCTGAGAGCTGTCTCCCTGCAGAACAATTTTGCTCCAAGAAGGACATTTGTTTTTTTTTTAATTTTTGTTTTTCGGACCTGCTCTGATCTCCTTTATCCCCCACCATGCCCTTCCTTCCTGTTTGGCACTTTTAAAAACGTATTACTTTTCTTCTACAATAGCGACCTGCTGGGAGTAATAGCAGAGACATTTCCTCTCCTGTGGCTCTAGCTGTCTTTTTAATAACGATCCTCTCCCCACCCACTTCCCCTCTGCTGCCCTTCATAAGCATGTTCCCAAGGGTGTGGGTGGAGAAACTTCAGGTGTGTGCGTAGTGTACCCCAAAGGTTAGCTGAGTTTGAGGCTTGATTTCCACCCTCTCCCGGGCTGCAGCGCCCCAAGCTTTGCACCCTGACCTCCCCTTTGCACGGGGAACTGCAGCCTTGAGGTTAGGTGGTATAGACTCAGAGGTTTGGCTCTCACATTTGAAGGTAATAGTAATTGCGTGAGTGCATTCCCAGAGGAGCTCCTCTAGGGATTCTAGGCCCTTCCAGCTGGTGTTCTTGGGGTAAAAGCTTCAAGCAGTGTTGAGGGTGCTTGCCTGTCCAACCTTGCCCGGAGTCACACAGGGTCATCCTGGGCAGTTTCATGGTCCTCTCCAAGGACTGCCTCTTTAGAGGGCAAAGTTCATGTTCACACGAGTCAGAACAGATGAATGGGTTGGAGTTTTCTGTAGGTCACTTTCTCCAAAAGCATGGGTTCATAATTTTGAAGTCTAGTCGCAAATTTTTCACCGAAATACCATTACTCTTAGTGAAAGCGTATCTCCCAGAGTTGAAAGCCTAAGGTAACCGTTCTTCCTTTCCTGCAGCTCTTCCTTCCCTTGATTAATGAGTTCATTAATTCGTCCATCCGTTTGTTCGTTCATTTAGTAAACATTTGAGTGCTTCACGGCCTGGCGCCAGGTGAACAAAACAGAAAGGTTCCTGTCCTCGTGAGGTTTGCGGGTAGTGGGGGAAACAGTGTCCAGATATAGAAGGTGACTGTTGGCCGCCTGCTGGGAACAATGCCATGCAGGGGATGGCACGGGTGCTGGGCTGGAGAAGCAGGGGGAGACCTGGACAGGGTCATCAGGCAAGGCCTATCTGAGATGGTGACATCTGAGCCCAGACGTGAAGGACAAGGGGCCGGCTGGGTGGAGAACTGGCAGGGTCTGTGCAGCATTCGCAGCAGAGGGTCACCACGTGTAAACATTCCTTGTCGGAAATGAACTTGGCACCTTCCAGAAACTGAGAAGAGGCCGGAGTGGAGAGAGGGAGGGGGGGAAAAGAGCTTGGAAGAGTTAGCAAGGCCTGGGTGTTGAAGTCCTGTATTTTATCTTAAAAACAAAAAAACCCACAAAGACCATGAGATGTGCAGCTAACTCCATAACATCGCTCTCATTTTCTGTAAAGTGGTTTGAAGAAAGGTAGTGTAGTGTAATGGTTAACAGTGGACTCAAGCTACACGCCTGAGTCTGAACTCCACTGCTGCTGCTTGCTGTCTGTATAACCTCAGACAGCTTATTTAACCTTCCTGGGCCCCGGTTTCTACATTGGAAAATGGGGGCAACTCATAGTACTCACTGTGTGGGACCATTTTGAAGATTAAATGAACTGACACGCGTGCCTGGGACATAGCAAGTACTCAATAAATGTTACCTGTTGAAAAAATGCTTTAAAGTATTAGACTGACTGTCCAGGAGGGTGTACTTTCTTATCCTGTGGATTTGTGCATTCCTTAGCATAAGCACATGCCCTCAGATGTGCAAATCCCATTTTGAGATGGGCAGTCCCAAGACTGGCATGATTGGGACGGCTGCCCAGGCCCGAGGCAGCTTCCGAGTAATGCCGGTTCTCTCCTTAGGCAATACTTGGATGTCCTCCAGTTGCTCTGAGCATCCAGGTCCCGGGTCTCCCAGGGCCGAGTGTGGGCTCCATCAATCCGGAAACCTTCTGTTTCTTCCCTTCCTCAGACCTAGGGGGCTCTCCGTTGAACTGCCCATTGTGATTCTGTTTGGGAGTTGGAGGTTCATTTCAACTCAGCAAACATTTGTTTTGGTCATTGGCAGTGTTCAGGCACGGTGGTAGGTGCTGGGGAATGTATGGGATCCAGCCTACTCATTACCTGGAGGAAGGTAATACCTAGTTAGGGAGTCAGGCTCGTGGACCTGTAATTCCAGTTTAAACTAGTTAAACTGGAGACCGTGGGACCAGAGGAAGGGTCTTTGGCCCCAACTTTGGCTTTAGAGAGCACATCCTACAGGAAGTGCCCCAGTGAGTCATGAAGAGTGATAAGAGGTAGCCAAAGATGGGAAGGGCTTTCCGGGAGGTAGGAAGAGATAGCAAAGGCCCGGGGTGGGTGAGTTGGGGGGACAGCGTGGAGGGTGAGGGGAAACTGAAAGCAGCTTGATAAGATGAAGGAGGAAAGGGCAGCGGGGAGGCTGAAGCTGTTGAATGAGGTGAGGCTTACATGCCTTCCCGGGGAATGTGGGCCCTGGAGGATCCTAGGAAGGGGCTTCTGTGGTCTGAGCGTTCTAGTCGGACCGTTCTGATTGCAGAGTGCAGGGTGGATTGGGGGAGGGGTGGGGCAGCAGCATGCCACAGCCAGGAAGACTTCGGGGAGGCTGTGGCTCTAGTCCAGGTGAGAGGTAATGAGGACAAAGGTGGGGCTATGGTGGTTGGTGTATGCGGGGTGGATTAGAGGGAAAGGAGGAGATACGGGCAGGCTTTGGTGGAGACGTGAGGGACGGATCCACGGAAGGGGGCTTTCAGGGATGTTGGGACACAGGACAAAGATACTGTTCAGGGACCTGGGCACTGATTCTGCTTCCTGCTCTCCCCACCCGCACCCCCCAGGGTGGTGATGTGTCCTGAATGCTGAGTTCCGTTCAAGGACCAGAAGATCCCCATGTGGGCGAACACTTCCCTAAACAGAAACACAATGAATTTTGGGCTAAATTCTCAGCTGGTGATGTATGCTTGTGTGTGTATAAAATGTAAAAGACAGTGACGCACAAAAATTGTCTTCTCAACACTCATGGGACCCTTGGGGGAAGAGTGCACCATGTCAAGTATTTGGCTTGTGAAAATCTGGGGCCCAGGAGTAGGGGGTGGGGTAAGGAATGAGAAAAAGATATGCAGCATCTGTGCCTACTATGTGTATGGCGCCAGCAAGTTTTATAACCTTGACTGAGTACGTGATGAATTTCTAGCAGGTATCTGTGTGCTGTCTCTTCTAATTGAGTCTGTAACCCCCTGGCAAGCCTGCTCTTTCATACTCTCCCAATTCCTGCAGATCATCTGTTCAAGGGAGCAGATTTCCTGAATCCTGTCACAGTTTGAGAGTACTCTGTACAAGGTGTATCATTTACAACATGCTGGGTTATCTGATTATCTTCTTCATTTCTACTCACAGTCCCATGAGGAAGGTGTCGACCACCATTCATGGCGATTGGAACTGTGTTTCCAAGAGGTTAAGTAACCCGCCCAGCTCACAGGCTATTGGAGGGAGGGAGCTGGGAATCAAATCTGCATTGTCGGACTGTTTTTCCACCACGTGGAGTTGCAGTTACCGTCATGGATACCAGTAGGGTAGAGTTTCTGTTTGGAGTCTTCCTTGGAAGGATTAGAACGAGTGAAAAACTGCCCCATAGTCAAATCCTCAGAACCCCCAAAATTTGCATCCTGCAAATCTGCCCCTCCCGCCACCCGTGAAGCCCATTCTGCTTGTCCCACCCTGGTGAGACTTTAAAGCTGATCCCTGAGCTGAAATGACCAGATGGAGTGAGCAGTATGTATTATTATTTAATAAAGCATGTGTTGTTCCCTACTTGGCAATGCAGCCAAGTTGCTGTTCTAGCAGGTGGTGGGTAACTGGACCCAAGCCCCCTGATCCTGGCTCAGGAACTCCCTGGTCCAGCCTTTGATAACAGAACAAGAGGAGAAAACAGTGACACAGGACACTTCCTGTCCCAAAGGGGATGTGATATAGGACACCTGAAACAACAGGCAGAAGAAAAGCTTCACTAGAGCTGCTTGGGGAGAGCTGGCCCCAGGCTGCCCTCCACGGGTCATCTAAGATCTCGTGAAGAGTGGGATTGGGCCAGCTCTTTCAGTGGAGTTCCGCTCAGTGGATTATCACTTGTGCTCTGTGGGCTAGGCACAGGCTCACCACTGACATCCCAGCTCCTGCCCTTGTGAAGGGTGTGTTCCAGTGATGGGGACCAACAAGCAACCAGGCAATAAAAATTAGAATGATGAGGTTTAATTTTTTTATACAGAAAGGAGAGGGCTTATGGGAGCCCAGATGAAGGGTTCCTAAATTATCCTGGAGAAATCAGGGAAGTCTTCCTGGAGGAAGAGGAATCTAGGTTGGGAGCCAAAGGGCGAGTAGGAGTTTGACCATGCACAGTTGCACAGGCTCCAGATGTCATAGGTGGAAAAGAAACAGGAAAGATTAAGCTGACTAATTTGAATAAAAATAGAAAATTAAAACTTCAGTGCTAGTCTTTCCCCCTCCAATAGTAGCTCAATATTATTAGAGGTATAATCCACATACCATGTGGGGGCAGGCAGAACGGGCTTGGGCTTATGTTTGATTGATGGCCTCTGGTCTAGATGTATGCAAATGAGAAGGCTTTTATTTTGTAATGTAAAATGTCTGGAAGCAAGAGTCCCAGATTAAGATCACCCAACATCATTTTGAGTTTTTTTTAAGCTGGTGCATATCCAACCAGTAATTCAACTCAGGGCCCTAAAGTGACCTGTTTGAGACTGTCACGAGTCCAAGTGGGTTGTTTGATGCAGTGGAAATGGAGAAAGTCAGGGAGTTTGGGTATTTCAGTCATAATCTCGACCCTGCCACAGGCTTTTCATATGATCTTGGGTAAATCACATCACTTCAACCAAAAATGAGAAGTAAAACTCTTTTATTTGTTTATTTATACATCTATTAGTTTATTCCCTCCCACCCCCCACAACTTTTTACTTTGAAAAACCTAAAACCTACAGAAAACTAGCAAGGATTGGACAAATGCAGTATGTGAGTGTGTGTAGACATAAACAAATATATTTATTTTTGCTGGACTTTCGAAAGTAAGTTGCAGACATCATGGCACTTCCCTCCTAAGGTATTTCAGCCTGCATCTGTGTATTTTTCTAGCTTAGAATGGTGGAATTATCAAACTCAGGAAATTTAACACTGATACAATACTCTTCTCTGATGTACAGTCTGTGTCACAAGTTCCCTTATGGTCTCAATCTTGTCCTTTATTATTATAAATTTTATTTCTGATCCAGTCTAATCAAAGACAGATGGCATTCAGTTGTCGTTCTCTGGTGCGCTCTGATCAAGAATGGTTCCCCAGCCTTGTTTCTTGGCGGAGTGGACATTTTGGAGGTGTCCGCAACAGTCGTTTTGCAGAGTCCACAGTGTATCATTCGACAGTTGGCAGTGATTGGACAGCTCTTGTGCGCTGGGCACTGTGCTGGTGGTAGGAAAACATCGCCATCAGGGCCAGTGAGGTCTTTTTCCTTTCGGAGCTCACAGTCTAGTGGGAGAGCGTAACGAGAAATACGCGAATTGTAGAAAAGTGGAAGATGCCGGGAGGGACTGGAGAGAATTCCTGGTTGGGGCACGCATCTGAAAAAGAAAGAAAATAGGCCTGAGTTGAGGCTGAGCGGGAAGAATATTACTTCCGGTGATGCGACTAAGGAAGGCCTCTGAGGCAGTGATGTTTAAGTTGAGATCCAAGAGATGAGAAAGTGCCAGCCGGAGGCAAGTGGTGATTTCATTCCCGGCGAGAGAACAGCACGTGCAAAGGCCTGGAGGCTGGGGCATGTTTGGCCTGGTGGAGGAACGGAGCAAAAGGGCATTTTGACTGCAGAATGGTGAGCAGGGGGCAGGGGGGATGAGGTGAGCTTGATGCCTTGGGTAAGGCCAGATCATGGAGTGGCTTTTCGACTTCATGTTAGATGTGGTGGGAGCATCAACTTGGAGAGTTGATAACTGGGGCACCTCGTGAGCTGAGGCATGTTTTATAAAGATCCCTGGCAGCTGTTTGAAGCACGTCTGAGGGTGGTCGCCAGGTTGGAATGAAGTCTCTTACACAAACTGAAAATAGTTATACATTGAAGGTATTGTTGGCAAGAACTTAGAGGTACCACAAAAGATGATTGTAAAAACTGTCAGTTATTTTTGTATTTGAAATTAGACCTGAGTAATATCTGACTTGGCCTTCCAGAGAGCTTGGTGGGGACATGTCTTATTTCCTCATCTTGTCTTTGGTTTGTCACTGATGGGAGCTGACATCCTCCCACCCTAGAAACAACCCAGTGGTCCTGTTGCCTCCCAGGCAGCTTTTAACTTGGTGGTGGGCTAGCATCTCTGGGGAAACCTGCCTCCTCTGGCTGTGGGGCTCTTGCCTCCCACCTGCTCTTATGCCAACCCCTTCCCAGAGCCCACCCAGCTTGCTTCAGGTCCTTTAAGTGGACCACGCTGGAATCAAACCAAAGCTTAAGAGGAAACAGGGCAGCAGGCATAGTGAGGTACCAGCCTCCTTCTGGGCACTGGCTGTTCCCTCTGCTGGAATGTTTTTCCTGCCCCACTCGCTTGCTACCCTGGGAAGCCTTCCTTCCCTGACCATACTCCTATGCCTGATCACCTTATTACATGCATGCACGGGGCTATCTCTTTCCTTCAGAGTACGTGATTCTGTTTTTTTTTTTCTATTATTATTTATTTGTTTATTTGGCTGTGCCGGGTCTTAGTTGTGGCACGTGGGATCTTTAGTTGCGGCCTGCGAACTCTTAGTTGCGGCATGTGGGATCTAGTTTCCTGACCGGGGATTGAACCCCGGGCCCCCTGCATTGCCAGCACAGAGTCTTAGCCACTGGACCAGCAGGAAAGTCCCCGTGGTTCTGTTTTGAATAATGCATGCATCAATGTATGTGATCATTTGATTACTGTTTCTCTCTCCTACTTGGCTATAAACTCTGTGAGGGGCGGGAACGTGTCTGCGGTTGCTCTTCACATCGCCCCAGTGTACCCCGTGCTTAACACCTTGGCGGTCGGGTTCTGCAGAGAACTGCTAGGCACAGATCGAAGCGTGGGAAGCCTGTGCGTGTGGGCGGCTCCCGAAGGCTGGAAGGCAAGGCTCTTTCTCCTGAGGGCCCGAGCTAGCCTGTTGTTGACAAATCCTCTGCAGACTTCAGAGAATCCAGTAAGATGGAAATGAGAGAGGGCTGGAATGCTGAACATTAGAGAGTGTTGCGAGATACTGGGCAGTTCCTGTCCTTCTAAGCAGCAGGAACCCAGGACACCTGAAGTAATAGCCACCCTTTTACCTTCAGAGCAGGCCACAGGGCACCTCCCTCTTCATTTCACGGATCTCACTCCCACCTCTCACCTTTTACATCTTGGCTTCTATTCCCCCTGTTGGGATTTTCTAGAGAGGAGCCGGGGTGTGTTTCGTTTTTCTGTTCTATGCCAAGTCTTAGCTAGGGAGAGGAAGCTCTGCAATCAGGAGTGTTTTCCCTCCTCGGCTCCTTTGTGAGGACGCTGCTCTGAAAGAATGTCCCGTTTTATTGAAGACCCGAGCCAGCCTCAGCATGAGCCCTTATTTCACTTGGATTGTATTTATTCCCAAACGGTGCTGGGCAAACGCTTCTGTGTCCCCACTTCCCTGGGCTGTCCTGCTGGACAGCCTTTTGAATGAAAGCTTAGAATCCACGTGGCAGTGGGTGAATAACTCAGGAGCTGTGTGGAGATGGGGTGGTGACAAGATGGAGGGAGGGTCTCTTCTTGGGTGGTTCCAGACTGGGATGCGAGCCAAGTAGCTTGGGATGAGTACCCAAGTAGCCTTTCTCCTTGACCTCCCAATAAGAATAAAATAGCAACAGTCAGAGGTCAGAGTCTCAGATGTCTATGAAAACGAGGCAGGTGGAGCTCTCCTATAGTTGAAGGCTGTATTCTCTAGTTAGCCCCAGTCTCCACCACTCCCTTTTGCCCTGAAGATAAAAATGACTGTTAGTTTTAAAGGAACAGCCTTCTTAGGTGGTCACACAGCTTAGTTTCTGTTTTGGTTGTTAGGTGTTTTGGGTGGGAACTATGGTGAACCAGAAAGCTTGTGGCTACTCAGGAGGGCAGCTGCCTCAACTCAAGACAGTTGTTGCCTTGTGAGAAGGTGGACCCAGTGTCACCAGATAAACTGGGTTTTCAAGAGAAGCTAGATATCTGGATTTGTATGTAAAATTTTCTAACTTTTCAATGTTGACAACAAACCCATGTTTTGGAAAATTCCGTGTGGGTCAAACAAAGCTTACCTGTGAGCTACCTTTTGACCAAGGGTTGGCAGTTCCCGGATCAACGCAGGGTGGGTCGTCAGGAAGCCTCCATTGCTTTGGATGGTAGAACCCGAGCAAATGGGTGTAGATGAGAGAAGGATTTAAACCTAAAGAAGAGCTGCAGGGAAGCCACACAGGTAGTGGAGGGAGATGGGCTTTAGTCCAGGGAGGCCCCATCAGTCTACCTCACTGTGCCTCAGATTTCCAGTGTGTGAAATGGGACCAACGGCGTTTGTTTCTTAGAGCATTTCTGGGTGCTCTGTGCGGAGCTCAGTAGCTGTCACCCCAGCAGGCGTTCCTTCAATGTGCTAAAACCACACTTGGCATGGCCCCTGGGTCTTCCTGCTGGGTTTTTTTTTTTTTTTTTTTGCGGTACACGGGCCTCTCACTGCTGTGGCGTCTTCCATTGCGGAGCACAGGCTCCGGACACGCAGGCTCAGCGGCCATGGCTCACGGGCCCAGCCGCTCCGCGGCATGTGGGATCTTCCCGGACCGGGGCACGAACCCGTGTCCCCTGAATCGGCAGGCGGACTCTCAACCACTGCGCCACCAGGGAAGCCCGTTCCTGCTGGTTTTTAAACAGCCCCACGCTCCCAGTCCCCAGGTAGGGCTCGGCTTTCCCCCTTGATGCCTAGGCATCCTTACGGGCCTGTCCCTCCCCTCTCTGCTGACTCTTTGAATTCCTTCCCTCCTCTTTACTTCTCCTGCCTCCATCTCCTCCAGGTACTTGCCACCTTTCCCCTGGTTTATGTTGTTTCCGTACCACCAGTCCTGCTTCCTCCCTAATCTCCTGACTCCTGTCTCCAGATGACTGACCTTGGAGGTGTAGCTCTGCTTGTGGCAATGTCTGCTTCCCCCAGACCTACTGGTGGAGGGAGGTTCCTCAGCCTGGCCTGTGAGCTCCCTGCAACCCGGCCTCCCATCACTTTCTCCATCTTCTCTGCTGCCGAGCTCTCCAGACTCCTCTCCTGTTCCCTGCCTCCCTTACCTCACCCATGCACCCAAGTCTCTCCACTCTACATCATTTCCTCAAATTTGCCATGTTCCTTCCAGGGTCCTGATACTTGGCACGTTCACTCTTCACTCAGCTAACCCTTACAAGGACCTGCCTCAGATTTCTCTAGTTGCCTCTCTTTGTCTACACGCATCACACCCTAAACTCCTCATCTCGTGTCCCAGCATTCATGAATATACACAGGTGATGTGCATAAACTTGTCCGTCTCTGGCTTTCTTACTAGACTGAAGCTCCGGAAAGGCGGTACCAGGGCGGGCTGTTCTGTACATCTTTCATGTTCATTGAATGAATGTCGACGCCCCCTCGTGTCTCTTTGTACACCTGCCGCTGCAGAGAAACGGAAGGACTTGCTGTTCCCCGCACACGCTTCAGGTTCTTCTGTGCCTGGGCGCTGGCATCACCTGCCTGGCCTTAAGTCCTCCTTCTACCCGCTGTGGGCTGTACCGCGTTGGACAGGTCACTTGACCTCTCCATGTCTTAATTTCTTCAACTGTGAAATGGAGCTGATGATGGTACCTACTTCGCAGCCTCCCTGCCCCACCTCCAGTTAGCTGTGTTCCCCTGGGCCGCTTTGCCTCCCCGAGCTCGGGTCTCCCCATGAGTGAGATGCAGATGGGGATGACAGTATCATCGTCCCCATGTTGGGAGGAGTAAACGAGGGAACACAAGGCAGTGCTGGCCTGCTGCCTTGCATGCGCCCCACGCAGTAAGTGATTTTTGCTGTTCTGATTGTCATTAATCTAGCGGTGGTTCTGGCACAGGTTAGAGAGACCTGTGTTTCTGCTAATGATTCAGGGCCATCTGTGGGAGGTGAATTCGATTCTCCTGGGTCCATCCTGCACTAACCTTTTCATGCTTTGGTGGTGGGGGTGCGAGGAGAGGATTAGATGGGAAAGACCCTCAGTCTAGTACTTCTCCTTTAACTTGTTCTCAAGCACTTATTCCTCGGACCTGTTAATTGCCTTGAAAATAAAAAATTAGCTAGATAGCCTTTTCTTTGGTCACTGGTGCAGTGTTGGGCCCCATATCCCCTTCCTCGGGGCGGCCTTCCCGGGCCACCCCACCTGAGATCCTGTCCCTGGTCACTGTCCACCTCCTACATGGAAGGAAGTTTATTTCCTTCAGAGGACTTTTCCTGATTGATGACCTTATGGTCTGTCATCTTCCTTCCTACACTATAAGTTCCGTGAGGTCAGACTGTATGGTTCACTGCGGGAAGGGAATTGCAAGGGACGGAAGAAAAGAAAACCCTATAGAGGTTCTTAAATTTACTCTAAAGGTCTGGGATTTGGATCTGGTGTCAGCTCTGGTCTGGGGGCTGGAAATTTCAGGAAACAGGAAGGCAGCTCCCTCCGAGTCAGTGCATTGTGACCTGGCCACCGGTGGATTCTCTAAATTTCACACAGATCTTCCCTTCCGTGTAGCCTGTCAATTTCCAAGGAGGACGCAAAGCCTCCTCACCCCGTTCCAGCCGAAGATGTTTTTCTCCTTTGTCAGCTCGTGGCTGTTCGGCGTCTGCTAGCCCGGCTGTCCCTGAGCCACCTCTGGATGACCTAGATCATGGTGGGAACAGAACAGGTAGTAGGAATAATAGCAACTAGCATTCATCTGTGGAACTTTTCCTTCATGCTCAGTAACTCAGTAAGGATTCTTACCGTCCCCATTTTATGGAGGAAGAAACTGAGGCTTAAAGAGCATAAGTTACTAGCCTAAAATCGTAAAATTTATAAGTAACAGGGCCAGCGTTTAAACCATGTCATCTGTCTTAAAAGCAACTGCTCAACTGCTGTGCTGCCGAGCTGCGGCAGACTTCAAATCACTGCAGTTTGGCTGTGGGATATGCTGTGGGCAGGGAGACAGGGGGAGAAGGGGGGGAGTAAATGTTGCAGATTTATCTTCCTAGTTTTCCTTGGCTTCGGCTAATATTAAAATTATTTCGAGCACTCCACCGACAAAGGCGGAAGGAAGAGAGAACCCAGTTCGATATTAAATATTTGCAATGGAAAATTCACAAAGTCCTTTTGAGTGGAAGATATGTCCGAGTAATTCCCATGGGACTCATTCGGCCAGTTGTTGCTTCTGCATGCTTCCTGTGGTTGCTTCACTGTTCTCAGAAATGAACATTCCTGACTTCGAAGTCCTGGGGTTACGCCGGGCTAGATGCTGAACTCTGCCTTGGTTTCCCCGGGCAATGCGTGGATAAAGGGGAGAGGGCTGTGTGGTGCGCTTAGTTGCTGGTCTTGTAGTTCGGGGCTTTACGAAAACTACATTAAACCAGGCACCTCCAGGCAGGAACGTGGGATCTGTCACTGTCGTCATAGCCCCAGTACTGATGCTGAGCCCTGTGAAGGGTGCTCAGTGCTTTACATGCCCTAACTCTCCTAATTCTCACAACTACCCTGTGGTCAAGGTCCTGGTAACCCTTAACCCTCTTTTATAGACTAAGAAAGAGAGGGTCAGAGAGGGTAAAGCTCTGGGTCCAGTTGGCACGTGGCAGAGCTGGGATAAGAAGCCAGTTCTGTTTGACTCAAAAATCCCATGCCGTACAAACCACTTTGCTCTGTTCCAGAACTGTCTTCGGGACTTAGAACTGATTGATGGCGGGCCTGGAGACCATTCCAGACCCCTGGCCACCGTGGGCCGGAGTTGCCAGCACAGGGGAATGGGTGCTCTCCTTGTCTGATTGGGTTGGCCTGTCCCCTGCTGCATTCCCACGGGTGATCTTGGTTTGGCGTCCATACAAGCAGGGAAAAATGAGAGTAGCTGCTCACTTGAAGTTGGTGGCCCACGCCGTGAGCCCTTTGGATGAGAAAACCCTTGAGTGTATGAAGTAGCCCTGTCCATTGCTTCATCATGGCCAGGCAGCCTGAATTACTGGTCACTCTGCTGGAGTCTGGTTCCCGACGAGGTAACATCTGGGAAGCAAACTCCAGGAGGACAGGGATTTTGTGAATTACGTTCACGGCCGTGTTCCTGGTACTGGGTACAGCGTCTGGCATGTTGTGAGGCTTTGTACACATTGGTTCACTCTTTACTCCTCGCAGGTCTTTTGCTAACTGTGGACCCCTCCAGTCTGTCTCCCCTTCGGCCAGCCTTTCTCATATGCTGCTCGCTTTGCATAAAATGCTGTTCCCTCTGCATAACGTTACTGTTCCCTACTCTGTGCCTGCCCAGCTCCCTCTCCCCTTCAGCTTAATTGACACCTCTTTAGATTGGGCCCTCCCAGATCTCCATGTAGCCTGGCCCCCGTGTCCAAATGGTGTCTCTCTGTTAAATTCTCGCACATAACACCCTATACTTTTTCTTCAAGGCACGTGTCCCAATTTATAATTATGCATATATGAGTGAGTGGAAGTGTTGAATGTCTGGCCTCTCAGTAAATCATTAGCTCCACGAGGGCAGAGATCTGTCTGTCTGGCTCACTCTTGTCCTGCCAGGGTTTGGTAGGCACTCACTAAACACTTGAGAATGAGTGGGGTCTTCACCCTCCCCTCTGACACCACATGCTTGCCTCCAGAGTGATGGGTTCTAATGTATTGAATGTTTACAGCTGGATGAAGGTTTTTACCCACCCCCCCCACCCCACCCCCCCCACCCCACCCCCCCCCACCCCCCCCCACCCCCCCCCCCGCCCAACCCCGCGCCCAGCCACTTCATTAGCATGAATCAGACTCACTGCATTGCGGAAGGGAGTGGTTTCTTTTCCCTTCGGATCTGAGAACACTCAGGTTCGTGGAAGGCTCTCATCATGACACCCTCATCATAGTTACCCATCCCTAGGCCAGGGGAGCCAGGGCTGCTGTTTTGAGGGCCACTGGCTATTTCCGGAGTATTTTAACATTCTTAAGAGTCATACATAAAGAGTCTTAGTTCTCAGCCATTGAGTCAGTCGGCAAGGTGAAAGAAGGTGTGTATCTGCAGACCTGGCTGGCTAGCCCCCCACCCTTCTCTCTCTCTCCTTTCCGCACCTCATGGTGTCTTCCTAGCTTTGAAATGAATGAAACTTGCACTAGAAGATAATGAAGAGGTTGGGAAAAGTCAAAGCCCATCATCCTTTTCATCAAGTGGGAGCTGGGTTAGTGCAGCGTGGGGTGAGCAGAGAGCTCTCCTGTGTGAGGCCAGAGCAGGAGGGAAGCATCGGAACAAAATCTTTAGCACATGGAGCGAGCTGTTGCTGGGCTCGGGTATCCTTGGCCTCTCTCACAAGTGACTGCTCTGAAGGGTAGGACCTGCAAGAGAGACCAGAAATCCTGCTCAGGCCTCTCCGACCTGGCTCTGTCCTCTCTTCCGCTCTCTTCTTACTGACGAGCGCCACTCAAGCTCATCCTCGCTTGGCCGTTCCTCATCGGTATTGGCTTTCAGCTTGCCCGGCCGACATCCTGTGGACGCTGCAGTTCAGACAAACAGCAAAATCATCAAAGACCGGAGCATGAATGAAAAACTGCTTTATGACATGCCTTCAAAGTGTTCTTTTAGGAGTTCAAAGGATGTGGAGAGGAGGCAGGGGAATCAAAGGAGACGGGAGAGCAATGAACTCTCCGAGGAATCATTGGGTTTTTCATTGTATATTTTCTATGACGCTTGTGATGTAAAAATCAAAAGTAATCCCAGCCCTCAAGGGTTCTCTGTGTGCAGATCTGACGCAAAGAAGGAAACGACTCACCTTGCTGGTTGGAGGGCTTTGACCCCTGCCTTCTAAGTCACCTGTTTGGCATCTGTGTTTCCTGTTTGGACCTCAGTTGAATATTTTGATCTGGGAAGACTGTGTCCACAGTTGGAGATTGAATGCTGCTTATGTCGTTCGATGGAGGTGAATAATTTAGTCTGTGCAGAAATTCCCCATTACCTTTTGCATTTAAAGCCAGGCCAGAGTCCAGCTATAGCAATGGATATGCAGAGCTCAGAAAAGATCTGGCATAGATTGTAAGATTCCAGAGACTTCTGTTCTGACAGATAGAAGGAGAATTGAGACTACTTGAGGCTGGAGCTGGACCTAATTAATATACTCATGGGAACACCATTGATATTTTGATGCTGAAATGCCTTATGCCCAGTCCACTCAGAATGTTTTGGCAACTAACATAGCACTATCCATGGAGGGTGCTTGAATGAAATGAATGAATGACCAAACAAATGGACAGCTCTGATTTGGTAACCCTAGAGTAAATTCTTTCATGGCAATGTTTTCTCTTCTTTTGGGGCCATTCAGGCTCAGAATACGAGGGTGCTATTTCAGTCAAGTTGCCAAGGGATTTCAACTGCAAGGGACAGATACCCCAGCTCAAACTGGATTGAGGTAGAGGAGTTTTGTTGGTTAATATTATTAAAAACTCCAAAGAGAGATTTGATTTCTGGCTTGTCTGGTGCAATAGACTGAATGTTCGTGTCCCTGCAAAATTTGTATGTTACAACACCTGTAACCCCCCAAGGTGATGGTATTAGGAGGTGAGGGCCTTTGGGAGATGATTAGGTCATGAGGGTGGAGCCATCAGGAATGGGATTAGTGCCCTTATAGAGAAACTCCGGAAAGCTGTTTCACTCCTTTCACCATGTGAGGACACAGTGAGATGACAGTCATCAGATACTGAGTCTGCCGGCGCCTTGATCTTGGACTTGCCAGCCTCTAGAGCTGTGAGAAGTTTATTGTTTATATGCTACCTAGTCTGTGGCATTTTTGTTATAGCAGCTGTACAGAGTAAGACAACTGGTTCAAGGCGCCCTGAGAATGTCCTCAGGACTCTGTTTTACCCTCTCCACCTCTCAGCTCTGTTTTGTGTGTGTTATCTCTCTGTTTTCTGCAGACCAAGGTGATGTCCTAGGGCACAGGAAGTACTGTTTCATGGTTAAGAACATAGTCTCGGGAATTCTGTGGTGGTCCAGTGGTAAGGACTCCGGGCTTCTATTGCTTGGGGGCATGGGTTCGATCCCTGGTTGGGGAACTAAGATCCCACAAGCCACGCAGCGCGGCCAAAAGAGCAAAACCAAACCAAAACCATGGTCTCTATAGCTAGAAGCAGTCTTGATTCAAATCCCCAGGCCATCACCTACTAGTTGCACAACCGTAGACATGTTTCTTAACATCTCTGTGCCTTAGTTTCCTTGTCTTTAAATGGGACATGATGATGATGGTGATGGTGACAGTGATAGCTAAAATTTGTTGAGCACTTGCTGTTCTGCCTCGTGTTCTTCCAAGTACTCTATGTAAATAAATTCACTAATCTTCACAACCTATGAGGTAGGTGCTCTTAGTAGCCCCATATTATAGATGAGGAAACTGAGGCACAGAAGGTTTAAATAACTTGCCCGTTACACAACTAGTAAATGATATAGCCAGAAGTTAAATCCAGGTAGTCTGGTTCCAGAGTCAGTACTATTGATCTCCAAACTATGCTGCCTCATATAATAGAACTTATAACTCATGGGGTTGATGTGGGAATTAAATGAGACAGTATATACATAAAGACACTTAAGGCAGTTCTTGGCACATAAGGGTCATCATAAAAAAGAAAAAAAGCTGCCAGTAACTTTTGGCCCATATTCTGTGCTCTCAGTAACCACAGTAGGGAATGATTTTCTCTTCTAAGAGTTCCACAAAACTCTCAGAACTCAGTCTTGTGGACTCTTTTTTGAGTCGTGTCCATTGTTGAACCAGTCGCTGTGGCCAGGAGATTGTGGTGTTCTGATGAGCCAGGCTGGTGCTAGGGGTGGAACTGACACCAGCTGAACTACATCAACTGAAAAGTGAAGGAGGGTTGTTTCATCAGAGTGAAGAAGCAGAGTTACTAGAGGCAGATAGGGAAATGAGAGAAACCCTCATATCAAGTGTTCACGCTGGCAGTAGAGGCTGTCTGGATTTCTCTGGGAAGTCAGTTTGCAGCTGACAAATGAAAAGAGAAGGTGGTCAGAGGCCCTACCTCTAAGTCTCCTGAATCCTCCAGCGGTGGGTAGTGAGGGAAGAGGGATGAGTAGGTTTGAAAAGAAGTACCATCTCTAGGGCTCAACTCACTGTACCACTCAGGGCAGCACGCAGAAGTGAAGTCAGGAGGTGAAGTGCTAGTTCATCTGGATCTGCTGGAAGGTAAAGAGGACGTAATTACTCAGATGGCGTGTGGGCAAGCCCCAAGGCCACCTTGTGAGAAGTGCTGGGCAAGCATTCGCAACCACTAATGATGCCCCTGACAGTCCTGGTGCTGCTCAGAGATGGCGCCACCGGCCCCAGAGGGACCATTCCCACGGTCCGGGGTGAGTCAGGCCACGCTGAAGCAGGGCCCCTGCCTGATTCACCAGTCCCACTTCCTCTACTTCCTGGTGGTCCCCACCTACACAACCACCGCGCCCAGCTTAGCATTGACCAGTGGGCCCAAAATTAGCATCTGAGGCCAAAGTGGGCATCGTGGCACAAGATCCTGTGGGTGGTGGATGAATTACAAAGGGGCCTAGAGGTATAGATATCAGTTTACCAGTTTCTACTTAAGTCCCTACCAACCTCCGCTTCCTGGGCGCTTCCCGTTGCTGGAGGAGGCGTGGAGGGACATTGCCCTCAGAGGCCAAGTCTAATAAGCAGCTGACTCCTGTCAACCGCCTCAGGGTTACATCAGGAATGTGAGTGTGTGGTGGGTACCACTGCCGTAAAAGGAGCTTGATGATAGATCCTCAGTTGCTTTCCCACACTGCTTATGTATATGCGGGTCCACATCTAGTCAGCTCTGCACATTATTGCCCATGCTGCTTGTTCCAAAGACTCCTCTCCTACCTTCTCTTCCCCCTTGCACTGAAGACCTTGCTTAATAATTCATTAAAGACAGCTTTCTCTCTCACAACTCTTCACTGCGGCCCCAGAACCATCTCCTTCTGCAGACCAGGTATTTCATCCGCAGTGTTTCCTTCTCTTCCCCCTGCCCCCCAACTTTATTAATGATCTATCTTTTCTGACTCCTTCCTTTAAACCTACGTTAAAATGACCCATCCTACATGGAATCACCTTCCCTCAACTCTCCACTCTGCCTGTAGCTGTACCCTTTCTCTTCACCCAGTGTCTTGAAAGAGAAGTGTGTTTGTTGCCCTCACCTGTCAGTAGCTATAACAATCTGGTTTCTGCTTCTCCCACCCCAACCAATTTGGAGGTCTCCACATGTTTGGGTTTTTTTTTATATCAATTTATTTATTTATTTTTTGTTGCATTGGGTTTTCGTTGCTGCGCGCGGGCTTTCTCTAGCTGCGGCGAGTGGGGGCTACTCTTCGTTGCGGTGCGTGAGCTTCTCATTGCTGTGGCTTCTCTTGTTGTGGAGCACGGGCTCTAGGCACGCGGGCTTCAGTAGTTGTGGCTCGTGGGCTCTAGAGCGCAGGCTCAGTAGTTGTGGTGCACGGGCTTCGCTGCTCCGCGACGTGTGGGATCTTCCCGGACCAGGGCTCGAGCCCGTGTCCCCTGTACTGGCAGGTGGATTCTTAGCCACTGCGCCACCAGGGAAACCCTGTCCACATGTTTTAAATGGTTCATCCTTATCAGTCAAAAAATATGGAGGATGTGCCTCAATGAATGAATATTCATTTGTAAATTACAATTGACCCTTGAACAACGTGGCTCTGAACTGTGCGGGTCTGCTTATACACAGATTTTTTTCAATAAGCGTGAACCACAGTACTACACGATCTACAATTGGTTGAATATATGGATACAGAGGGCCGACTGTAAAAGTATATGAGGATTTTCTACTGCGTGGGAGTCAGCACCCCTAACCCCTGCCTTGTTCAAGGGTCAACTGTGTATACATATGCTAATGTACACATATATTGTCTATACTATAAAATAGAAACCAAAATCAGTATTTTAAAGGATGGTTTATAGAAGTTCGAATATTTTCCCTAGTGAATAGTCTCCTCCATGCTTGGGTCTAAATACTGAGTTCAAAGGTGTTTTTTTTCAGCTTTGAGATATAATTGAATACAATAAAACCAATTTTAAGTGTACAAGTCAATGAGTTTAGATAGGTATATAAAGTCTTGTAACCACTACTCTAATTATGGTGTAAAACATTTCTATCACCCCAGAAAGATCTCTCATTCCTCTCTGCAGTTAATCCCTGACCTCTACCCCAGCCCCTGGAAACTACTGACTTGCTTTTAATTACTGTAATTTTGCCTTTTCTAGAATTTTATGTAAATTAAATCACATAGTGTGTAGTTTTTGTGTGTCTGGCTTCTTTCACTTACCATGATACTTTTCAGATTCATCCATGCCGCTGGTAGTTCATTCAGTTTGATGAACTTGATACAGTCTTTTAAATTTTAGACATTCAAATGGGTGTGTAGTGGTAGCTATTGTCATTTGCCATCGACATCTGCTCTTTGAAATATCTCTTCTGCCCATTTTATTTTTATCAGGTTCTTTCTTCTTACTGTGTTGTAAGAGTTCTTTGTATATTCTGTATACATTTCTTTTATCAGATATGTTTTGCAGATATTTTTTCCCAGTACGTAGCTTGCTTTTTTGTTTTCTTAAGTGTCCTTTGAAGAGCAAAAATGTTTAATTAAAAATTTTTTTTTAATTAATTAATTAATTAATTTACTTTTGGCTGTGTTGGGTCTTCATGGCTGCGTGCGGGCTTTCTCTAGTTGCAGCGAGCAGGGGCTACTCTTTGTTGCGGTGAGCGGGCTTCTCATTGCGGTGGCTTCTCTTGTTGTGGAGCACGGGCTCTAGTAGGGCACGCAGGCTTCAGTAGTTGCAGCACTTGGGCTCAGTAGTTGTGGCTCACGGGCTCTAGAGCGCAGGCTCAGTAGTTGTGGCACACAGGCTTAGTTGCTCCACGGCATGTGGGGTCTTCCCAGACCAGGGCTCGAACCCATGTCCCCTGTATTGGCAGGCGGATTCTTAACCACTGCGCCACCAGGGAAGCCCAGAAATGTTTAATTTTGATGAAATAACGATGTATGAGTTTTTTCTTTTATGGTTTATATCCTATTTTAAAAATCTTTGCCTAACCCAGTTCACTTATATTTTATCCTATGCTTTCCTCTAGAGGTTTAATAATTTTAGCTTTTACATTGAAGTCTTTGGTTATTTTGAGTTAAACTTTTTGTGGTGTGAAGCAAGGTTTTTTATCTGTTTTTTTGCTTGTTTATTTATTTATTATTTGCATAGGAGTATCCAGTGGCTTCAGTACCATTTGGTGAAGAGATGGTTTTTTTCCTCATTGAATTGCTTAGAGAAATTTAGTTGAAAATCAATTGACCAGAAATACGTGTATCTATAACTGGATTTTATTCTGTTTCATTTATTTGTATGGCTGTCTTTATGCCCATAACAGACTGTCATGATTTCTGTAGCTTTATAATAATTCTTGAAATCAGGTAGAGTAATCCTTCAACTTTTTCTTTGTCAGAATTGTTTAGACCTCTCTACTTTTTAACGTGTTTTAAAATCTGTCATATTGCTATTTGTTTTTTATTGGTCCCATCTGATTTTTGTTTTCTTTTTTCTTTCTGTATTCTTTTGGATTAAGTGTCTTTAATTTTTTAGCAACTTTATTGAGGTATAATTTAAATACCATAAATTTACCCATTTTAGATATACAGCTCAGTGATTTTTAGTAAATTTACAGAGTTGTGCAACCATCACCACAGTCTAGTTTTAGAATATTTCTAACACCCTTAAAAGATACCTTGTGCCAATTTGCAGTTGATATGATTCCATTTTATCTCCTTTATTGGTTTAATAATTTTTAAAAAAAATTAATTTGTTTATTTTTGGCTGTGTTTGGTCTTTGTTGTGGTGTGCAGGCTTCTCATCGGGGTGGCTTCTGTTTGTTGTGGATCACGGGCTCTAGAGCTCAGGCTCAGTAGTTGTGGCTAATGGGCTTAGTTGCTCTAACGGCTGTGGGGTCTTCCCCGACCAGGGCTCGAACCTGACTCCGCTACCTTGGCAGGTGGATTCTTAACTACTGTGCCACCAGGGAAGTTTTCCTTTATTGATTTAATTGACTGTACCTCTTTTTATTTTTTTTTCAGAGGTTCCTATAGGTTTTACAGTATACATCTTTAACCACAGTCTTTTTTTTTTTTTTTTAACATGTTTACTGGAGTATAATTGCTTTACAATGGTGTGTTAGTTTCTGCCTTTTAACAAAGTGAATCCACTCTACATATACATCTATCCCCATATCTCCTCCCTCTTGCGTCTCCCTCCCACCTCTCTAGGTGGTCACAGAGCAACGAGCTGATCTCCCTGTGCTATGTGGCTGCTTCCCACTAGCTATCTTTTTTACATTTGGTAGTGTATATAAGTCCATGCCACTCTCTCACTTCGTCCCAGCTTACCCTTCCCCCTCACCGTGTCCTCAAGTCCATTCTGTACATCTGAGTCTTTATTCCTGTCCTGCACCTAGGTTCTTCAGAACTTTTTTTTTTTTAGATTGCATATATATGTGTTAGCATAAGGTATTTGTCTTTCTCTTTCTGACTTACTTCTGTATGACAGACTCTAGGTCCATCCACCTCACTACAAATAACTCAATTTCATTTCTTTTTAGGGCTGAGTAATATTCCATTGTATATATGTGCCACATCTTCTTTATCCATTCATCCGTCGATGGACACTTAGGTTGCTTCCATGTCCTGGTTATTGTAAATAGAGCTGCAATGAACATTTTGGTACATGACTCTTTTTGAATTATGGTTTTCTCAGGGTATATGCCCAGTAGTGGGATTGCTGGGTCATATGGTAGTTCTATTTGTAGTTTTTTAAGACACCTCCATACTGTTCTCCATAGTGGTTGTATCAATTTACATTCCCACCAACAGTGCAAGAGGGTTCCCTTTTCTCCACACCCTCTCCAGCATTTACTGTTTGTAGACTTTTTGATGATGGCCATTCTGACTGCTGTGAGGTGATACCTCATTGTAGTTTTGATTTTGCATTTCTCTAATGATGAATGATGTTGAGTATCCTTTCATGTGTTTGTTGGCGGTCTGTATATCTTCTTTGGAGAAATGTCTATTTAGGTCTTCTGCCCATTTTTGGATTGGGTTGTTTGTTTTTTTGATATTGAGCTTGCATGAGCTGCTTGTAAATTTTGGCGATTAATCCTTTGTCAGTTGCTTCATTGGCAAATATTTTCTCCCATTCTGAGGGTTGTCTTTTCGTCTTGTTTATGGTTTCCTTTGCTGTGCAAAAGCTTTTAAGTTTCATTAGGTCCCATTTGTTTATTTTTGTTTTTATTTCCATTTCTCTAGGAGGTGTGTCAAAAAGGATCTTGCTGTGATTTATGTCATAGAGAGTTCTGCCTATGTTTTCCTCTAAGAGTTTGATAGTGTCTGGCCTTACATTTAGGTCTTTAATCCATTTTGGGTTTATTTTTGGGTATGGTGGTAGGGAGTGTTCTAATTTCATTCTCTTACATGTAGCTGTCCGGTTTTCCCAGCATCACTTATTGAAGAGGCTGTCTTTTCTCCATTGTATATTCTTGCCTCCTTTATCAAAAATAAGGTGACCATATGTGTGCTAACCACAGTCTTTAACGGAACATCATACCACTTCAGATTTAGTATAAAAATCTTAGAACAGTTCATTTCCACCTTTTCCCCCTTCCTCCTTTTGTGCCATTGTTATCATTCATTTCGTTTCTGCATGTGCTGTGAACCCCTCAAAGCATTGTTGTTAAATATATTTCCTTTAAATAGTTGCTTCTCTTGTAAGGACATTTCTTAAAGTAAGAAAAAAGTATTTTATATTTCCCTACATATTTTTCATTTCTGGTCCTCACCATTCCTTTGTGTAGACTCAAATTTACATTCGCTGTCATTAACCCTCTGAAAGACTATCTTTAACATTTCTTGTAGTGGTGGTCTGTTCATGATGAGTTCTTTCATTCTTTGTTCAAAAATGTCTTTATTTGACCTGTGTTTTTGAGAAGTAGTTTTGCTGGGTATAGAATTCTAGGTTAACACTTGGTTTTCTTTCAGTACTTGAAAGAAATTACTGTCTTCTGGACTGCATTGTTTCTGAAGTGTGCTTTCTATCTTTAGTCCTCTTGGTCTTTTTGTTTTTTTCTAGCCATTCAAATTTCTTTATCACTGGTTATAAGCAATGTGATTATGATACACCTTGGTGTGGTCATCTTTATGTTTCTTATATTTGAGATTTGTTGAGCTTACTGCATTTTATAGGTTTCATTAAGTTTGGAAATTTTCGAGCCATTATTTTTTCAAATACATTTTTATTCCCCCACTCATGTCCTCTTTTCTTGGACTCCACTTACAAGTATAATAGCCTACTTTATGTGTTCAGTAGCTCACTGATGACTCTCTTTTTGTTTTGCAGTGTGTTTGGTTTTTTTTTTTCCCTGTCATTGTTTCATTTTGGGTAGTTTCTGTTGCTGTGTCTTTAAATTCATTAATTTTGGTTTTTCCCCTGCAATAGCTAATCTGCTGTTAACACCATCAAGTTTATCTTACCTCTTGCATTGTATTTTTCATATGTAGAAGTCTGACTTAAAACTGTTTTTCTATCTTTCATGTCTCTCCTTAACATGCTCCCGCTTTCCTTTAACTTTCTTAAGCTTATACAGTATAGTTATAATACTGTCTTAATGTTTTTATGTACTATTTCTATCATATGTGACCTTTCTGGGTCTGTTGTTTTTCCTCATTATGGGCTTTATTTTCGCTTCTTTGCATGAATTTTTGATTGGATTCCAGATATTGTAAATAATTTTGAGTGCTGGAATTTTTGGTGCTCCTCTAAATGTTGTTGGGCTTTTTGTTCTGGGGTGCTATTAAGGTCTTTGGGGTTAGTGTGGTACTTCTGAGGCTTGCCTTTCAGCTTTGCTTGGGTGACTCCAGAACAAACTTTAGTGTAATCCAGAGGTTGGCAAACTGTGGCCCACAAGCCAGCTGCCTCTTTTGGGAAGTAAAATTGTTTTGGAACACAGCTACACCCATTTGATGACATATTATCTGTGGTATGTTTTATGTTGACATATTTTATGCTCCAACAGCAGAACTGGGTGATTGCAGCAGAGGCTGTGTGGCCCACAGCCTAAAATACTTAGTATCTGATCCTGTAAGAAGTTTGCCAACATCTGGTTTAAGCTAATTGGGCCTCCGTATTGAAGCAACACCCTCCTGAGGACTTTCCTGATATTCCATATATTAGGAATTCTCTCCATTCTTGTCAGTTGGAACGTGAACTACTCTTGGCCCCATATGAGCCTCTGGGGGTTGTTCTATCTGTTTCATTAGCCCTTCCTGCACTGCAGCCTGAAAATGCTCTTCAGGCGGTGAGCTGGGGCACCCTTAGGGTTTAATCTATTTGTTTCCCTTCCCTCAGGGGATCATTATCTTGTGCTTTCTGTTGTGCAGTGTTTTAAAACTGTTGTCTCGTAAATCTTCTGTGTTTTTCTGTTTGTTGAAGGGGTAGAGTCAGTCTCTGTTGCTCCATCATTGCTGGAAGTCAACACCCCTCAACTTTCTCATTTTAACTTTTTCTTGCCTGATTGGAAGAGTAATGTGTTTATAACCTACTGATTTCTCTGCAGCATTGGATCTGATTTGCCACTCCTGACTTCTGTAATTTTTCTGCTTTCACAAACGTATCTCCCCCATTTGTGATCTGTTTCTCCTCTTCTTTGCTGGCTCTGCCTCTTCTTTCTGCCTTAAATATTAGGATAGCTGATAGTGCTAACCCTGGTCTGTCCCCCTTCCTTTATCGTCCTGTAACTTCAACCACCATCTGGATAGGGTTGCAATAAATGCTTAGGGATTTAAAGTACAGCTTGGAGTTGTTCAGTCCTGGATTGAAATCTTGGTTCTACCGTTTGTTGTAATGTGGACAAACTCAAGTTCTCTGGGAGTTAATAAGAATAATGTCTATTTTTTTTTTTTTTTTGGTTCCCTTAATATATACCTGGTGATGTACTAAGAATTTTGTTCATGTCATCTCTAACCCTTCACAACAGTTCTATGAGAGAGATACTTTTTTTTTTTTTGCGGTATGCGGGCCTCTCACTGTTGTGGCCTCTCCCGTTGCAGAGCGCAGGCTCCGGACGCGCAGGCTCAGCGGCCATGGCTCACGGGCCCAGCCGCTCCGCGGCATGTGGGATCTTCCCGGACCGGGGCACGAACCCGTGTCCCCTGCATCGGCAGGTGGACTCGCAACCACTGCGCCAGCAGGGAAGCCCGAGGGAGATACTTTTGTTATACCCATTTATAAATGGGAAAGCCAAAGTTCCAAGAAGTTAATTCACTTTTCCCAGGTGCACAGGCCAGAATTTGGACCCATATCTGTCTGACCAGACTAGGTTGACCACCTGCCCTGGTTTTGCTGAGATTTCCCTGGTGTTATAACTGAAAGTCCTCACTAGGGAACCCCTCAGTCAAGTGTGTTTGGCCATCCTAGTAAATTGCTCTGCTCTCGCTGGATCTTCTCTCTTCTCTATACCCACGTAATACTTTTCGTGTGGTTTAAACTCTGTCAATGCATGTGAACCACTTTATGTAGCGCCTGACATAAGTAAGGGCTTAAAAGTGGGAGCTGTTATTACTATTCGCATTGCTAACCTTTCTGAATCTCTTGCAGCAGGCATTTGTTATTCTGATTGGACGCCCACTAGCTAAGCATCATTCTTCTGTACAGGGAATCTCCCCCCTTATGAGGCAGGACCCATTTCCGACTCCAGAGACTAATCCCCACTCCCTGTCCCCAGCCTGGTAGCTAGAGCACAGGCAGGTGGCCCAGGCCGTACTTGTGAGATGCTTGTGACCCCAGCTCTGATCAGAAACAGGGCCCATGCAGAATCCGTCCTTTGAGGATGGCGGTGACGGCCACATTTCAGAATTCAGCAGTGTCCTGGAAGCAGAGTCCTGAGTCAGAGCTGTGAGCTACAGTCTTGTTTCCAGTGGTTTCAACAAGGGGTTCCTCACTGGACCACATTAGGATGAATGTAATGCTTGCTCCTGGCTGCAGAGGTTCCAGTCTCGGCTCCGTGGCCAGTCTGGAAATTCTGTAAATTGCTAGCTCTCCTTTAGTAATTTCTTCATCTACTTGAATTAGCCGCAGTTGCTTGCTTTTCTCTGCAGCTGAGACTCAGCTCTGATTGATACCTGTACCGTCTGGATGTTGTGGGCGTTTCAAACTTAGTGGGTCCCAAACAGAACTCATTCCCTTCCCTCAGGGACCTACAGCATTTTACTCTGAATCTCAAGCACGTTTCCTCAGTACATACTGGATTTATGGAATTAGAAACCATAGTCACCTTCAACTCCTCTTCCCTAACCCCAGCCCCCTCAGTGTTTACCAAGGGAGGGTCCACCTCCCCTGGCTTTTCCTCAGTCTTCGCTGCCTCTGTCTTCACCCAGGCCTTGTGGCTTCTTGCCTTGATCATGGCGCAGCCTCGGATCTGGTCTTCTTTCTGCCATCCTCAGGAAGCAGAGAAGCAGAGAACATCCAGCATGGCTTGCGAAGGTGGAAGATGAGGACAGAACGCCAAGAGAGAGCAAGGGGGATGAGGGTAGATTCACACCCGAGAAATTCATGCCTGGAGTGGAAGAGAAAAAAAACTTTCTTTAAGGGTTTGAAGGGAGAAGGAGTAAAACAGTTGTTTCTTATTATTCACAGATTCTGTAGTTGGAGTTTCACCTACTCACTAAAATTTGTGACCCCCCAATCAGTGCTGGTGATGCTTTTGTGGTCATTTGGGATGTGATCAGAGTGGAGAAAAATTTGAGTCCCCTGACGTGCATGTTCCCAGCAGAGGTGGAACAAGGTGACGCTTTGCCTTCTTTTCAGCTCATGTACAATAACTGTGTCCTTTTTACATTCTGTTCTGTGTCACATTTTTGGTACTTTTTCTTGGTGATTACACTGTGTAAAATAGACCCCCAGCATAGTGTGGAAGTGCCGGCTAGTGTTGCCAAGCGCAAGAAGGCTGTGATGTGCCTTATGGAGAAGATAGGTGTGTCAGATAAGCTTCCTTCAGGCAGTGGAAGGAAGTGCTGCTGACCCTGAGTTTAATGTTAATCAATCATACATATTAAACAAGGTCTTAAATGGAAGCACACATTAAAACAAAGAACGTATTGATCCTTTGATGAAATGTGACGAGAGGCTCACGGGAACCTAACCATCTATTTCCCTTAGGAACCGTGGTTCACTTTCATTAATTCAGTGTTCGCGGTGACTGTATGGCACAGAACTCCTGTGAATGAAAAGAACCAACTGCATTCTGGTGCTCACATTCAGCCCCTTGATCCTTAACAGTGCTCGATATGGAAAATGGGAAGTGGTTCATTGCATCCCCAAGTTTACTCTCTGGGAAATGATTATATCAGTCAGGATTCAACCAGAGAAGCATGAACTAGTAGGAGATATCTATTCTAATAGATGTATTACAAGGCTTATGTAATTGTGCAGTTTGGCTAAGTGAGCCCCAAATCCGTAGGGCAAGCCGTCAGGAAGGGAAGATGACAAGCCAGCTAGAACCCCATGGGCGTGGCAGAAGCTGTTGTCCATAGCAGTCAGAAAGGGAAAATCCAGCAAAGCAGTTGTAGATCCAGCTGCTGTTGAAGTCTCTTTCTCTACGAAAAGCTCAGTCTCTTTTAAAGGCTCACCTGGTTAGGTTGCACCCATTGAGGATAATCATCCCTCCTTGTTGTCAACTGAATAGAGCCTTTGATCACATCTGTAAAATCTCTTCACAGAAGTCCCCACATTCATGTCTGAATCACTGGGAGAAGGTGTGTGCACACCACAAGCTGGCCTCTGCCCACTTCTGTCCGTGTCACTGAGTCTAGCCAAGTTAACACCTCTAAAGATCGTCACCATGACGCATCAAATATAAGTTCTGATGCAGCTTATTTCTCAGAGTTGGGGTGATGGGTTCTGTGTGAGTGAAGTCACGTGATTTCACTTGGCTGTCTTCAAATCAATCCGAGTTTTATTCAACCTCCACCTCTCTCCTACTAGACCAGGCACCATTCTAAGTGTTTTCCATAGAGAAAGGTACTTGGACAACATCCTTGTTTTATGTGTGGGGACACTTAGGCACAGAAGTTAGCTGACTCAGTTAAGTGACGGAGCCGGGATTCGATCCCAGGCAGGCCAGAGCCAGAGCCTGTGCTCTGCCCCTTCATGCTGTGCTGAATCTCAACATGGCATTGCGACAAGTCATTTCCATTCTGGACTCCGACTTGTTTTGGGAGGGCAGGGTCTGTACAGGACCATATGGGAACTTGGGGGCTTTGGTGGTCTGGTGGCAGAGGGGGAATGCTCTCTTGTTGGGGACATTAGTGTCCCTTGTAAGGGTTGGGCTGTTAGACTCTACTTGCAGAACTCTGGTCCCTCTTGCTTTTCTCCTGGGGCATGTGCCACCCAGAGTCCCTTGAATCATCTCAACCTCTGTTTTACAGATTCTCCATTTACCCCACACTCAGGCCTTATTCCACAAACACTGTCCCAGATGTTTCCTGGAGCTTCAGCTGAATCTCCTGGCCAGGGTTAGACCCTCCCCAGAACTTTCCTGTAGGGCTCTGGCCATTCACGCACTCAAGCAACCAGTGTGGAGGCATTTACTGTGTGCCAGGCACCTTGCTAGGTTCTGGGGATACAGCTGTTCATAGGACAGACAAGCCCTCAATGCCTTCAAAGCCATTACATCCCCAGGTCCCAGAGAAAAGGCCTGGGGAGTAGGAATGCCTGTCAAACAGGAAAGCTGGACCCACTAAGCCTTGCATACTGCCTTTCTTCCTCATTCAGCAGTTATTTGCAAGTTTGTGTGTTCGTCTTTTCATAGGTGAACACATTAAAACAATTTTACATTGTTAAGAGTTCTTCATCTTCCTTGCCCCTTTTCTCCCCTGCCACCCCAAAGGTGACCCTTATCCATTTAATGCCTATCTTTCCGGATCTTTCTTTCATGTGTTTATAAACAAATATGAATATATTATATTTGAAAATGTTTATAATTGCACACAGTAGTCATTCCATAAATGCTTATTGGTGAATGAATGGATGAGTTTCCACATGTGTTTCTCCCAATTTCCTTGCTGCCCTCCCTGATTTCTGTACCCTTTCTGGGCACAGTGGCCACGCAGGTGAGGAGGGTAAGAGCTCTGGATTCCTGGTTTTCCTTGTGAACCATGTTGTCTGGATGTGGACAAAAGAGCTTGCTGTCAGTGTTAATTAGCTCAGGCTGCCATAACAAAATATCACAGGCTGGGTGGCTTAAACAACAGAAGTTTATTTCTCACGTCTCTGAATGCTAAGAAGTCCAAGATCAAGGTGCCAGCGTGGTTGGTTTCCAGTGAGAACTCTTCTTGGCTTGTAGACCGCTGCCTTCTGGTCGTGTCCTCACATTGTTGGGGGAGATAGAGAGATTGAGAGATCTCTTCCTCTTCTTAGAAGGCCACAGTCCTATTGGATTACGTCCCTACGCTATGGTTTCATTTAACCTTCATTACCTCCTATGGGCCCTTTCTCCAGATACAGTCGCATTGGGGTTTAAGGTTTCAACATAAGGATTTTGGGGGGCCACAAGTCAGTCCATAGCACTGTCTGTGATGTCTGCATATGCCTCAGGGCCACCACATACAGAGCTGGGCTGCTCCAGTGCCCTGGTTCAGGCTCTGCTCCCAGCGGGCATGCTCTAGGATGTTTGTTGATGCATGCATTTCTTAGAATTGAACTACTTGCCCTGGGACCTGGGGGAAGCTGAGGCCCTCCCAATGGCCTCCATCCCTAGCATTCCATGTGAATTAGTGGAAATTTCAGCCACCACTTTGTGAATGGTTCCAGATGTGCACGCTTGGGGAGAGTGAGATGGCTGGAAAGCCAAGCTTGAATTAAAAGTTCAATTAAGCATAGGATGGTAGATAGCTACTCTCTCCTAAGGATCCAAGGAGGGGAAACAGGAGTATCATGAGATACCTCAGGCCTTTTGAAAATGGGGGCTAGCTCTACGCCTTGATGAAACAAGTGGCATGTGAAAGCAGAATAATTAACTTTGTCCTTGGCTCAGATCTTGGTCGGTTTTAAAGGCTCAGAAGGATAAAGAGGCAAGAGAAGGAAATAGAGTCCACAGAGAGTTGCTGAGAAGGGAGAAGAGTTCACTGGGAGATTAAGGGCTAATTAGTTTTCGGAAGGCGGTTTCAAAGGAGAAACTGTCAGGAGTCACTGGGTGTGGCTCTGAGACACATTCATGTAGTGGTTTGGATGCTAGGGTGAAAGAGGGTGATGCAGGGTTTTAGGGGGATGGAGTGGATGACATTTGTGGAAGAATGTTGGGGGGAAAGGAGCTGCTGGCTCGATGTGGCAAGAATGCTCACAAGGCAAGCCGAACACGAAGACTGTGTGTTATCCAGAAATGAATTGTCCGCTTGATGTGGCCCAAGCGTGTGGCAAATGGGACTGAAAGTTAGATCAGGAAAAACCAAAGGGTTGATGGAGTAATAGGAGGGCTGTGAAGCTGGTAACCTGCTGTCTGGGTGGGTCGACTTACAGCAGCTATGAACTTGGACTTGGGGACAGTTGTTCAGTGTGGGGCATCCATTCCAGGTACCTGCAGTGGGGACAGTCACCGTGTATCATCAGGTAGTGTAGAAAGAATGTACCAGGATGGTTAAGATCAGACAAACTCCAGCACTTTCTGTGGGCAAGTTATAATCTCTGCAAGCCTCGGTTTCCTCACTGGTAAAGGTGGCTAAAAATAGTACCTACCTATTAGGGCTGTTGAGAGGACTAAACTAGGAAACGCCTGGTAAATGCATGGTAAATGCTTAACAAATGTTAGCTGTAATTTCACAGTTAAGCAATACAATTTGTGTCCTTGTGATAAGGAAGGACATTTTTACTTCACTTTCTTAACTCACCAAGAAAAGGCACGTGGAGAAGGAAATAAACAGAACACAGGTGCAGTCAAATGGATTTTAGCCAAAGTCAGGCCAAAGAGAGCAGAGGAGAGGGCTCGAGCTGTGGTAGAGTGTTTATCAGTTAGGAGAGGGAATTGAGTAACACAGGAATGGGAGGATCGAAAGGGAGACAAAGGAGAAAAAGGAGGGAATTTTATCATTCTGTTACTCCGGCCGTTAGCAGCTTAGGTAGAGCACCCACTCTGTACAGAGTGCCCCATTAGATAGGGGGTTACATGGGGATAGATGGACCGGCCCTGTCTCATGGTCCTCACGGCCCACCTTGTCATGATTGGCAGAGTGAGTGTGGCAACGACAGAGGAATTAAATCCTGAACACGGGCAGGAGCATTAGTCCAGCAGAGGCCTGATGCTGCCTGACTGAAGGCCCACGCCCTCAGGGACTCTCTGTGTATCCAGGACAGAATTGGAGTGCCCACTCCTGTACTGCAGTGTGCCAGGTGCTCTGTGAAGCATGCAGCCTGATCTCTGATTTTAGTCCAAGTTCAGAAGGAAGTACGTGGAGAGAACATTCAGGAGGCTCTGATGAAATTCCAGGAGAAAGGAGATGAACCCCAAACAGGGGCCAGTGGGATTGAAGAAGAGAGGACAGGTGCAGGAGCCAGGGACACAGTGTTGGCAGATATCAGGAGGACTCAGCGAGAATGTGGGAGAAAGGGCAAGAAGCCCAGTGGTCCTCATATTTTAGGGTGTTTGAGTCACCTGTAGGGCTTTAATGCGACAGATTCCTAGCACCCCTCCCAGACCTACTGAGTCTGAATTTCTGCATTGGGCCCAGGATCTGCGTTTTTTAGCGGGTACCCCAGAGGCTTCTGATGTAGGTGGTCTGCAAGTCATGCCTTGAGAAATGCTGGATTAGAGAAGGTAAACATCTCAGCCTGGCCCTGCAGAAAGCTGAGTCTGAGGCAAGGACTAAGGCACTTAAGTTTTATCAGGGAGGTGAAATCCCAGGAGTGGGAGGGGAAGAGGAGAAGATGCAGTAGGACACGTGGAATTTTCATGCTGGCCGCTATTTCAGAATAAGCCATGAAGGATCAGGCAGCTGACTCGGCACGGGGGCTGCTGCAGGCAGTTTGCAGGAGGAATCGCGCCTCAGCGTAGTTGCGGGGTGATGGATATAGGGGAGTCTGGTTCTCTCCCCGTCCTGCCTGACCCTGTTTCCCGTGGGTGAAAGTCACTGCACTGGAGCTCGCTCCCCTGCCTCTCAGAATTGTGTCAACTGTCCCCTTGGTGACTTCTCAGCAGGCCAGGTCCCATACCCCTGGCAGTAGAGGGGCAACCAGGGTGGGCAGGGTGCTGGCCTAGAGAGAAAGGAAGAAGGAAGCAGTGAGATGGGGCCCAGCTTTGTCTCCCAGTAGAGGAGGAAGTCAGGCTGGGAAAGGTGGATTGCCAGTTCCCGTAAGGAATTAGAGTTTTGAAGCTGGAGAGTAAGAAGAAAGATTTCTAGGGAAATGATCTAAATGGAATTACATTAACAATGGCAATAAGAAAGGAAGAATTTGTATCCATAGTAAATGTCTTTAAATTCTTCTTTGTTTGTATTTCTTGCCCCAGAAAAACACCAGTGGTCAAATGACACGTGTGAGCGGTGGCGAGTTTTGGCAAAAGGGAGGCGGCAGAAATTCAAGGTATCACCTGTATATTTTTTATCCTGAATTAAGTTTCTCCCTTCTCAGCCCAAAGTTCTAGTAAAAGGTTCCACTTGGATTAAAGAGCAAATGAGTTTGTGAATCTCATTCAAAATCCCACATCTTTTTTCCTCTGAAGACCTATAAGCTCCTAAGATGCTCTGAAAGGAATTTAAAACTAATAATTGTAATTCTTAAGGGCTGCCAGTGGCCTATGGGATTCCAGAGTGTAATAACCTCATTTAACACTTACGTGAGGCTTTCTGTCTGTGTGTTACCAGAACTTGGTTAGCATTACACACTGGCAAATGCATTCATCTGTCATAGAAGTAGGGGGAATTTAGTCACAGGAAGTTTAAATAACCGATCGTGTCGTGTAAGGAGCCAACAACGAGTAGATGCTTAGATTTATTTTCTGCTGTCATCATGAACAGAAGTATTTTATCATCCTGAATAAAAGTATTTCAGATGGCTATGAGATCAGATCCTAGGAAGAAGATCAGATCAGATCTCTTGACAGTCATAAAGATGTTGATAACTCAGTGGTGACAAGTTGACTTTAGTTTGAATGTGTGTGATGTCTGGGGGCAGGGGGTAAAAATTTGCAGCTGTTGTTTATTTATCTATTCATTTATCTATCTAACTGAAGTATAGTTGATTTACAATGTTGTGTTAATTTCTGTGGTACAGCAAAGTGATTCCATGTATGTGTATATACACTCTTTTTCATATTCTTTTCCATTACAGTCTATTACAGGATATTGAATGTAATTCCCTGTGCTATACAGTAGGACCTTGTTGTTTATCTTAGTCTCTATATAATAGTTTGCACCTGCTAATCCCAAACTCCCAATCCATCCCACCCCACCGCCCCTCCTTCTTGACAACCACAAGTCTGTTCTCTGTCTGTAAGTCTTTTTTGTAGATAGGTTCGTTTGTGTCATATTTTAGATTCCCCATATAAGTGATGTCATATGGTATTTGTCTTTCTCTTTCTGACTTCACTTAGTATGATAATTCTAGGTCCATCCATGTTGCTGCAAATGGCATTATTTCATTCTTTTTTATGGCTGAGTAATATTCCATTGTATATATGAACCACATCTTTATTCATTCATCTGTGGATGGACATTTAGGTTGTTTCCATGTCTTGGCAATTGTGAGCAGTGCTTACAGCTGTTTTAAATACAATCACGGTGCTTGTGAGTAGAGGTAAAAGATGGGTGAGGATGGGTAGAAAACTCATGATTTGAGGTAGAAGTTAAAGGACAGACAAATGAATAAAGTGTGGATTATTAAGTGCCTGTAGTCAATGTCATTACTTTGAATTGAGAAGTAAAGGTTTTGAGCAACTGAAGGGGCAAAATGGGGAATAGGAAGAAATGCCACGCTAGCATCACGTAAAGAAAGAAAAGGGCGAAGAAAGAGAGAGAGATTATTGTAGGAAGTAAATGTAGTCCATTAAGGAATTTATCGCAAGAGATATTGGCCATAAAGAGAGAAGACTCATGAGCTGCATGTTTTAGAGAGAGTGGTTATTGGGGACTGGATCTATAGCGCTCATGCCACAAAGTTTTACTGAGCAACAGATACATACACGGCACTGAGACAGCAATGAGAAGAGTTTGTGTCTTGCTTCCTTGGTCACGTCTTTCCTCTCTGGACCATCAGGTACTACATAGCTGTTTAGAAAAAGAAAGACAGAAAATATTGTTAAAAAGGATGCTTTGTCCACAAGGTCTCTTCTAGCTCTAGAATTCTTTGATTCTGGGCCAAGATCCCTAGAGCTCCACAGAGGCTGTAGCAAGTGTATTCTTTTCAGGCTGGATCCCTATAGGGTTGGATGGTTGTTGTTGTGATTGTTTTAACGTCCTGCCTCCCAATCTTATTTCTGCCAGAGAGGTTCATTTATTTTTTTGCAAATGGATGGGAAGCCTAACTGAAGCCAGCTTAAGCATGGAAGTAATTTATTGGCTCCCAGTACTGAAAAGTCGTGAGTGGATTTATTCAGGAATGGCTGGATCCAGGACCTTAAGTGCTATCACAGTATTCTGAGCTCCCTCCTTCTCTCTCCTGGTTCTGCTTCCCCTGGGTTGTTTCCATTTTCAGATCTGCTCTTCCCTGTGGCAGCAAGGTGACTGCCACAGCTTCAGACTCATCACCTATACAGCTCCAGCTTGGATAGGGAACGTATCTACGCAAGCAGGAGCTGCCGCGCACATCCTGTAAGTCACGCTGATTGTACTGGTTTGGGTCAGATGCCCATCCTGGAATCAGACGCTGCGGCCGGAGGGATGAAATTGTGCTGATTGGTCAGAACTGGGCCAGTGTTCCTCCCGGCCAGCGCCTTGTGGACTGGGAAGCTTGGGACAGCGTAACCAGGAGACGAGGAAATGGATTCTGGTGAGTCAAAAATTAATACTCTGCCGCCCCAGGCCCAGTGAAACCTAGGGAGGGACCTGAGGTTCTGATCCCAACACCAAGAAGAGGTCAGAGGGGGGCAAGAAAGACTTCCAATCCAGAAATGGCTCCGGGATGGAATGATGTGTCCCGGGTGGCAGCTCGCTGCCCACGCAGCATGCCGTTTGTTCCACGGGCTGACCAGGGATTCTGTGTAACCCTGGTACATAGCTGCTTTCAGGAGATCACGGGGTGGTGTGTGTGGAGGGGGAATCCTCCACTTCCTGTTTGGGATTACACTCTTCACCCTCCCTTCCCACGCAGGCCATATGTTCATTCTAAACCTCAGCATCCAGCCAGAAAAACCCTTTGTGTTTTCTTGGCAAAACTAGGGCCCAGTAATTGAAGTCCATATGCAAAGCTGCTCCCCCCAGCCCACACCGAGGGATTTTAATTAGTATGTAATTGGTCAGAGAGGTACTATCAAATAGCTCCCAGTCTGGCCGGCTGGAAATGCGGTACTTGAAAAGTCCCAGACCAGAGAGGGATAATAAATGCTTTCAGTTCCATCTGTTGGAATGATTTGTTTAAGGTAGAAATTTCTGTTCTGTTACTATTTTTAACGCTTCTGCTCCTAGTGTTTCTTCAAATCATGTAACAGCTACCAGAGTATTCACAGGAGCGAACTAGAAGAAGGCTTAGCAAATCCATGTTTCTCCCTTCAGAGAAATTCATAAAATTCGGTGGGGATGGGGATGGAAAGAGGTGAGCTGGGCATTTGGTTTGAGTAGCTGGGCAGGAACTTCGGCTTATGTCCATTCACGACAACAGCCATCAGGGAAATCAGCCTGTTGGCAATTTGTGATCTCTGAAATGAAGAGCGCCCGTGTCCTTGAGCGTTGCCTCCAAAGCGCCGTGTGAGTGGGTCTGTCTCCACGGGAGGAAGGACTTGGAATTCACCTTGGTGGACAAGGCCCATCAACAGAGGAGAAGCAATGGGGGCAGGAAGCAGGGAGGCAGGGATCTCATTGCCCTGTGGTAGCGTGCAGGCTAGAGGGAAACTGCAGTGATGAGAATGAGAATGATAAGTATTATTGTCGTAGTAGCGACGCTCGCATCAGCATCAGGGCCGCCAGCATGTACTCTGTGCTCACTGCAGACTTGACACCATGCTCAGCATCTTCTGTGAATCGTCATGTTCACACTGTCTGTGACGTTGCTCCTATCGCTGCCCTGTTGCATAGATGAGGAACTGAAGGCTCCTATGGCTTGGCTGGCTTGCTTGAGGTTACCAGCTAGTCAGTGGCCGAGCCGGGGTTTGAACCCCAGTGGTCTAACTCCAGAGTCTGGGCTCTCAACCACCAGGCTTGCTCCCTCCTCCCCAGCATCACCAAGTGCCTTGGTTTTGCTTGAAGAACATATCCTGGAAAAAGGAAGGTAGAATGAGGTCTGTCTCAGCTCCTGTGCTTTCCTACCCAGCTCTCAAGTATGGAAGTGAGGTGTTGATACCTGCCAGGGCCACACCCAGAGGAGGGGTTGAGAACGTGTGTGGAAGGGATGGGGGGCAGAGTATGGAGCGTTCAGGCCCCTAGAAGGCCCACCTAACCTTGGATGGGCCTCTCTGTCCCTTCATGTGGCCGGAACCCTGAGGGTCCAGGCAGTGTTCCCTGCAAGGGACTTTCTCTCCTGTCTTCTCACTCTGCTACTTAGGGGCTAAAAGATGGGCCCTGCTCCTGCCCTGTTTGCCCTTCTAGGTGGAAGTCGTCTTTGAAGCGATGCTTGTGCTCAGTCATTTGGCTTGAGGCCTGCGCCCACTGGGAGAAGGCCTGGCTTGTCTTTTTCCAACCTCTTCTTGTTCTCTTGTCTGTCTGTCCGTGCATCCATTCATTGAACCCTGGTCCTTCTCTCCAGTGCACTCATTTTCTCTCCCTTGGCTGGAGAAGGTCTGGGAAGGTGGCCTGGGTTTACTCCACTCTGGGCATGGAGTCCATCACCCCATTTCCTCTGCGTGCTGTTCTCCCTCGGGTGTCACAGTGGTGGCTGGCTCTTGTTGGAGGCTCAGAACTGGGCCTGGGAGTGAACGTTCTGCATCTTCCCTCATGGTCAGCTCGCTCTAGTAGGGAGTCCACAGCCCAGCCGGTCTCTCTGGAGTTTTGCTCAGAGCCCGAGGCCAACAGCCACCAATAATAAAGTGTCATTTGGCCTTGCTTTGTTCTCTGTGTGCCCTATTCCCCCACGGGCCTTGTGAGGACAGTGGCTGGTTTGTGGCAGGACTTGGGGTTTTCTGTGTCCCAGCCAATCCCATCATGATGCCGTGTTGCTCTCACTTCTTCAGACGCTGTGTGCGCGTACCCTGTACTTGCCCACCGGCGCTAGACAGACTGTTGCCAACCAAGATGGGTCAATCTGTGTGAATGGGATACGGATTGAAGGAGAGGGGAAGAATTTGTGCTTGTGTCATGGGGCCCTGAACAGAATTCAGGAGATGAAAGCGTTAGTGTAAAGCAGCACAGAACCAGGAAATAGGGAAAAGGAAGGAAGGAAGGAAGGGGGGGAAGGGGGAGGGGCAGTTGTTGGAAATGACAAGAAACGAACGTCAGGAAGTCTGGCTTCTAGATGGAAGTCCTTATTGAAGAGAAAACTAGTGATTGTTTAAAATGCTGTATTGAACATAAATTAGAGGGGATTAAGGCTAGAATCTAGAGTAGGTGTTATTTGTCTCGCACTGAAATCCTTGCTTCTAGAAGGCTTTCTCCTTGCAAAATAACAGTATTCTGGGTTTGGGTCATGATGCTGTATGAATAGATGTTGGTTTAGAAGAATAATTTTACTAGCTGCCCTATGAGAGCTATTTATAGTATTTTTCCTTTCTGTAACATCTAAAACAAAGGTTGGTTTAAAAAAATCTTTGTAGCATTCCTGGTAAAACTAAAGGCCTTGCCTGACACTGCATATGGTTTGGTTTATAATCTAGGGATGGTTCCAGCATGCAGAGATTCAAAGTGGGTTTCTTTGTGGCTTGTCTGCACCTGCCGGAGGTCTGGTGCACCGATTAAAGTTACAGGGCAGCTATTAGCCACCAACTGACACCAAGATTATAGGTTAAAGTCTGAATTGGTTTAAACGGTGTCGTGTGTCCAGCAAGGCAGAGAGTGAGGTGGGGGACATGTGTTTGGCAAATGGTAAGAAGCCACTCCAGTCTGGGGAAGGACGTCTTCTTCTTAACAGTTACTCACCAAGAGAAGTGGGGTCGGGGTAGGTTTGTAGGAAAAGCCTTGAATCTGGAGTCAGGCAGACTTAAGTTCTGAGTCCTGACGGTGTGACCCCGGTGAGCCTCAGTTTGTCATCTTAAAAATGGGAATGATAATCCCTGATTTATAAAAAGAATTCAGTGAATTGGAAATCACATCATTCTTGCTGGCATTAATGCAACAGAGTTACACTGAGTTGCATTAATAGAAAATGAGCAGCGGGACTTCCCTGGTGGTCCAGTGGTTAAGACCCCGTGCTTCCAGCACTTCCACTGCAGGGGCGCGTGTTCGATCCCTGGTCGGAGAACTAAGATCCTGCGTGCCATGCGGCGTGGCCAAAAAATTAATAAAAACAAAAAAAAAAAGAGAAAGAAAATAAGCAGCAGCAGCATTGGAAGGAGGAGAATGTTGTAGAAGCATCGAGCCTGCTGGATTGGGGTACAGTGTGATGGAGAGAAAGGAGTCCCCCAGCCCTGGATTCAAGTCCTGGCTCCAGAACTTACTAGCTACTTGACCTTGGGCAGCCTCTCTGAGCCACGGTATCCTCATCCGGACACTGGGGACAACACTGACAGCGACCTCACAGGGCTGTTGTGAGGAGTAGATGATTCGCTCCAGGTCAGTGCTGGGCTCGCGGGCTCCGGAAATGCTCGCAAATGTTAGTCACTTTCGCTGTTAGTCACCTTCCTCCATCAAGCAACGCTTCTCCCTCCGGCATCACCACTATTTATTCTAAACTGGGATTTCTTTCTCTTCCTACAAGTATCCTCAGAGGCTTCCTACAAGCATTCCTCAGACTTCAGTAATTGGAGGCCCCCTGCCCAATTTTTGCCACCTATGCATGCCTCCTCTCTTGTTATTTATTATTTTTTCTTCAAGTCAACTTTTTAATCCTTAAATGCACTTAAAGGAAACTTCACATCACAATGGTAAGTGAAAATCTGTGTAGATCTTAAAATAGAATGTTTATGACTCACCTGAAATTTCTGCATGCACTGCCACACACATGTGTATTATACTTGGGGTAATATTGGTCTAATCCTTTGCTAGTCGAAGCGTGGTCCCTGGACCAGCAACATCAGTATCCCCTGAGAGCTTGTTAGAAATGCAGAATCTCAGGCCTCACCCCAGACCTCCTGACACAGAATCTGCAATTTAAGAAGATCCTCAATGATTGGTATACTTTTGGGGGGGGGGACACTTACTCATTTTGTTATTGAGGTGAAATTCACATATATACTTTTAAGGTTTGAGAAGCAGTGGTCTAGGGGATCTTTAAAGTTCCTTGCAACTCTGAGAACTAATGCCAAATATGATATTTCTCCCTCTTTCTGAGATCCAAGTCCATATTTCCAACCTAGGTGTTCTACTCTCAGCCTAAACCCCACCTCCGGCCTCTCCTAAGAGCTCCCATTCCCCCAGATGCACCTAAAACCATCTTAAACCCCTTCCTCCCCCACCTGCATTTCAGTTCCTGCCAAGCAGACCCAACTCGATCTCCATCAAGACGTTCTCCTTGGACTTCCCTGGTGGTCCGGTGGTTAAGACGCCGCGCTTCCACTGTGGGGGGCACAGGTACAGTCCCTGGTCAGGGAACTAGGATCCCGCATGCTGCGTGGCATGGCCAAAAAAAAAAAAAAGTATCTCCTCGATTCCTGTAGCTCCCCCTGCACTGCAGGCCCCTCATCTGAGGGCTGGCTGTTGCCCTCTCCCTGTATTCTTTTTCCTCCAGGGGATCCTTGCTAGCTCCGTGTTCTCGAGGCACAAGTGTGGTCATATCATCCACTCTTCAGTCACCTTGTGTGATTCCCTGCTACCTACCATGGAGCGACCAGACTCCTCAGTCTGTCCTTTAAGGCTCTCCATTATTTTACTGATATCAGGCTCCTGCCTACATATACCCTGAGCTGTAGACAAGTCGTACAAGGCATTGTTTTATACAAAGCTTTCCCTGCCTCCGCGTCTTTGCTTATGCTTTCCCATTTCTGAAATGCGTTTCTCTCCAGCCTCATGATTTCACGTCTCCACCTCTCAAAACTCTTCCAGTCCAAGACCTCTGCTCACGTTTCACCTCCTTCCTGAAGCCTTCCAAGGCTCCCCAGCTCCATAGCTCTCCTTAATTTCCACCGCCTATGGTGACCTCTGCCTTTTAGCGTGGTTGTATTAGGACTAATCTTAACTCTTCAAGCCTGTACAGCAGGTATGACTCTTAGTGCCACCATGGCAATTTAACTCCCTTTAACTCAGTTTCTATTCTGAGCTCCCCATCTGCTTGCAAATATACCATCCCATTCTCCATTACACTGTCTTTGGCCCCAGGCCGCATTCTCAGTGCTAGAGGATTGGGGCCAAGGCACCTGCGAGGTGGTATATCGCGTCCTCAGATGCCATCTGTCCAGCTGGCATCTACTGGAATGTACATCATTCTGTTAAGCCTTCAATCACTGGACATGTAGGTCGCTGCTGCCTTATCTCATGTTTCCCTTTGCAAGGCCTCTTTAGGTCCAGCAGCTGTACTCTCTTTACTGCACTGGTGTCTCTCTTGGACGCACAGGGCCCTTTTCTGCCCTGTGCCATGCTGGAGCCATACAACTCTGCACAGCTGCCTGACATTTTAGTGTATCACATAGCTCTACCACCTAGCTGAGGTCTGGGTGCTTCACAGGGCATGGGTCAGCCCTGTGCTCAGAGCTTCCAAACCTATCTGGAATTTTTGTTGTTTCCTTCTTCCTTAGAGGTCACCCAGTTGGAAAGGCTGGAGTCAAGAAGCCTTATACGATCATGTATTTTCCCTCAAAGTGTTAATTGCCAGAATCTGCTCCATTCCAACAGGCTGTAGACTTTGAAGCTCAAAAGGAATTTTTTCTCTCTGCTTTCTAATCCCCAGACTAGCCTGTCAGACTGATTAGGGTGAGGGCCATGGATACAAAGAAACCTGGGGAAAAATCCACCATTAATATTATCAACTATTATCCTGCTACATGATTTGTAAACTGCTTGGGGACAGGGAACTCTGTTAATTCATCCTGATATGTCCCTACAGTAACTGAAATAGTGCGTGCACAGAGAAGGCACTAAACACACGGTTATTAGGCAAGAATATAAATGATAGGTTACTTTAAAAAATTATTTATTTATTTTTGGCTGCATTGGGTCTTTGTTGCTGCCCGCGGGCTTTCTCTAGTTGTGGCGAGCAGGGCTACTCTTCGTTGTGGTGCGTGGGCTTCTCATCATGGTGGCTTCTCTTGTTGCGGAGCCCGGGCTCTAGGCGTGCGGGCTTCAGTAGTTGTAGCACACAGGCTCAGTAGTTGTGCCTCGCGGGCTCTAGAGCACAGGCTCAGTAGTTGTGGTGCACGAGCTTAGTTGCTCTGCAGCATGTGGGATCTTCCTGGACCAGGGCTCGAACCCGTGTCCCCTGCTTTGGCAAGCGGATTCTTAACCACTGTGCCACCAGGGAAGCCCTAGGTTACTTTGATTCTGTATTATTAGTGTCATATTCATGGTTTTTCATCTCACTGATGCTAACAGATATCCATCTCTCTATATATGATGATAAAATAGGAAGAGAGAAAAAAAAACCTGGTGATTGGGCTGACTGGATAAAATCTACTAAATAAATGAGAATAATGATATCTGACAGTCATTTATTCATTCAGCCTATTGAATGAGGACTTTCTCTGGGCCGTACACTATTGTGGGGGGCATTGGGAGATATTTGTGGGTGAGACATTCCAGGCCCCTGGTGCATTTGTGAGGAAACAAATAATGGACACATGCTCAAATAAACAGGGTAACTTCAGAAATAGACAAGTGCTGTGGAGATGGTCACACGTGTAAATGTACAATTGGTAAGCAAGACACACAGAGAGACCTGGCAGGGATGCTTGTGCCAAGATCTGAAAAAGGGGTAGGAGTAACCAGCCAAAGGAGACAGTGAAGGTGAGGGAGAGGAGGAGGGGCAGGTCGTTTCAGGCAGAAGGAAGGGCACGTGCAATGGCCCTGTGGCAGGGAGAAGCATCGTATGTATACTAAGTATATAGAGAACGAGGGTTGTGTGAACATGAGGAAGGAGGTGAGCCGAGGCAGGTGCTTCCTTTCATCTTCTCATCCAGTGAGCAGGTATTTGTTGAATGCCCCCTATGTGCCAGGCGCACACTGAGGCGCGGTGGTGAACCAATGGACATGGTCCTTGCCCTCGTGGCGCTCACCGCCAGTCAGTGGAGAGAATGCCCTTTACGCTATTATGGCAAGCTAATGGCTTGTTTAATTGCTGCCTTTTATTTATTTAGGAACTCCTATCTTGCTAAATGTAATTTCTTCCTTTTAAAGGAAATGACGGCATGTTCTTAGTGCATGCTGTGTGGAATAACATATTCCTGGTGAGAACATCACTTCTCAGCCAGGTGAGTCATGAGGTTGAGACCGAAAAGGCCAACGTGGGTGTTGATTGTAGTTAGTCTGCTGACTGACTTTACTTACAACCCCTGATAAGGTCTTATGAAAACTCAGGATTTGCAGATGCCAAAGTGAGGCTGTCTAGAGGAGATGGGTAAGATCTGAGCTGTGTATTAGTTCATGGAGCACCAGCTGCCGTGAACAGATACACACCAACATTTCAGTGGCTTATTATGAACAGGTTTATTTCTCACCAGATGTCTCTGGTCAGCAGATGGGTCTCCTCTAAGTGGTGCTTCAGGCTCCCAGGTTCCTTCCATCTCGTGGCTCCACCTTCTTCAACTTGTAGCTTCCAAGGTCACACAGAAGGGGAAGAAACATGGCAAATTACCTGTGGGAGGTTTTTTTTGTTTTTTTTTTTTTCGGTACGCGGGCCTCTCACTGTTGTGGCCTCTCCCGTTGCGGAGCACAGGCTCTGGACGCGCAGGCTCAGCGGCCATGGCTCACGGGCCTAGCCACTCCGCGGCATGTGGGATCTTCCCGGACCGGGGCACAAACCCGTGTCCCCTGCATCGGCAGGCGGGCTCTCAACCACTGCGCCACCAGGGAAGCCCCCGTGGGAGGTTTTAATGGGCCAGGCCTGAAATGGCATCTGTCACTTCTGTCCGTGCCACTGGCCAGAACTCAGTCACATGGTCACATTGACTGCAAGGGAAGTTGGGAAATGTAGTCTAGCTACGGGCCCCAGAAGAAATGGAAACTGTGTTAATGAATAATGAACCGGTCTCTGTACCATCTGCAATTTAATTAATCCTGGTGCCTTTTGTACTTGGGTTCACATTATTCTGTGGCCTTTGTCTATTCCTTTAAAAAAGAAAAGGCCCAAGTTGGAAATATTTGCATTTTTCTTTGTTGATATATGGTTTAAATAATGACACTCCTAAAAGGGTTTCATTACTTTCACTTCCTTTTCTCTTTTCTTCTTCCCTCCTTCCCTTCTTTTCCTCCCTCCCTTCCTCCCTGTGTTGAGAGTTAGGAATTTCCATTAATTCTGATTTAGAATTCACAGGTTTGAATATAGCCAGCTTGCCTTTCATATATTTGTCAGTCTAAAAATGTCAGTGGACAATTAATAAAAATTTAGAAACCACTTATCTCCCTTTGGAGGGGGAATTAGAGGGGTATAGTTAGCTTTGAGAGCATAAGATCATTTGGTTTTGGGGCCACCTTATCTGACCACAGGAAAGGAGGGGAAGGAATTCAGGCTCTTCATGACCTAAACCCTCAGTATCTTGTTTCCATCCTTAATAACAAATGGGAAGGGGAGCAGTAACGGGGGCCTGTTTCTGAGAGCTGTTCATTTTCTCCCTGATCATACAGGGCTGTGAAATGTGAAAAGCATCAGGGACTCTGAGCACGGTTCCCCTAAATGCCCCGTTGCCCACAGGGAACCAGCCAAAGGCTGGGGTTGGCTTCAGATGGCTGGACAGGTGGCCTTGTAATTAAAACCTTTCCCTTCTAACTGCAGGCCTTGTTTTGCCAGGAATCTGAGGTGAAGAAAATGTTCTAGTTAGAGTCCTATACCAGCTGCTTTGAAAGCTTCCTCACAGTTGTCCCCAGACCACAGCAGACAACCACATCTCTGCTTTCAGAATCTTGGGGACTTAGTGTTACTTGAGATGGGTCAAGCGGGCGTAGAGATGAGGGAAGATTTCTTCCTGATCTCAAAAGTTCGGAGGCTTTTGGAAGACTGGAACGGCACAAAAGAAGGTCTGGAATGTGCACATTTCCTCTTTCTATCAGCTTTGCGAGATAGGGGCCATTATGAGTCCTTATGTTGTGGACGAGAACACTGAGGCACACAGGGTTTGAGTAGCTTGATTGTGCTCAAGGGGTTAAGCATCAGTCAGGATTCACATCCAGCTAGTGTTGACTCCAGGTTCAGGCATTGGTAACCTCTACTCTTTTTTTTTTTGCGGTACGCAGGCCTCTCACTGTCGTGGCCTCTCCCGTTGCGGAGCACAGGCTCCGGACGCGCAGGCTCAGCGGCCATGGCTCACGGGCCCAGCCGCTCCGCGGCATGTGGGATCCTCCCGGACCGGCGCACGAACCCGTGTCCCCTGCATCGGCAGGCGGACTCTCAACCACTGCGCCACCAGGGAAGCCCAGTAACCTCTACTCTTAAGCAGGTCCAAAATTTAATTCCTGAGCATCCTCCCCATATACTCTCCATCTTCACTCTTCCGCCATCCTAGTTCACGGGCCCTCCACCCTCCCAGTTCCTCAGGCCAAAAACCTGGGAGTCATCCTTGACTTCTCCTAATCTCATCCCCCCAGTAGAATTTACCAGGAAATTCATTTGCTTGTGTTTACAATCTATATCCAGAATCTGGGTACATCTCGCCATTTCCAGTGCTACCAATACCTTAGTCAAAGCTGTACCTGTTCCGCCCTCTAGTCTACAATAGCCTTGACACTGATCTCTCTGTTTCTAGTCTTGCTGTCCTCTGGTCTCTTCCTGTGAAGAGCTCTGCACAAGATCATCATGGACCTGAGCCTCCTTTTCTCTCATTTACCGTCCCTAGGTGGCTGTGTTCATCTTTGTGGTCAGAGCTGCCTCAGCTCCTTGTCTTCCAGAAAGGGAATTAGAGAGGAAATCCTGGCAAGCAGTTTCCTTTTAAACAAATGATGCACGATTTGTACACATCATTTCCACTCACATTTCACTGGCAAGTAAAGAGTCACACGGCCAACTTAGCTGCAGGGGCATCTAGGAAATGTGGTCTTGGAATGGATTGTCATATTCCCAACTCCTCAGGAAGAGGAGACTGGATTTGGACATAACTAGCCGTGTGCCAGAGTCCAAGAGGGGAAGCAGGTAGACCTGTCAGGAGGCTGTTCAGGACCCTTAGGTAAGTGTTGACAGTAGCTTGACCTAGAGAAGAGGCAGTGGGGATGGAGAGAGATGGACAGATTTGCGATGTATTTTGGAGGTAGAATTGGGGGGTGGGGGGTGTAGGGTTGAGGAAAAAGTGGGGATCAAGGATGATTCCCAGATATTTCTGTCTTGAGAGACACAGTGATGCCATTTTCTGGGCCGAGGAGGCAGTCAGGAGCGGCCACCTGGGGACAGTGTGTGAGGCCCGTCGCTTAGAGGGCCCATCTTACGTCGTAGTGGAAGCAGCCACATCATGTTGGAATGGCTCCTGGGGAGAGTCTGAGGGGTGGTCTGCCCTGTGGATCAAATGCGTTTTACCTTAAAATGCTTCAAAGGAAGGAGAAGGGCAGCCTATTTTTGGTGCGTTGGTAGGCCAAGTTACTGGCAAGGTAGAGGTTGATTCAAGAAGCCGGGTGCCGTGGAGCCCAAATGGCACGTGGTTGCAGCCCCGGGTTAGGCCAGCAGAGCTGCTTTCAGTTTGGGGGGAGGGAGGAGCTCGGTAGAGGCACTTATTTTCCAGCACCTGGGCCAGAAAAGGTCATGCTCCCAGCACCTTGATGCCCCTTGACATTGAGGGCTCCGAAGTGTTTTTCTGTCTCCTGTTTGCCTGAGTTGGAGGTGGTGTAAGAACGTGTGTTTGCAATTAGAGTAGTTAAGAGACGAGGGTCTGGAAGGATGACTGACTCACCCAGCTGGGCAGTTACAAGGCCTGCTCTGGCCATTTTGAGAGGCAGTGTGGACGGGGGCAGGGGTGGAAGGCTCAGGGGTCAGACCCAACTTGAGGCTGATCAATTCTGAAAGAACCTACAAAGCCAAGTTGCTCACCCTGAGTCTGGGGCCAAGATGCTCAGCCTGAGATGAGCCCAGCTGGTTCTGCCACCTCTGAGAAGTGTGCCTGGGACAGTGCTAGTTTTTATAAATGTTTGCTATTTAAAAACATTGTTTAGTATTAATTTCTAAATCACTCAGTATTGTGCCATGTGAGGTTCTTTTCACCTTTCTTTATTTTTGGTTGCGTTGGGTCTTCGTTGCTGCACGCGGGCTTTGTCTAGTTGTGGCGAGCGGGGGTACTCTTTGTTGCGGTGTGCAGGCTTCTCATTGCAGTGGCTTCTCTTGTTGCAGAGCACAGGCTCTAGGCTCACGGGCTTCAGTAGTTGTGGGCTCTGGGCTCTAGAGTGCAGGCTCAGTAGTTGTGGCTTACGGGCTTAGTTGCTCCGCAGCATGTGGGATCTTCCCGGACCAGGGATTGAAACCATGTCCCCTGAATTAGCAGGCGGATTCTTAACCGCTGTGCCACCGGGGAAGTCCCTTTTTCACCTTTTTATTTCACCACTGTGAGAGTTGAAGTTCAGTCTCTAGTACAGAGTACCATGGTAAGGGTTTGAAACATTGCTTGTGAATACATTGGTGTTCAGCTCACAAACTGGCTCTTTCGGCATCCCCAGGGTTAAGCGTCATCAGGGCCAGGGTAGGTCATGGCCCCCATGGTCCTGCAGTTCAGGAAAAGGGCGTGAGGTCACAGGCCTGGGGTTGAGGCCAGATCCCCCTTCTCTAGCTCTGGGACCCTGGGCCTTTGAGTAACTTGTGTGGCCTCCTGGGGTCTGTTGCCTTTTCTTTAAAGTGGGGAGTAAGCATTTCCCTGCCTACCTTGAGGGTATTGTTGGGAGGATGCCACGAGATGGCCCATGAAGGCACTTGGAAATCAGTAAACCGCAGCACAGCACAAGATGTCTCTGTGATCTCAAAGAAGTGATCAGAATATGGACATGAGGGCTATAGTGCTTTTAATTTCTGCCTGTAGTTACCATTGATGAGGAGGGAAAGGTGGTTTGATGTTGGGAAACCCAACTTGCGTTTATGGTAGAAGAAAAAAATACCTTTAGATCAATGTTAATAAGAGAAGTGGGGAAAAGCCTTCATTTCCCTGTGATGACTGATGTGTTATTTAGTGATAACTGAGATTCTTGGACCAGCGAATTTGTTGTTACAGCCATACTCTCACCCAAGGGTCAGAACCTGGGGGACAGAGGAGTGGTCATGATCCCATCCAACAGAGGTGGTGAAGGCAGACCTGGACCCCCTGCTGCCATGCAGCATCTGAGCCCAGGGCTCACTCTGACCTACCACCTGGGGAACACGTGTTAAATTCACCCGGGACTGAGCAGGCTTGGAGTTCCCGTACCAGCAGCAGAGCCTGACTCGTAAGCCAGAGTGCTAACTTAGCAATGTAGCTGGGAGGAGAAAACCTGCGATGTGCTTCTGGGAATTGCATTCTCAGTATCAAGGAACTGGATTGGTCTTAGTAAGCATGAAATCAAAGCAAAGGAGTTAGTGAGACTTGGTGGGCTATTTTATCTAACCTGTTCTGGATGAAGACTTTTTCTTTTTTTTTTTTTTTTTTGCGGTACGCGGGCCTCTCACTGTTGTGGCCTCTCCCGTTGCGGAGCACAGGCTCCGGACGCGCAGGCTCAGCGGCCATGGTTCATGGGACCAGCCGCTCCGCGGCATGTGGGATTCTCCCGGACCGGGGCATGAACCTGTGTCCCCTGCATCGGCAGGCGGACTCTCAACCACTGCGCCACCAGGGAAGCCCTGGATGAAGACCTTTTGAGCTTTATGTTTGTCACTGACCTTTCAGCAGAGCAGAATTCTCCAGCCCACCATAGGCAGGGCCTCCTGAGTAAACTCTGATCCTGCTCAGCCTTTCCTTGGAGTCACCAAAAACTTCCGGCCTCTCCACTTTGCTTCCCTTAATCATATGACCGTTCCTGAGGGCTGACCTTCTCTGCCGCTTGCTGCATTGAAATCAGTGTCTTGGGCTTCCCTGGTGGCGCAGTGGTTGAGAGTCCGCCTGCCGATGCAGGGGACACGGGTTCATGCCCCGGTCCGGGAGGATCCCACATGCCGTGGAGCGGCTGGGCCCGTGAGCCATGGCCGCTGAGCCTGCGCGTCCGGAGCCTGTGCTCCGCAACGGGAGAGGCCACAACACTGAGAGGTCCGCGTACTGAAAAAAAAAAAAAAAAAAAAAAAAAAAAAAGAAATCAGCGTCTTCCTTTTGAGTTACGTAGCCTAGGAGCCTTTAGAAGTCAGACACTTAGACATCTCATTTCTTAGGTAGGTAAATTTCTGGGGGAAAAAGTGCACATTCAACTAACCTCCTATCTTTGATGTTGGGTCTTTTTAGCTTCCGTACAAGAATGAGGCATCTTTTAACCTGCTCTCCATATTCTAGGTTACACCGTCTTTGATCTTGCCCCCTCCTCTGCCCTGAATATATTTGACTCCATCCGGTGACTGTTTGTCAGAGGCCTCCCATGTACGAGACTAATGCTTTAGTTAAAAGGCACAGGCTTTTGGATCAGACCTGGGTTCATATCCCAGCTCCACCACTGCTGGCTGAGTCACCGTGAGCAGGCTTTTCTAACTTTAGTTTCACCCCCTGTAAAATGCGGTTAAGAGTACCCACCTGAATAGGGTTTTCATGAGGATTAAATGCCATAGTGTGTGTAAAGTGCTTAGTTTAGTGGTTGTACATAAGTGCATAATAAAAATAAACAAAACTTTGAAAATGTGTATAATGCTCTATGCATTTATTCATATGTTTCTAAACAAATTTGTATGGAGCCCCCTGCATATGCCAGACCGGCTCTAGGCTCTAAGGAGCAGCAGTGGTGAAAGCAAATCCTCATAGAGCTCATTTCTAGTTGAGGGGTAGGCAATAAGCAGATAAACTCATAAATGTGATGTCAAAGAGCAAAAAATGCCTTGAAGAAAAATGAAACAGGGAAAGGGGACAGAATGACAAGGGTGGGGTAGAGGTTTCGTCCCTCAAACTTGCCCCTTGATGTAGGACCTTTGCATTGGCTGTGCCCTCTGCTGGGATGTCCCCCATCCTCCAGGATTGTCCTTATTTCTTTCAGGTGTCTGCCTAAGCATCACCTCATCAGAGAGCCACCTCTTATCTAAAAAATGATACACACAAAAAAAATACATAAAGAGATGCTATTCCTTGCTTTGAAGTTTATAGTCCTATAAAACTGACAAGTAGACAAATGACTATCCTTCTAGATGAAGGTAGTGGCCTTAACAGAAGTACAAATAACATTCAGTTAAGGGAGTCAGGAAAGGCTATATTCAAGAATAGTACTTGAGATGTTGCTTGGCATAAAAAGAACGGGGACTTTGGAATTGGAGCAAGCTACCCTGGTGACGTGGGGCATCACTCAGAGCATGAAGATAAGGACACCTACCTCCGAGGGCTGTTGTGTTCATTGAGAAACAGGTGAAGTCCCAAGCGCCCACGGTAGTATGGGAGGTCGGCTCTCAATGGTGCCCTCTTCCCACTAATAGATAATTAATAGTGGTGTTTAGGGTATGTTCCCATCAGCATTCAACTCTCATAATGTGCTATTGTCTTGTGATTGTTTATCTGGGCACCCGGCTCTAACAGGAGAAGGAGAGCCTCTTACAGACCTGCACGGCTGTGTCCTTGGCTTGGGTGGCACCATGCCTGTCATGCGGGGGCATTTGATCAAGGCCAACGAGTACATCATCTTGCAGAGGCAGAAGTGTTCTGCACAGGCAGGGACCTCAAGGGATGGTCTGTTCTGTTCTTCATCTCTGTACCTCAGTACCCCCAAATTGTTTCTGACAGATGGGCGTTTAGCGTGTTCTTGAAAGAAGACTCCACTTCCTCTCTAGGGAAATGCATGCTGGGTTTAACCACGTAATTCAAAGCAAGTGAAATGATGCCAGCATGCCTCCCTCTTAGAGCTTTGATTCTATTTTAATGCCCCTGGTTTTTAGAAGGAATTAAAGAATATTGATTTTTCCAGTGCAAGGGCTGTAAACAGATTATTGTTGTTTTTAAGATCAGAGATAGTCTTTAAGACATGGAGGTTTTCAGTATCAGTGAAATCTTAGTTATCCTGGAGATGCTGAATATCAAGATAGTGGCCTTTCCAGGCATATTTCTCTTCCTGTATTGTTTTTATTTAAAAAAGAGCTTTCTGTTTGTTTTTGTCTCATAGCAACTCCACCATAAAATAAGCCAGACACAGAAGAGAAACAATCTGAATAATTATGCTTATGCCATTTCATTAAAATGTGGGAAAAAGGAGAGTGGATGCTGTAGTCTACTGGCAGGCTTGGGGGTTCCTCATTGATGGTACTCGGTCACCTTTCACCTCTGTCCTCAATCAACATAGTTTAAGGTGAAAGTCACTGAGAATTTGGAAGTCACATCTGGAGCTGGACGTCTAGGGGCTCGTGTGTGTTGTTGTGGGAAACTCTCCCTGCTGCTCAGAGCTTCCACCGTGATTGCAGAATGTGGACCACAGAGGCTGGTCTGGAGCTGAGGGCCTCGGGCAGCCCTGTAAGTGCTGCAGCCCCAAACCAGGAGGGGATTCGTTTGTCCCAATGAAAGCCTTGACCCTAACCGTGGGCTGCCAGGGGAACCATTGGCTTAGAATCTGCCTGATTCCCCAGGATAGAAAGTTGCCTCAGAAAAATGCCATGGGGTGCTTTCTTCCTTCCTTCCTGCCTCCCTCCCTTTTAAAATATTTATTTATTTATTTATTTATTTGGTTGCACTGGCTCCTTAGTTGCGGCTTGCGGGCTCCTTAGCTGTGGCACGTGGGCTTGTTTTAGTTGCTGCAGGCGGGCTCCTTAGTTGTGGCGTGCATGTGGGATCTAGTTCCCTGGCCAGGGATTGAACTCAGGCTCCCTACATTGGGAGCGTGGAGTCTTAACCACTGTGCCACCAGGGGAGTCCCACGAGGTGCTTTCTAATCATCAAAAATTGCTTTGGCCAACATCTCCTCTAAAGGAAGCCCAAAGGCCTTGGGTAAAAGTGGTACCAACAGTTACTGGGCTTCAGAGTTGAGTGCGACATCAGGCAAACACACATTCGCTTTCTCAGATAGATTGATGTACTCATGGGGGAGGGGTGAGTAGAGTTACGTTTACTGTTGCCTTGGTTATGGCAGTTGCTTTTTGTTTTTGTTTTTTGTTTTTTTTTCGTACGCAGGCCGCTCACTGTTGTGGCCTCTCCCATTGTGGAGCACAGGCTCCGGACGCTCAGGCTCAGCCGTCATGGCTCATGGGCCCAGCCGCTCCGCGGCATGTGGGATCTTCCTGGACCGGGGCACGAACCCGTGTCCCCGGCATCGGCAGGCGGACTCTCAACCACTGCGCCACCAGGGAAGCCCTGACAGTTGCTTTTGAGGAGAGTTCAGCATAGGGGACGGAGCAAGACATTCATCTGAACCAGGGTGCGCACCAGAGAGGACCCAGCGACTGTGTTGTGGCCACCTCTCAAGCCGTGCGTGGTGCTGTGAGCTTTCCCCTCCACCCGCAGAGCTGCTGCATCCCCCTCCCACAGAGACTAATCATCCAGGTCATCCAGCATGCGCTTCCTTCCCTCTGCCCCAGGGCTTAGAAGCCAGCTCTGCCCTCCACCACTGCTGCCTGTAGTTCAGGGCATGTGGCGCTACGCGTCCCCAGGCTCCCCACCCCGGCCTTCGTACCTAATGGGAAAGGATGGACACCTGGGAGCATCCCTTTGAAAGGTTACTAAGCCCCCACCTTGTGAAGGTCCATTAGTAGCTCTCCCATTTCTGAGCATCCTCGTCTGCTGACAGGTTTATCTTCACCTCCAGTCCCCCAGCCTTGGAGTCCTTCTTGTGGTGAATCTGGGCACCTGTGCCTGACCATGGCGTCTCCCTGCTCCCACTCCCTCGTCTTGGACTCGGTTCTGTTGTTCATCCCTCTAGCTTAATTTCTGTAGCCTCCTCTCACCGCTAGCTTCTTACTTCCCTTTAGAATGTCCAAGTCTCTCTGATCCTACAAAGGGCCCATGCCTTGACCCCATAACTTCTCCAGCTTCTGTTCATCCTTTCTCCTCCCTTTCTCACCTGAGCCATCTATGTGCCCTGTTTCCACTTATCTCTCATCCTCCATCCAGCCCATTGCCATCTGCCTTTTCCCTCGCCGTGCCACCAAGGTGGCTCCCAGGGCACCCATGACTCATCTCCCCAGTGCCGTGTTTCCTTTGGACCCTCCTTTCCCTGGACCTCCCGTTGCATCTGGCACAGGTGAGCACTGTCTCCACCTCCAGACTCTTAGCTCCTGAGACTTCAGGCTCACTTGCTCCATTCCAGTTTCTCTCTCCTACATGAATTTCTCTTTCTCCATTTCTAAAAAAGTGATGGCTCCAGGGTGTCTTCCTTGACCCACTTCTCCTTCCACTTTGTCTTTGTGTGATGGCATCCACAGCCAGGGCTTTGACCACCATCTAAATGCTAGTGGCTACCAGATGTCTATCTGCAGCTCTGACCTCTTCCCCCTCTCCTGCAGCCCGCCGTTCTCAGCAGGGCATCAGATGGAAATGCCTTCAGGGGCCGGGTGGGTAAAGTTAGTGAATGAAATGGATTGAGTGTGGCAGGCCAGAGAACCTCTTGTTCTAGCTGAAGGGAATGGCTGCCCCTGGTTTCCACCCAACTGTTGACATGTAGGAATTCAGGACCCGTGTTGCCAGATTTTCCAGTTTTCCCTGAGAAGCCTACATAATCCTATTTGGACTCTCTCAGTGATTAAATGTTGGTTCAGAAACGTCTGTATGGACAAAAGCCTATCTGAGAACCATGTCTGAGTATGGACCACCTGTCTGGGATAATGGTTTGACTCATATACTCCACTGACGGCCCAACACAATTATTTCAATGCCCACAGACGCTTCACGTTGAACGTGCCCCAAACCAACTTTTCCCCAAACCCTCCCCTCCTTTTCTTGGATTCTTTGGCTCAGTTAGTGGCACTTGCTTCTACCCACTCACCCAAGCTGGAAATATGGAGGGGAGGGTGTCCTTTCTTCCTTTGTTTCCCTTCTCTTCCACATTCAATCCACCACCAAGTGCTACCAACATAACTTCCTAAAGAAATCTTGAATCCATTATCATCTCCCCATCTTTTTACCACCGTTATCATAGTTTAGGCTTCTAGCATCCTTTGCCTGGACCAGTAGCCTCCCAAGTGTTTCAGGTGATGATTCAGAGTAGTTGATTCCTCCTGTGTATAACTTATTATTCTAAGCCAAATATGTCATTTTATTTCCTTGATAGTGGATGGTTTTGGAATGGGTTTGTGACCCCATCTGGGACAGTGGGATGGGGAGGGAAGGTTTGCTGGGAAGCTTCTGGAAAAGTTTTCCTTGCTAAGAAGGAGACCAAAGAAGAGATGGCTCCCTTCTGTCTGTGGTCTTTGCTCTGTCCATATGTCACTCGAGGAGCTGCTGCTGCCTCATTTTCTGAAGATGAGGAAAGGCAGTCTGCAAGCAGAGCCAACCACAGAAAACGCTAGAGTGGAGAGAGATGGCACCTGGGCCCATGGTGACGTTGCTGAGCCACTGAATCAACCACCTGTGCTGTCTGTCATCTCAAAGCTTGCAGCTGTGTTGGATAATGAGTCTCTTGATGAATTCAGCTGGTGAGAGCCAGGGCTTTGTGCAAAGGCAGCAAAGGCATCCTGACTGGTGCCCTTGTTTCCTGCCTCCAGGTCTGTGCTCCATCGCTCCACGTGCTACCTGACTGCCAGGGTGGTCCCTCTGGATGCTAATCTGACACATCACCTCCTGCTGTGGCTCCCACTGCCCACAGGATAAAGTCTCAGGAGTTGAGCAGAATATACAAAGGCTTCTGCCACAGGCGCTCTGCCTCCGCGGCCCAGTCAGCTGGCACTCCTTAACACAGACTCTGTGCGTCCTTTAGTCTGATCTGCGTGCAGTTCCCTGCATAGCGATGCTGTTTAACTCCTTCATTCAGTTGACAGATTTATACAAGTGCCAATTCTGGGCCAGGAGCAGTTCGATACATACCAGCTACTACCCACAAATCCTCTGCTCCAGCCATCTCCTCTCCCTGGAGTGCCTCCCTTCTGTCTTTATCTGACTCCCACTTTCCTTTTCCCAGTCCAGTGTTCAGCCCTTGTAATATTTATTTACACACACACACACACACATATATCCATGTGTATATGTATATTTTAAGTTGTTTATCCAGTGGTTTTTGAAATTTTTTAAACATATAGTAAATTAAAAGAATAGTACAATGAACGTTTGTATACCTAGATTCACCAACACTTTGGCGTATTTGTTCTCTCTTCTCTCAGCCCCTGTATGTGCATATGTTATACATACACAGATATGTCCTTTTCTGAACCATGTGAATGTAATTTATAGATCTCATGAGTCCTCGCTCGTAAATAGTTCAGCTTGTATCTCCGAAGAACAAGGAGATTCTCTTATGTAACTGCAATGCTGTTAACACATCTAAGAAATTTAACATCAATACAGTAACTTTATCTAATATGTAGTCTACATTCATATTTCCTCAGTTGTCCCAAAAGTTTATGGCTTTTTTTTTTTTCATCCAGAATCTTCTAGGCTAAATTCTCACCGTCTTCGGGAGCCTTCCTTGAACCCCTTCTGTTCCTCCGTGCTTTCCAGTGCCTTGTGCAGATTGCCGTCAGGGGGCTAACTGCTCTGTTTCTCTGGGCTCCCTCCTCTTCACGTGGCGTCCCATTTCATTCTCATCTTCATATTCTCCATGCCTAGTGCAGTGTGTGGCACATAGTAGGTGCTCGGCATTTGTTGGCTGAGTGGGTGATTAAGTGGCAGAACTGGAGATAAAGCTGTTTTTTTCTTCCTTCTATATTTAACTGCTTTTTGCAGACAGTGACGTTAATAACGTAAGAGCAGAAAGACCCACCTGCCACACGGTGAGGAGAGAGTTAATCCAGATAGAAAATTGTGAACCATGGAAAGAGCCAGCAATTAATGATGGCCAGGGCCGTGCTCATATAGAAGCATGTCCCAGAGAACTGAGAGTATCAGTGGAGAAAAACACCAGCCTTCTAGCAGTTGTTGCAAAGCCCTCATTGTATTTGCAGGTCCATCTTATAAACAGAAACCAGGACCCCTTCCAAGTGAGATTACTGCAAAACCCCACATCTACCCAGAGCTGTCCTTTCTCCCAGAATGCATTTGTCAGCCATCAGGATGGGTCTGATCATACCAGGCAAGGGAAGTGTCTCTTAGCTCTGATGGCAGTGTTTTTTCCCTCTCAGTTTGACATTTATTTTTGAAGTCAGGTCTGGAAAGTTATCTAAGTTTATAACAGCTGATACCATAATGAATATTTGGATCTAGAGACTCTAAATATGAACCCAAAGAACATTTCATTCTGCTGCTGCCACTCCCTCAGCCAAGAAGAACGTGGAGTCAGGATCGGGACCGGCGAGGTCGCTAAGAAAGCTTCTGGCCGTTTGCGAGGAAGTGACCACTTGCTGTCTTCCTTGGAGGGCTCATATTTCTTTCCTAACTGGCCACAGTGTTTTTTTGCTTGGCCTCTTAAGACCCCCCTGCATTCCCTGGGAGGGTTCACTGATGAATTAAAAAATAAATTCTTCATAAGCCACTCAAATACATAGGGAGATAGTCTTTCCGGCTACCATAGGGACTGATCCAAAGACAGGGCAATCCAACTGCCCTGCTCTCCTGCTGGACGACAGCTCTGGGCATCTGCAAAGGGCCAGGCGTTGTGGGTACAAAGGTAAATAAGCAGCTGCCTTCAGGAGCTCATCGTCTACTGGGATGAGGAGACACACAGAGTCTCCACGTTTATGGGGAGCTGTGTGGGCCACCAGCCCAGCTTGGGGAGGGCGAGGCAAGAAAGGGCCGGTAGGTGGAAGCAGGTATAGGATAGCTAGGAATTAGGTAGGCAGGTTGGGGGCGTTCAAGGCCCAGGGCAGGGGGCAAATAGGAAGACTTTGATCATCATGGTGAACACAGGGACAAAGCAGGCATTGCCTCTGCGTGTAGGTGATGCTCGGAGTGTGCCATTTTTGATAATGTAAGTTGCCAACACCAAATCTAAAGGCTGCCTCTGAGCTGACTTGGGAAGACTTTGCCTCCTTGGCTCTGGGTGACCCTTTAATGTTACTCCCACTAAGGGTTAAAGGTAGGAGACCCACCCCCCCCCAAAATAAAAAAAGTCAGTGAAGGTAATGACACCGCCATCTATTTAGCTGCTGAAGAATTTACCATTCAAGGAGATAGGACCCTGCCTCACCAGAGGCGTTTTAACAGTCCAACACTATCACATTACCCAGATTGTATAAAGAGTATGAATGATTTCCGCTCACAGACCTCTAATGGAGGTATCTCTTTACAAAGCCCCTACTTCAGGCCAGCTGAATGCCTCAGCAGTGCCTCCGAAATCCCGCAGCCCTAATCCCTTTAGCAACAAAGATCTGTTTCTTTGCTTAGCATGAAGTAGGCCTCAGAGGTCTGTGTGTGTCTTCGCCTGTAGACCAGAAGCCTCCTGTTTACAATTTCCCTATTCCTGTTTTTAATGTTGTTCTGAGAGCAGCCACAAAGGGCTAGTTTTGTCCAACAGGAACAAGGGAGCTATTAGAGAGAGACGGAGGAAGGAAGGAAGGGCGATCGCAGGGAGGACTCCTCGAGGGATTAGCAGACACAGCTGTTCCCGAAGGGAGAGGACCTTTAGGCTGTTTATAATTTCCGTCACATTTACATTTTTAAATATTTTACTTCCTTAAATTTTTTTTTTTTTCTGATCAGTTTCCCATCCACCATTTAAAGCGAGCATCTTGCTGCCATATTGACCGACTTAGGGACGTGTTTTAATATATTTAGTTGAGATGTGGCTCTTTACTTCAGTGCTGTGCGGCTCTGGTGTGGTGGCCTCTGCCTCCTGTGAGGTCACAGACCCCAGACCACCAGGTGCCTGAGGAAATTGCTGGAGGGGACCGGTTTCACATCTTGTCCCATTTGTGCAAACTGTTGGAATTCTTTAGGCTGTATCTGACTCATTTGGATCCCGTATACCACCCTGTCCTCACCCACTTTTCAAACGCACCTCATTTTTGTCCTAATGTTACGTTTCTAGCTCGTGTGTTATAAAGCGTGTTAAGTGCAGGTAGAGACTCTTTCATATTGCATATTGCTAAAATGCACTGACTTTAAGAGAAGTATTCATGGTTTCATCCCGAAAGCAAATAAGTTTCCGTTTTTTGTCATCTTCTAGTTCTAGTCTTTGTGCATATTCAATTTTTGCACATTTGTAATAAAACCATAGAATTTTAGTTTTAATTTTCCATACTATTAGACTGTGTATATTTTTTCTATCCAATGACAATCAGTCCGTCTCTCTTTTTAAAAACTCTTTTTCCCTCCTTTCTCTTACTCTCTTCTCTGTTATGAAGACTGGCATCTTGTATATCTTTTCACACCTAGTTCGGTGCGCGAACAATCATATGGAAAGAAACATTTTTATCCTGGATTGGGAGGATTACTGTTGATTTTATTAAAACGGGGTTATGTATTTCCCTACATCTTGGCTTCCTCTCTTAACAGCGTACAGAGGAAATCGCATTTAATATATTTTTAACCTAGCATGGTCTGTGCAGGATCATTTTGCCTAAGGCGACTCTGGCTCAAGTGGAGATTCCCATTTATGTGGCAATTTAATTTTCACTCTGTTTTTGTTAATTTTGACTTTTTCCTGGTGAGCTTTAGTCAAGAAGCAAGTGATTTTCTCAAATGTCCACTCAGCCCACTGCTGACCCTTTGGGCTCTTGCTGCCTCAGGGTACGTTTCCAGACTCGAGTGTCTTTTAGATCCGGCTGACTTGCTACTACTGTTACAGAAGTATTCCTGACGATTGTCTCAAAAGTTAAGTGTATGCAGTTTCCTTTTGCAGAGGCCTGGGATGTGAGCTAATCTTTAAGTCCAGGAGAGAAGGGACAGTGATTAACATTCTCCCAACTCACTCAGGGACAGCTGTTCCATACCTTTCCTTCCTGCTCAAAGTAGTAACTAGTTTTTAAGAGGAACTTAAAATTTTTTTTTTCTTTAAAGAAGAATATGGAGTTCTTCCAGGATTGCTCAATTTTTTTCTTTCTCTAAAGTAAAATAATACAAACCACATGCCAATCCAAATGCACTGTCTGAATTCGGCCTCACTGGAAACGTGGACCATTAGGTAAGGTGCATAGCCTCTGGGATATTGTTTTCCAGCACTGGCCAGGAAAAAGCCACAATTTCAGTTGCTTTGATTTCCCCCCCACGTCTTAGAGAGGAACGCTAAGGATATTTGAGGGAACACGAGCTTCCGCAGTCCCCTGTCACCTGCTGCTACTCCTCTTGTACAGGCTCCTTCGGCAGGATTACAGATGTGAGATGGTGATTATTGTTTTGGTGATAATATGCATTTTGGGGGATCGCTTTCTGATGAAAAGAAGTTTTTAAGATGTCTTCCCATTCCAAGTATAAATTAAAGACCCTGAGATTTTTAATAAATGCTTTTATTAAAAAAATAGAATTACCTAATATACATATCCTGTAGGTTATGAGTGTTTTGATTTTAGTAGCCTGTGCCAAAGACATGCCCTGGGAAGATGGACCTGCCTTGAAGGAGGATCTGTCTTTCTTCTTCTGGGAATGTGGTTTCTTTTTTCTTTTAATTAAGTTTTTAAAATTGGAGTATAGTTGATTTACAATGTTGTGTTAGTTTCTGCTGTACAGCAAAGTGAGTCAGTTATACGTATACACATGTATCCACTCTTTTTTAGATTCTGTTCCCATATAGGTCATTACAGAGCATTCAGAGAGTTCCCTGTGCTATTCAGTAGGTTCTTATTAGTTATCTATTGTACATATAGTAGTATGTATATGTCAATCTGAATCTCCCTATTTATCCCTCCCCCTGGGAATGTGGTTTCTTTGATAAGAGGTAGTGGGAGGTACATCTGTGGGACCATGATGGTGGGGGAGGATTTCTTTCTAGCCATCTAAAGAAACAGAATCAACCCTGACCATCAGTGGGTGACAGACATCACAGTGCAAGCATCTTACATTCATAAAGACTATGTAAATGAAAATGTATAGGAGATAATGCACAGGACCCTTTTATAACTATATAGTGTATATCAACTTGAATAATTCCATAGACATGTGTAGTAGTTGGGTCACATTATAGGTGGAGGTGCTTTTATTTTTTTTCATTTGCTGATAGGCAAACAATTGAAAAGAAGTATTAACCAAAAGACAAAAAGGAAACTTGGTAAGATATTACTTTTCTTCAAGAGATATTTTCTAAAAGGTAAAAACTGCTTTGGGGGAGGTAAATAATAAAAAAGCAAATGGCACAGAATCCAGCAAAGTAAAAACAAAAATCCACGTGCCCAAATTACACTCCCCAGTAATTTCTCTTTATGTGAGCTCTTAAAATTCATTGAGGAGACATCAGTTCATGCTCCTGTGGCCAAAATAAGGACTAGCTCTAAATGGTGCCAACTCACTTCATTGAAAAATGAAAAAACTGGGACTTTCCTGGGGGCGCAGTGGTTAAGGATCCACCTGCCAATGCCGGGGACACGGGTTTGAACCCTGGTCTGGGAAGATCCCACATGCTGCGGAGCAACTAAGCCCGTGCGCTACAACTACTGAGCCTGTGTTCTAGAGCCCACGAGCCACAACTGCTGAGCCTGTGTGCCACAGCTACTGAAGCCCGCGTGCCTAGAGCCTGTGCTCCGCAACAAGAGAAGCAACCGCGATGAGAAGCCCGCGCGCCGCAACGAAGAGTAGCCCCTGCTCGCTGCAACTAGAGAAAGTCCACACGCAGCAACGAAGACCCAATGCAGCCAAAAATAAATAAATACATTTATTTTAAAAAAATGAAAAAACTCATTCTGAAACTATTTGTTTCATGTATTTGTTTATCCAGTCAGTAGCAGACAAAGAAGATTATTGGGTGGGGAGTAGGGGGAGAGGGCTGAGCTTCTAGAACCACTGCTTTACTAGAGCAATTTCTCTTTTATCCGTTTTATATATTCATCTTCTGCCCAAGACACTGTGTGTGTTTTTATGGCGGGGGGTGGGGGCGGCGGCGGAAGGGGAGGTGGAAGGGGAAGCATTCTGTTGTTGTGAGAAATTACTTGAAAATGAGTTTTATCTAGAGGATAGCTCTTTTTTTTTTTTTTTGCAGTTTTAAAAATTGTTGCACTAGTTTTAATGCTACATCAATTAATAGTATTTTATTTGGGTCTCATGGGGTAAAGTCACAGTTATGGCTACGAATGGAGTTTTGAAAAGGTGCATACTTTAGAATAGTTCAGATTTTGAATCTTTCAGGGGTTGGAGGTGATTGGGAAATATTTTTCCATGTTGAATATCAAGAGAAAAAACAAACTCCAGATGCCCTAAGATCTATCTATATTACAAATCTCCCAGACCTATGAGAATATTTTTCTGTAGGAAAAAATTCATGGTGCCCATCCACACAAAATGTTAACTTTGAGTTGTTGACAAACGCTGCTAGACCACAGTCATGGTCCAACAAATTAAGTTTGTGGAGTGAAGGAATCAGAGGTCTTCCTTCCTATTTTTGATGGTTCGCCTTTTCTCATTCTGATAAAATATTCTTTCCTTGGACTTAACCAGTGACAGTGTACAGAATTAGATCCACATGTGCCTGCTGATTTTCCATTCTCTTTATTTCCAGTTATTTTTTCTTAAATAAGTCTGAAGAAAAGGGGATAGAACATCAACCCTGGATCGCATACATCAACACTGTTAGAGAGTCCTTTATGTAACAAATACTTTATTCTTCGTAACTGGGAGTGCTGAAGTTATACTAAAATATCCATTATAATCCTCGTTTTCCTTTGCTTCTCACTTTCCAATAAGGTATCCTTTTGGGCTGAAACTTTCCATGCTTAGTTTGAGCTCAAAGGTGAATTTATTTTGGAAAGTTCACACTAATCTAATTCAGGGACTTGGAAGGGAATGTGAGAGTAAAAATATACCTTCTTCGATTCTACAAATAAATGTTAAGACTTCGGTCATAGATAACTCCAGAGCAGCCAAGTAGTGGAACAATAAACAGGTCTTGGAAAATCTCTGTTAAAGTAAAGCAGGTTGAAGTGATTAATCACAAATTTCCTGCATATACTGAACAGCCTGGGCTTCCTTGAGGCTCCATGGTCCCTTCTGAAGGATGATGGCCACAACGGGGAATTTGGGGGTCTATCTGGAAGAGATGAAAGATTTAGTTTGGATCAGAGCAAACTATTTTATCGTCTACGAAGCTTTTTGTTTCGTTTTTTTAAAATTTTATTTATTCTTTGCTGCGTTGGGTCTTTGTTACCGTGTGCGGGCTTTCTCTAGTTGCGGTGAGCAGGGGCTACTCTTCGTTGCGGTGTGCGGGCTTCTCCTTGCGGTGGCTTCTCTTGTCGCAGAGCACTGGCCCTAGAGCGTGCGGGCTTCAGTAGTTGCGGTGTGTGGGCTCAGCAGTTGCAGCACACGGGCTCAGTAGTTGTGGCACGCAGGACCTAGAGCGCAGGCTCAGTAGTTGTGGCGCACGGGCTTAGTTGCTTCGCGGCATGTGGGATCTTCCCGGACTGGGGCACGAACCTGTGTCCCCTGCATCGGCAGGCGGACTCTCAACCACTGCGCCACCAGGGAAGCCCAAGAGACTTTATTGGGAAGGGGCACCCGGGCAGAGAGTAGCAGGGTCAGGGAACCCAGGAGAACTGCTCTGCCACGTGACTCGCAGTCTCAGGTTTTATGGTAATGAGGTTAGTTTCCGGGTTGTCTCTGGCCAATCATTTCTGACTCAGGATCCTTCCTGGTGGTGCGTGCATCGCTCAGCCAAGATGGATTCCAGCGAGAAGGATTCTGGGAGGTTGGTAGGACATATGGACTGGCGTCTCCTCTCTCCTTTTGACCTTTCTTAAATTCTTTCGGTGGGTGGTAGCTTGTAAGTTCTGCGTTCCTTACCAGGACCTCCTGTTGTAAGGTAACTCATGCAAGTAGTTACCGTCGGGCCTGGCCAGGGTGGGAGGATTCTGTCAGTGGTTCCCCAAACAGGTCCCTCAGTTTTACTTAAGTTTTTTTGCATCTTGAATTCTTCCTTCTCCAGTGAAGCCTTTCCCTCAACCCTCAGCCATGTTTCAGAATCTCCATCTTAGAAAAAAATTAGCTGCTCTTATTATTAGAATTTTTAACGTAAAGAAGAGCATTGACTCACCCTGTCAGCAAAAGGTAGCACTAACCACAGCTAGCATGTGTGCCTTTTCCACCTTGACAGTGTTACTCTGTGGTGGGTACTGTCCTATCCTCATCTTCTAGGTAAGGAACTAAGGCACAAGGAAGTGAATGAAGGGGTTCAAAATCACACAGATCCCCACATCTCTACAAGGCCTCCTTACTGTCATTTCAAGGCAAAGTTTTAAATATGCCTTTAAGAATCCAACAAATATTAAGTAAGACAGGGACTTCATCCTGTACATTGGGTAACGCAATGATGAACACAGTGTCATCCCTGCCCACAGGATGGCCAATAGTCAGAAGACTTAAACAGATGTGAACCTCAGAGAACAGTGCGAAACGTGAACTGTTACTATAATAAAAGTACAAGCCAAGGGCTATTGGAGTAGAGGCTGTAGAGGCTGTTTAACCTGGAATGGGAGAAAATCAAGCATGTAGATCCCCTTGGGGTACAACACTGTAGTGCCTCCTATGAGACCCACCGTATGGCAAGGACCGTACTAGGTGTGAGGGATGGTGCTTACGATACATTGGGGTCTAGCAGATGTGAATCAGATGACCACATGCATTTAGGTGAGAGAGTCTAGATTTGAAAGAGACATGGTACCGTGAGAGTATCTGAGAGATTGGACCAACTTTAGATGGGGCAGGGGTCAGGGAAAGTTTTCCTGAGGAAATGGTGACTAACATGAGAGCTGAAGGATGAGGCATTGGCCAGCTGAGAGGAGTGTGTATATGCGTGCGTGTGTGTGTAGAGATGTATGTATATATGCACATTGTGAGGGTGGGCGACGAGCATGTTTGAGGCCAAGAACCAGCATGTGCAAAGGTCCTGGGGTTAAAGAGAACACAGGGAGCACAAGGCACTAGAGGAAGCCATTGAGACTGGAGGGCAGGGAGTGAGGGGGAGGAGGGGCCAGAGTCTGCAGAGCCTTGTGGGCCTTGATAAGGATTTTACTCTTTATTGGAAGAGCAGTGAACATCATTAAGGGATTTGAGGAAGATGGGTGACATTATCTGATGTGAGTTTTCAAAAGATCCCTTGGGCTGCAGTGTAGAGAATGGATTGAAAGGAGCCAGGATAGATTTGGAGTCATTGTGGTAGTTCAGATAGAAGACCACCACGGAGCACAAAGGCCCGTAAGTGTATTTGCTTTTGTTCTCTTTCATTGAAAGATTTTGCTCATTTAAAAGACAAAAAAAAAAAAAAAATCCAATAGGGTTCCATTCCTAGTCAGCTGGTTCCATGCCTCTCTCCTAGATTTGGTGATTGCTGACAGTTTTTGGCATTCCTTGACTTGTAGATACATCGCTCCGTTCTCTGCCTCTGTCTTTACATAGCGTTCTTCTCTGTGTGTTTGTGTCTCTGTGTCTCTCCTCTGCAAGGAAACCGGGCATTGGATTTAGGGTCTGCCCTAATCTAGTATGCCCTCATCTTTATTTAACTAATCACATCTGCAAAGACCCTATCTCTTAATGAAGTCACATTCTGAGGTTCCAGGTAGACATGAATTTAGGAGGACATGGTTCGGCCCACGACACAGACTATCCTGACACTGTGTCGGGATATTGCGTATGAACTTACTTTCAATCAGAAGTGACCTGCAAAAAACTCTTCCAGAAAAGCGTTCTGAAGTTACAGCTATCGACTAGAGGTGAAAGTAGCTTCTCTCTTTCCACAGGCAGGGTCCCTTCTGGTTGTCACTAGCCTGCTTCGGTCATTTATATTATCTGGCTGGCTCCCATGGATGTGTGAGTCTGCAATCCCTGATTTAGAGTAAAAAGTGAACAAAATCGTGATGCAGAGAGCAAGGGAGGCTTCTGGGCAGTGTGTAACAAGGGGACCCAATACCATAAACATCGCTGAATGAATGAATGGCTCTGTTGGGAGAATGCAGCGGGGCTGTGCTGGCGACTTCGTCTCTGGAAGACCACAGATGATGTCTGTTATGTCCCCACGCGGCAGCCATTACCTTGGAAGCAGGCCGTTCTGACAGCGTGTCAAGGAAATTGTTACAGGGAATTTTTTCAGCCAGAAGAGATCTCTGCAAAGCAATCTGTTCCAGCCTACTGTGTCATGGAGTGGTCCCCATGTCCCCGACTTTTTGCTGGAATTGCAGCAGCAACCAGCATGAAGCCTACACCTGTCATGAGCTAATGTGCGATTCCTGCCAAGGTTTGCACTTGGGCTCCATTAACGGGGGAGAAGAGACCTTCCAGGGAAGTGTGTTAATGTTTAACCCTTTACCCACAAATTCTCTCTCCCTGAGAAACCTGCCACTTGCCAAACCACCCCCAGGCCTTTTGGGATTTTGATTTTTAACATTTTTTGGTTTGGGAGGTAGACCGGAGAAGGGCAAGTTAGTAGAAACTGACCTTCAAGTGCAGGGTCCATAGGCCTTTTTAAAAAATCAAGGAAGAATGAAGCTGAGCCTTGGCCCGGAGAGTGTTCCTTGGCAGAAATGATTTAAAGCTGAGATGAGAACCAAATCTCATTAGTGTCGGATGTCTCCTTTCTCTCCAGCTGCAGCCAGAGCAAAACCTGGATGTCTGGGAAGGAGGTCAGCAGATCCCAAACTTCAAAATAACAATCTGCTGTTTCTGTGTATAGCAGGGGGTGGGGGCAGTTTTCAGATGGGATCTGTGTTTCACTGTGGGTTTTTTTCTACCATGAGACTTGGGTGGGGAGAGATTGGTGGGGAATATCTCTCCCCATTCCTAACCTTTGTAGACTTGGGAACGCTCCCCATCAGGTCAAGGGTGGAGTAAATGTAGTTATGTGGTACAGAGGTTAATGGTTACGTTAATATTTGTGGCGGAAGAGCTGAGTGCCTGGGAGGTCAGTTCCTGGGATGGCTGAGGCTCAGGGTCAGAGTTTGGAAACCAGAGCTCAGGAGTTTGGGGGTCCCCAGGGGAAAAGGGCTTGGCCTTAGGAGATATGCTGTGGGGAGTATTAGGGAGTGAAGAAACTTGAGAGAGGGAGGCTCTGTGCTGAAGGAAGAGACTAGTTTACAGAACACGGCTCTGCACACAGTAGGCCCTCAGGAAACATTTGTTAAGAGGGAGAAATCACACGGGCAGTCTCCTGGGGGTGGAGGAGAGGTACTTAATTTTGTTTCTTTTAGGTGTGTTCAGGGGGAGGGGCCCCTTTGCTAGAAAAGACCTATCTGATTTATTTGAAACATTTTAATATCATTTCTAATTATGTAAGTAATGCACAAATACATTGTTCTTATAAACAAAGTCAGAAAATTTCAGGGTAAGACTGAAGTCTCCTTTAACCACTAGTCCAAATCCCAGGGCCCTTTCCCTTTATTCTTTAGAGGACCTAAGGTTTTTCAAATTGGTCTGTAGCCTTGCAGATCTTGATATGCTTATATGTTTGTGTGTGTGTGTGTGTGTGACTATTTAAAACATATGAATTTATGGTGATGAATGATGACATGTAAATCATATGGTAGGTATTATTCTGCCAGTTGCTTTTGTCACTCAACAAAATGCCCTAGAGCCTCTCCATGTTAGTCTATGTAGATCTACCTCGTTCTTTCTACCTGCAGTGCTGTGTTCCTTGGATTGACTATATCATAGTTTATTGATCTACTCCCCCTAGGTAGTTTCCAACTTTATGCTGTGACCAACAGTGCTATGAATAAATATCCCCATATATGCCTCCTTGTCAAGTATGTGGATTTAACCTAATTAATTACCCATCCGGAGTATGGCTGGCATCCTGAGATGGTTGGCATCCCGTAGTAAAATAGTTTGTAAGCTTTGACAATTGACTGTGTGCTCTACCGTAAATGGATTTTATAGGGAAGGGACAAGACTTGATAACTGATAAGAAAAAGATGGATACCCCTAATCTAGGGTCTTTGGAGACAAATAATTTACCCCAGGCAGTGTCAGCAGAAAATTCCTAGAGTCTGGGGGAACCATGTGTCATTGCAGGAACCCTTGAGGGGTCTGGAACATAAACTCACTGTGAACAAACCACAGAAGAAACTCTGTGGACTTGAGAGGCACAGTTCTCTATGCCTACTACTCTGGGGCAGGCTGCCTTCCAGCCCCAATCTGGCCCTTCATCCGCCATGGAAAACCATTGTTCTCTGGATGACACATGCAATGTATGTTTGCTGGCATGTGCTTAAGGGTATCTATACTTGGTAGTGTGTATGTGTGAGTACGTATATGTCACCCTGCAAACCCAGATCTGCCTGTTTGTGGTCACTGCATACGTGTGGCGGTGTCCCGGCTGTAGGTGGGGAAAATTCCTGATGGCATTTGCGTCTGTCATGTGGGGTTGGTTGTCCCTTCCATCTGAGCTGAGGCTGGAGCCTCCATCAATGAGATTTAACCCACCTACTCTATTGAGCAACAAAGACTGTATATATTTTAGACACAGAAGGAGTCAGGTCTCTTTGGTGATCTCTTGTCGGAATGAAGCATTCTCTGTACTGTCCACCAGATCGCCTTAACCTCTTCGATGCCTTATGCTGCCCATTGTTAGGTCTGCAATTCATTTGTGGACCAAGTTAATAATCCCATCACTAACATCCTCATAATCTTCAGAGCAGTCTGAAACATATGTCATCTCTGTAGATAACAAATAGGGATATCATAATTTCTTACCATTCTTGTTTATGCCGGGCTGCATACTTCTGATCCAGGGGCTTGGTGCTAAAGAGACAGGGTAAAGAGGTTATTGGCAACGGGAATATTTTTCTTGCACTGGATCTTTCAAAAGACAAGGATAAATAAATGCAGGTTTGATTTTCTTTTCTTTCTTTTTTTTTTTTTTTAGACTATTAATGAAAACTCTTCTCTGATCACTTCTAACAATACTACTTATAGATTTCTTAAAAGTCCTCAAAGATGACACCAAAGGGCATGTTCTTATCAGTTTTCCTGTTGTCTTTAGTCACCTTTGACAGACTTCTCTTAGCCAACTCAAGTTTACTGAAAGAGAACTTGGACTTCCAGGGAAGTCCTTTAACATGCCTCTCATATTTTAATTTGCCTTTCATATTCCTGGCCAGACCCAGGAACCTTCAAAGGGAAAGCTTCCCAACATTATGTCCCTAAAGAAATCAGTGGTTTTCTACCCTTTTTTTTTGATTCCAGAAATCTATTTACTCATAAATTTCTCACCTGGTGTACTGAAATCCCTTCAAATTGTAATAATAATTTTTGTACCACTGCATCTGGTTTGGCTTAGCTATACATGAAAGTCAAGTCTTCAAACTTTTCTCTATTTCTTTTTTTTTCTGTCTTACTTCAGCCTGACCTTTACTGGGTAAATTGAGGTAACACCTCCTTTGTCTCTGAGCTGCTTCAGTGCACAGGTTTTGTAGTGATTTTGAGTCCTGGCTCCATCATTTGCCAGCTGTGACCTAGGCTGTCATTTAAAAATTTTGTGCCGTGGATTTATCACCTGGAAACGCTGATAATGATGGTCTACATTGCAAGTGTATTGTGAGAGTTAATGAGGCAATGTGTATAAAACATAGTGCCAGGCACACAGTAAGGGCTCAGAAATGAGGATTGAGGATGATGAAGGTGACGTTATTGAGTATTTTGGAGAAATCACCAGTCCAGAAGCTGAAAGAGGAGATTGGGGGCTGGGGGCTGCGGGCAATATGGGTGGGAAACAATAGCTACTTTTCCCCTTCCGCAGTTTTGCATAACTATGCTCTCTTTACATGTGGACAAGTGATGAGCCACAAACTTGTCCTTCTGATGCTTTTAGGTGGTTTTCTAGAAACTTTCAAGGCCAAGACCTATAATAAACAAGATTTTCTAAAAACTGAGAATTCCCATTATTTTTAAAATTTTTTTTTTGCGGTACGCGGGCCTCTCACTGTTGTGGCCTCTCCCGTTGCGGAGCACAGGCTCCGGACGCGCAGGCTCAGCGGCCATGGCTCACGGGCCTAGCCGCTCAGCGGCATGTGGGATCTTCCCGGACCGGGGCACGAACCCATGTCCCCTGCACTGGCAGGCGGATTCTTAACCACTGCGCCACCGGGGAAGCCCCGCCTGTCCTGTTTTTAAGGGAGCTTCCTGGATCTGCTCCGATAGAACAGATTCAAGAGTCCACCCACTGGCTGTTCACTGAAGGTTGATGTTGACAACAGGTCACAGAGACAGCCAGCTAAGGCAGTTAAAAGTGATGATAGAACTCAAGACCTTCGAAGTCTCTAGTTCAGCCTGAGATGCTCAAAATGCAGAGTCTCCGTCTTCGGAGGGTTTTCTTATTAGGCGTATCAGCCGCTGAGAGTTTTCTGAGAAATCGCTTATTATAAATCGAGAAAAGGGAAAGAGGGTGAAAAACGTCTCCCTGAAAAGTCATTTCTCTAGCCCACCCCGTGCTGGTCCAAATATCTGGCGACTGCCAGAGTCAGCATAATCTCTTGCTAGATTTCAGGCCACATCACTGATGTGGTCGATAGCGGTATTGAGGTTGAGTGATTTCCTCTGTTTTTCCATTTTTGTCTTGGCCCGAGCACCTGAAAACCCATGGAAACTATTGTGCCAGGCTAGTGGTTTTCAAGCTTTTTGAATTTTTTGTTTGTTTGTTAATGTTTCTCGATCTGACACACTGATCTATGTAGTCAGGGCCTGGAGGCGGTGGGACAGACACATGGAGAGCACAAGTGTAGAACAGAGTTTGAAAACCAGCGTGGTAGGTAGCCTTGCCCAAAATCCAAATGGGCAGAAATACAATAGCGTTTGACTGTATGACCAATGGATTCTTGCCCAAGGCAGATTTGCTCTACGCCTCAACTGATGGCATGCCCAGCATCCCACCTCACAGGAAATAAGTTGTTTCTTACAGAGCAATGGAATTTTTAATAGTTATCAGACAGGGTTTCCTTCTGGTCGATTTCTCTCTTGTTTAAGTTGGACCAGCAGAGCTGAAGCCACATTGCTGCCATCTCCGGAACCTTCCATGGTGTGCACTGCGTGCTGGCGCTTTCTTTGAGAGGAAACCAGTGTTCCTCACAAGCCTGTTTTATGGTTGACATGGAATTCTTGGAGAATTTTTCCCCTGTTTATTTGTAGAACTAAAATTCATGCAAAACTTGGGCAGGAAGTTCGTTCCATCCTCATTTGAACGCTTCTGGTGGTTGAAAAGATGCAGGCAAGGAGGGCGGTGAAGGGCACTGTTGTGGAAAAGAGAAATGGAGACCGTGAACCTGGGAAGGACAGTGACGGAATCCTGCGAACTCATGCAAAGTTAGAGGGAGACGGGGGAGGGCCACTGGAGGCCGACGGAGATGTCACAGAAAGATGGAAATCCACTGGGAATCTCAGGAATGAGTTCCTCTTCAGAGACGGAAATTGCTTCTCAGCTCACCAGGGCACTGATAAAGTGTATCAGCATCTGTTCCCCAAACAGCAGAATATCTAGTCGGTGTTCCCTGAAGCAAGGTGTTGGGATCTCACTTTGGGCTAGAATGTAATTCACAGCTACTGTGTTTCCTTTCTCATGGACCATGTTGATATAATGAGAAGAGAGGATGCACAGAACGGTCTCATGACCATCTGCAAAGTCCATTCCCTGCAGCTATCTCTGCCACTCTCTTCTTGTCACCTCGGAGTGAAGAATGCAGGCTCAGAAAAACTTCTGCCCGTGTGTGAGAAATCCCTGGTCTCTGCAAGGGTCTCTCCAACCAGCAGCGGACTTACTGCCTTGGCACAGACCTAAGTGCATTTATTTCTTCCTCACATGGCGTGAAGCGGGCTGTGCTCTGTGTGTCCCAATCAAAGAACTAAATAAGGGCAGTGTAGGGAGCTAAGAATTATTGGCAAATTTGATAAACGTGTTTTTGTTTATACATTTTTTTCCCACAGTAGATTGCCCAGAAAAGTGACAAGGTCTTGCTTGTGTTTGTTAGTGTTTTCGTTTTCTCAAATATATTAATATTTTAGAAGCCCTGCGTTTCACACAAGGGAGCCAAACTCATCTTCTTCTGGACTTGTAGGAGCTTTTAGAGTCAAGTTATAGGACCATGTGTACACTGGTGAGTGTTTCCTTGCTGCACCCATTTTTAGTGTGAGCTCCAGGTTTTAGATCCCTTTAGCATTAAACGCAGCACCTCATGGGAAGGCTGTTACAGATGGAGACAGGGAGGAACGATGGAAGGGTGGATGGGACAGAGGGAGGGCAAGCAGGAAGGGTACCATAGACAGCATGTGACAGAAGAGTGGTTTTTCAAACATGGGAGTGGGAAAGAATCCCCAGCAGAGCTATTTTGTCAGTGTAGATTCTGGAGCCCGGTTCCCAAGAACTTCCAGTTCGGCCATCTATGTTCTCGACAAGTCCCCCTGGTGATCTTGACGCAGGTAGGCCACTGGCCTCACGCTGAGTAACGTTGTTATAGAAACTGCGAATGTGACTAATCACTTTTACCTTGTAGAGCATGACAGTGGGTGGATCGGCCGCTAGAAATGTTTCCCAGAGCTGCAGTCCTGACAATGGTTGGAGGAGAGTCGTTTATAGAGTTTTGCAGCGTGCTGGTGAGGGGACAGGCTGATTTACCATTTCTACTTTCAGGGGGATGTAAGGATGTAGTAATCACTGAAAGGTCAGCGTCTTTTAATCCCACAGGGAAACTTGTCCCTGCACACATAGCAGTTCCCTTTTCCTGGGCCTCTTCGCTTTCCGTGAGATTCAAGCCAGCTGCGTCACATGACTTTTATTTATTCAGGGAATGAGAAAATGTAGTGTACCGTAAGTTTAAACTTTGTGGAAGTCTCCACAGCTGGAGTTGGTGCGGCTGCTTCCTCGAGATGGAGATGTTATATAACCGAGCCTCTGCTGTTTGCCCTGTGCCCCAGCTCTTCTGTGGAACTCGTATTTCTTGCAAAGTGGAACCTGCCACTGACTAACAGGATTCTTTTCCAGGCGTTTTGATCCCTTGTCTGACCTCTCTCTGCCCTCACCTCCCCATGTCAAATTGTACGGGGACTGCTGTCGTGCACCGATATCCTGCCAGCCTGTGTGCTAGATGAGGTGGTATTTACTTGGTGCTGCATCAACCTTGGGAAGGGTTTCCTGTGAAAATAAAGAATTCTCCATCAGTTAAGTCACTTGTGTGTGAACTGCCTTCCAGGGACTGGCCTTTGGCAGACACAAAAGATCTTTCACCCCGCGCCATCCTCAGCTTCTGGACTGAAGCAGATGTCTGTTGCTTTTGGCTTTTATGTTTGTTGCTGGTAGAGGAGGCAGCAGAAGCCTCCAAATAAGCCCTGTCATTGGTACAAATAGGAAACCGAAGCGACTCCTGGGCAGTTGCATTTGGAGGCCTCTTCTGCTTTTGTGACCCTGCGATCAGTGGCACTGTCGTAGCGGTCTCTGATTTGGGAAGATTTCATTCAGGATGCCGGCTGTGGGATGTGGCCGGAGGAAGTCTGTGCTGCTTATCTTATTGGAAAGGCCAGATGGCAGCGAGCTCTAGAGTTCTCAGTCCCACTTTGCTCCAAGGTGCCTGAGGAATCGCAGCCCTCTGACAGCTTGAAGTATGGCGTGCTGGGTAATTGGCTTCCTCATTTAGTAATTTGTCTGCTTTCTTTCCTCTTCCTCTGCTTCCTCTCTTCTTGTAAACTGATAGCCTCCTGCCTCTTCAGTAGACTGAGAGAGAGTCCTCTGAGCAGTGGCGGAAGGGAGGGGGTGGCCAGAGCCCCACGTGGAGGGTCATTTGGAAACTGACACTGAAAATCACCATCTTTCCTCCTTGCCTTTCCTCTGGCTACCCATCTTGATTCTGTCTCTCTTTCATTTTCTCCTTATCTTCCTCTGTCACTGTCCCCTCTTGCCACTTCACCCTCATATTTTTCTTTCCCTTTTATGGAAGGATTTCCCTATTTTGTCCCCCTCTTTTTCCTTTTTCTATCCTTCCCTTTTTCTTTCATTCTTTGAGTCCCCTCATTCTTTGCCTTCTTTGCTTTTGCAGTTGATCTAGTTAAAGTCAATTCAAAAAAGGAAATTGCACCACATTTATGCAGGCTAACCTACCTTTGTCTTTCATTTTTTTTTGTCCTCCAAGGAAGAAAAAAAATGTGGAAACACATTTCCGGCCCTTTCTGGCACCCTCATCCTCTCCAGTGTGTTTGTCTTTAGGTGTCGGAAGTCCCAGAGCACAATATCTCTGCTTCATTGAAAGTACGGATGCACTGCTTTGAGCTTTTACCCCTGGACCTGGGGAATGATATCTGGTTTCACTTAATAAGTCATTTTGTTCTCCAGGTGGAATTCAGATTATTTCGTTGCAAACTTAGGAGCAGACCTGACCCTGGTGCTGGGAGATTTAAGTCAAATGTCTTTGCTCCTCTAGATTGCAGGCAGGCTATGTTGATGTTAACCACCTCTTCAAGGTGTTTTCCCCAGAGGTTGGGCCATCCTGCTGGCAGAGATAGAACAGGGTTACCGTCTCTGCCTCGTGGTAGACCAGTTGGCTCCACCTTCACAAGGCAGCCTGATTGAACCCTATGGACAGGGACTCTGCTCAGAGGTAAAGGGGACAGCTACTGCAGTTCGCCACACTTCCCCATTTTTTGTCTTTAATTATAGTTTACAGACGGCCTAGGTCGGTGGCTCCCATTCTGTTTTATTTATTTTTTTTAAAAAACTTATTTATTTTATTTTTAGCTGTGTTGGGTCTTTGTTGTTGCGCGTGGGCTTTTCTATGCAGCAGGCGGGGACTACTCTTTGTTGCAGTGCACGGGCTTCTCATTGCGGTGGCTTCTCTTGTTGTGGAGCACGGGCTCTAGGCACACAGGCTTCAGTAGTTGTGGTTCGCCAGCTCTAGAGCTCAAGCTCAGTAGTTGTGGCGCTCGGGCTTAGTTGCTCTGCGGCATGTGGGATCTTCCCGGACCAGGGCTCGAACCTGTGTCCCCTGCCAATGGCAGGCGGATTCTTAACCACTGCGCCACCAGGGAAGCCCCCCCCTCCCCCCCCCCCGGCTCCCTTTCTGTTTTAGAGAGTAGAGGGCAGGCTCTGGAGTCAGGATGCTTGAGTTCACATTTTAATTCCACCAGCTGTGTGACCTTAGGCAAATAATTTGTCCTCTCAGAATCTCAGTTCCCGCATAAGCTTCATGGGGAACTTTGTCTCTCTCTTTTTTTAAGAGCTGTATCCCCAGCATATAATACACACAACACATAGTAGATGTTCAGGAAATGAATTTCAGGCATGAATGTAATGCTTAAGAGCAAGGACTTCATGCCAGACTCTCGGGGTTCAAATTCCAGTTCTGCCACTTACTGACTTTGTAAAGAATAGGATTTATGTTAGTTTCCTAGGACTGCCGTAACGGTTTAGCATAGACTTGGTGGCTTCAAACAACAGGAATTTATTCTTTCACAGTTCTGGAGGCCAGAAGTCCAAAATCAAGGTGTCTAAGGGCTGCACTTCCTCCAAGGGCTCTAGGGGAGTATCCTTCCTTGCCTCTTCCAGCTTCTGGTGGCTCCAGCTGTTCTTGGCTTGTGGCTGCATCTCTGCAGTCTCTGCCTCTGTCTTCACTTGTCTTCCGCTCTTCCCTATGTCTTCTCCTTTTCTGTCTTCTAAGGACACTTGGCATTGGATTTAGGACCTGCCTGGATAATCCAAGAGGATTTCATCTCGAGATTTTTAACTTAATCAAATCTGCAAAGACCCTTTTTCCAAAATGAGTTTACGTCCGTAGTTTCTGGGGGTTAGACCATCGACATACCTTTTTAGGGCCACCCTTCAACTCACTCCAGCGTGTCCCGAGGATCAGTTGAGTTACCACATGTAAAGTGCTTAGGTTAGTGCCTTGCAGGCGGTGAGAGTGAAAGAAATGATTTTTTCGACTTCAGTCATCCTCCAACAAAAGCTGAGACAAGTGTGTATAAAGTAGTACAGTGCGTGGCACACAGTAAGAGGCCAGTGAATGGTATTAATTTCGTAAGTTGGTATCAAAGGCCTACTGTGTGCCAGGTGCCCTAAGTATCAGGAATGCAGTGATAATAAACCATATATAATAAGTAAATAATAATAAAGGGTAAAGAACACAGGAAAGGCTTTTCCCTTGACTGTGCTTACATTCCAGTAGTTTTCATCAGGACTGTCTCCATCACCACCACCATCATGGACGCAAGTCTCATAATACCGAACCATCCTAACAAGATGCTGAAGAATCAGTTTCCTAGGTGGAAGGGGTCAAAGCCCACAGCAGGAGCCAAATTTCAGCTTGTGGTTCCAGAGGCATGAAAGATCAATTTTAGTTTTAGCGAAACTGAGTTAGAAGGTTTGGGGGTTGGTTTTCTAGGGAGGTTTTGCTTGTTTGTTTGTTTTTGCTTTTGTTTTAATTTGTTGGGATCTGGTAGATGAACAAAGGGCATCAATCTTGTCTGAAAACTGCAGCCGGCTCTTGGTCTGGCAGTGGTGGCAGGCTGCTGGGGGGCAGGGCACTGCCGCATCCTGGCTCAGGGCAGGCAGGGTTGTTGGAGAGGAGGCTGAGGCCTGCGGGCAGTGGGCCACAGGGTGCATTAACCTCAGAGAGCAGCCTTGCTGGTCCTTGTTGCCGTGACAACAGCGGGCTGTGCCAGCAGCCCCAAAGAACGAATTAAATGGAAGGAAATTGCTGGTGCCCTCAGAAGCAAAAAGAAATTAAAGCAGGCTTCTCAGGAATCTGTGGATGTCTCTTTGACCTCCATACTCATGTTAAACATGTCAGCAAGAGATGCTCTCGGGGGTGCGGGTTGGAGGGACCTGCCCTGCCCACAGGATGTCCTTCAGAGAAGAAAGGCAGATGGCACAGCTCACAGATGCTGACTTTCCCTGGCTGGCCCCGGAACAAGAACCCCACTCAGCGATGGCAGCCTGGGCTCAGCATTGGCGGTGATGGCCTGTTTTATCTCCCAGCTCATCCCACATCTGTTGAGTTTGCCCTGATGGGACGCGGTGACCTGGAAACTCACACAGAGCTCTGTTTCGGAATAGACTATAGAAAATAAACATGTGGGATAAATAAAGCACAGGGCAGGAAGTAATGGTTTGAAAAAGTTACCAGGAAAACCACGGGTGAGGTCAGGTTCAGAAACCGAATGGCTTTCGGAGGCCCTTGGTCCTGACATCACTCAGATTGCTCAGTAGAGACCTCCAAGTGGAGCGGTTGCTTTTGGAGTTTGCCCAGCGCTCAGTGTGCTAGCAGGCAGAAGAGCCCTGACCTACTTTCTTTTCTTTCTTTCGTTCTTTATTTTTAAAGAAAGTTTCACTGCTTGTTGTGAGATCTCCAACAGGGCAGTGAACTTGAAGAAGTGGGGTTTTTTTTTGGGGGGGGGCACTATTTAATATGTCAGGTTCCACATCTCCTTCGTGGAGAGGAGCCAGCCTCCTAAGTGGGCTGTGTGGGGATTGGACCAAAATGAGAGCCTCGGCATAGTGAAATCCCCGCCTCTGTCCGCCTCAGCTTAGGCTGCATCCCAGGGCACTGCGATCCGTGTTTAGGGCTCTGCCTCGCTGAGAAAGAGATAAAATGGCCTTTTTGAGCAGTCAGACCAGAGGGCAGGCTGCAGTGAAACCTGGTAATTGGATCATGGGTTGTCATGCCCTCCTGCACATGCACCAGTGGCTTCCCTCTGCACTTAGAATAACATCCAGGCTCCTTGCCGTGGTCTTCAAGGCCCTCTCTGACCTGGTTCCTGCAAACAGCTTCGACTTCAACCTCTGCCTCTCTCGCATGCCTCTGCAGCTGCTCACATGTTCTTTCTGCTCCTGATGCATTCCACGCTCATTTCCTCCCCAGGTCTTTGCACGTGGTCCTCACCTCTGCTTGAGAAATTGTCCCCAGATCCCCATGTGCTGGCTCCTTCACTGATTGGCATGCAGATGTCACTTCCTCAGCGAGACCTGTGCCAGCACCTTGTCCAGAATGGTCCTGCGCCCCACCAGTCACTCGCCATCCCAGCACTGTGCTTCCTTTCCTGCATGGCCCTATCACTCTCTGACGTCATCTGTTTACTTCTTTGTTGACTCATTTATCGTTGTTGCCCCTCATGCTCGAATGTCAGCTCCATGAAAACAGTGACTGCCTCATTCTTGGTCACCACTGTAATTCCCCACTTCTAAAAGAGTGCCTGTCTTATTGTTGGTACCCACACTTTTGTTGAGTGCCTGAAAGCTTTCCAAAATTGTGGGCTTTCTAAAATGCTACACAGGAGAAGAGAGATTGGAAATCCTCAAGAGGCAAATGTCTCTTGGCCCAAAATGACCCCTATTTTAAAAGATGTGGACAGTCTTCAAAGAGATGCTTTTGGCCAAGAGCTCACATAAGGGAATCTGGAAATCACAGTTTGGGGTTGGAGGTAACTGTTGGGATAGTTTCTGCTACAAGAAACAGAAAACCCACTTAAAAGCACCTTAAATATTTAGGGCGTTTTCTAGCTTATTTAACAAGCAATCCTAGGGTAGGGTTGTTGCAGCGTTGGTTAGTGGTAGTGTCAGGTCCTTACCTTCCCTCTCTCTTCCATTCTGCCATTCTCCATGTATGGCTTTTCCGCTTAGATTTGTCCCCATGTCACAGGATGGCTGCAGTCGCTAAGGGTATCATCTCACATAGTCAACTAGAAAAGTAGGAAAAGGGAATGGTCCTGTCTTGTGAGCTTCTTAGGGGCAAAATGAGTTACTGAGCAGACTTTCCTCCTGTCTCTTGGCCAGAGTGGCAATCATGCTCATTCCTAAAATAGTCACTGGCAAGAGGAATCCTACTATGTTCGGCTTTGACTAATAAAAATTCATCACCTGGTACAGGGGAGGGGCCCAGCATCCCCTGGTGCACTTGGCTTATAGATCCCTGTGTCGGATAGGGGCTGCTGGGTTGACATCAACAAGTTCCTTTACCAAGTGAAAGGCCTTTTTAAAGCATACATCGCTCCATCAGCAAGTGACAGTCCTGGAGACATCCTTAAAAACTGGAGCAAATAACTCTTGGGGCCAAGTTGACGAAAGCATAAGTAGAGGGAAACAGGAAAGTGGAGCAAAACGGGGTAAAAGCAGAAGTAAAAGGAGAAAGAGAAAAGTAGAAAGTTTACATGGTCCGTGAGGATGGAATTTTACTGAGAGACGTATCACTTGCCTTTGTCTAGTTGCCTCGGTTGTCCTCTATTTATGGAGGCAGTTCTACAAGTTCAACAAATGCTCCCCAGGCATCTGTGATACACCAGATTCTGATCTGGAATTCCTTTTTTCCCCAAGCAGGATGTCACTCAAGCATGACCCTCGAGTCTTCTCAAAGATTTCCAGAAAAGGAGACGCTTGCTTACACTAACCTACTAGCCCTTCGGCTGTGACTTCAAGGGAAACTTTTTGCCTAGGGTGCACCTAGGAGAAGAGCAAGCCCTCTGGGTCTTGGAATATGGTTTGTTTGGAGACCAACCTCTTCCAGTCTATGACCGAATGTATTTTTTCAGGATATCACAAAGGATACCTTCGTTTTCCGGATTTCACACTAACTAGGCCTCCTCATTTCTTTGGGTTCTTTGGTGCTATTTTTATGACAGGTTTATTTAGTAAGAAAAAGTGTAGCCACATTATCTCCTGTCTGCCGAAAACACTTGGTTTCAAGGCAGCATTTCACATGTGTAGTTGTCAGCATCTCCTTTGCTCTGTCCGTGAGTAAATACTACTTCTCCAATTTTGCTTTAACCAAATCCTGTAGGAGTTAGCCCTTGCAAAAATCTTTTCATTTCTGCTTCCCGCCAGGCTTCTTTGAAAAAACTGGTGACCTAGACTCCCACCCACCTGGCCTCCTCCATGTATTATGGGACTATAACGGACTGTAGCAGTCTCACACAACCTGCTAACATCTTTGTGGTTGATTTTTGTTTTTATATTAAAACCTTTTTCTTGTCATTATGAAACATGTCAGCCTACACAAATAATACAAACAGACATCCATTTACTCACCGCTGATGAACATGTTAACATTTTGTCATATTTGCTGCAGATCAGTTTTTTAAGACGTGAAACGTGAGGGCTAGTCCTTCCCCAGAAGAAGCCATTAACTGAACATTGATGTGCATCATTGCGTGCATGCTTCATACTGTTCATTATACCTAATGGTTCACCTAACAGTATATCCTATTTGCATGTTAAGGAGTTATTTAAATGGTATTCTGTGCATAGCCTTTTGGAATATGCTTTTCTTTTGCCATTGTGTTTTGCAGATTTATCCCTGTTACTTCAATAGACCTACTTCATCTTACTTGCTGGTGATCCACTCTATGGATATGCACAGTTTGTTTATTCACTGCCCTGTTGATGGATATTTGGGCTTTTAAGGAAAACATTCCCCTTATTTTCCTTTTTTCTTAACATATAATCGTAAACGGTGCCAAAATGAACATTCTTATACACATTGCCTTGTGCACATACAGGAAATTTTCTTCACTGTTTATAAGTAGAATTGATGGGTCATAAGGTAATGTACATTTTACAATTAAGCAGAGATTAAGAGATTGCTCTCCAGACTGATTCAATGAACTTGTAATACCGTTAGCAATGTACAAGAGCTGTCATTTCTTGAGATTCTTGCAAACACTTAATATCTTCAGATTTAAAATATTTTTTCCAGTCTGATGGGTATGAAAATAGTATACAGTATATAATTTTTTAAATGTTTGCATTTTCTGGAGTGTTAGTGAGATTAAGCATTGTTTTTCATTTGCTTGTTGGGTATTTCATTTGTTTATTTGTATATTGTGAATTGTCTGTATCCTTTGTCCATTTCTATATTGGGTTTTCTATTTCCCACTGATTTGTAGAAATTCTTTATTAAGTATGACTAGTAGCCTTCTGTCAGCTCTGAGTGTTCCAAATATCTTCTCCTAGTTGGTTGCTTATCTTTTATATTTCAAATCTTATATATAAAGAATTTTTTAAATTTCATGTAGCCAAATTGATAAGTCATTCCTTTATAATTTGTTCTTTTTGCAACTTGTTCAAAAAAATCTTTCCCTATCACAAAATGAAAAAAAAAAAATTCTCCTTTTGTTCCTTGTAAAGGGAAAGACTTGCTGATTTTTCACATCTATTTTTTTAAATTTACCTAGAATTAATTTTGTGTATGGTGTGAGGCAGGAGTCACTTTTATTTTTTCACATGGGTAGCCGGTTGTCCTGGCTCCGTATTTTGAACAATCTTACCTTTATTATGTATGCAGTAACCTTGGCCTGTTTGAAAATAGGGATGCAGGAAATCTGTTTGTTTTCTTCCACGAGGCTCAGCCCTGTAATAGTTCTTCCCATACCCTGTGCTAGTGATTCTCAAACTCTAGGGCACCTGAGAATCACTAGGGGAGTGTGTCGGGAATGCAGAGTCCTAGGACCCGCCTCTGATCACTAAATGAGAATCTGTGAGCCCAGGAATCTGTATTTTAAACAGATGCCACAGGGGAGTTTGATGCAGGTGGCCTGTAGAGCACAGTGAAAAATCCTGCCCTTAATTTAATACCAGGAAGTACAGTTTTCCCTCTCCAAACTGTACATCTTCCAGGGGACACAGCTGAAAATATTATGCTTTCTCTTTTATACACACATACTCTTACACTCATCAATTAAAGGGCCCCAACCAACCCCGTTGATGAAAATGGAAAGGATTCCAATCTTCAATCTTCTGTGATTGTTGTGGTCATGTTAATTCTCCTAAGGAAGCCAGGTAATATTTGTTAGGCTGGTAAAAATGATGCTAGGAGTCCAGAGAGACTAGAGATCCACAGCACAGGCCGATTTCCTGTTCAGTTTGACCACCATGCATATTCTATACTATTAATTCCTCTCTCCATAATTTTGCTGTTTCCTGCAGAATCTGTGCTGTTCACTCTGGTTGGACCTGGAAGGAGTTTTACAATTTAAAAATCATAATAATTCACCCACAAGCCTCCACCTTTGGTGGTGGTTTCCACTGCTGCTGTCATCAGGGCTTTCCCAGGGGAGGGACTGTGTGGCCTACGATCTAAGCCCTTTCTTGGGATACCTAGACTCCTCGGCACCATGGGGCCGAGGCAGCCTTTCATGGTTTAGAAGCAAGAAGATTGAGTTTCTCAGACTGACGTGTATGTGTGTGGAAGGGGCAATGTGGATGAGTTGCTGGTGGTAACAGAGGCTTGTCTGCTCATTTCAAATGTTAAAGAGGCCAGAGAAGGAACATTCCTTAATGCAAGAGTACAGGAGCTCCATTTGCTGGGACAGTATGTAAAACTAGATGAACACTCAAAAGCCTTCCCCCAAATATTTATTTTTTTATTTGTAAACGAGTCGCTGTTTTCTCTCTTTCACTCTGAAGTGTACTATTAGTTTGATACTATAATGGTTTTGGCTGTCAGGGTAGCATAGCAAGTATATGCAAATCATTAGGAAACATCTATTCTTCCTGTCGCTTCATTTTCAGGAAAATTCCAGACCCTAAAATGAGAACAATGGGAAATCTAATCTTTGAATAAATGACTCTCAATATAATTTCTAGTGGTAACCACACGTTACCACTCTCAGATCTTTTCCTTTGACTTTAGATGGGAAATCTGATCCTTTCCATTGATGTGGAGAGTGCCCTGTCTTTTAATAGGTTTCATGGGGAAGTATTACTTTTGTCTTTGTTCTGAGTATTACTAATTCAGATAGAGGGGAAAAGAGTGACTTATGTGGACAAATATGACCAGTTGTTGGAAAACCAGTAGGAATTCCCAGGAAAAGCGTAATCTTTGTAACAGGTGCAGTTCTCTCTGACTTATCTCTCTGGATCTCTCTTGGGAAATGCTTTGTTGTGTGTTCGCCTGGTGTTGACAACACTGAGTCTACCTCCCTAGCCACAGATAAAATAAGTTGTTCATGATTAACCTCTTGGACTTTGCACGGACACCTGCTTATGCAATTTAGTGATCCCTGGTAGCCGGAAACTCTTGGGGGGTGTGGACTGTCTCACATCCGCAGTGCAAATACTGAGTGCAGGGATCAGGTCACCTACACTCACAGGTTCCCAGTGCTGAGGTAGATTTTAACGTGGTTGCAGGACATATCAACTACAGTTATATGTACAGGGTAATCATTGAGTACAAGAATGGAAAGTCAGATACAGAAGTGAAGTCTAGGAGACACACAAATAGTTGGCCAGTGATCTGTGTTTATTGTTTTAAAAATAGATAGTGCATTAGGAAGAGGCAGAACCAGAACTTGAACTTAAATCTGAGTGATACCAAAGTCTGTATTCTCATCAGTAACCTGTATTGCTCCTCTAGGGATTGTAGGAAAGGCCCATGTAACTCATCATTAAGAGGACTGACTGACCACATCACCCAGAGAAAAATTCTCTTATTATGCAAAGATTTTCATATATATGTATTCAACATTTTACAAAGGGTGTTAAATGTAGAGCTGTTAGAATCATTGACCACGAGGTCCCTGTTGATAATTAGATGGCAGTGGGATTCTGTATCCATTGATGATAGCTGCATAGTGAAATATACACTTTTTCCCCTCTTTGGGGACATGTGGAGTAGGAAAAGGGAAGCCAAGAACATACAGGCTGCATTTGAATCCAGCTATGCCACACAGTAAAGGCAAGTGGATTTTCCCCATCAGTATACAAACATGTTCTCGTAACTCCAGAATTAAACTGAAAAAAGCTTTCTTTGACCCACATCCCCATTCAGCCACTGGCCAATTTCTTTCCCATTCGCAGTGTAACTTCTACAAATATTCTGCATAATCACCAATATGACGTGCCCCTTCCCTCCAGTTTTCTCCTCAAGGATGACCCACATGGGCTTCAGACCCTCACTCGCGGATGCCTTCCCACACAAAATCTAAAGGTTGTTCCCTGTCTTCGTTTTCCTCAAATTCAGAGCAGCGTTCAATTCATGATTCCTTCTTTTTTAAAATAGGGTCCTAATTGACATAGCATTACACATTAGTTTCAAGTGTACGACATAATGATTTGATGTTTGTATATATTGTGAAATGACCACACAAGTCTAGTTGACAGCCGTTACCTTACCTAGTTACACAATTTTTTCTTCTTGTGATGAGGACTTCTAAGATCTACTCTCTTGGCAACTTTCAGATATGCAATACCTTACTATTAGCTATAGTCACAATGCTGTACATTACATCCCTGTGATGGACTTATTTTATAACTGGAAGTTTATACCTTTTGACCCTCTTCACCCATTTTGCCCACCCCCACCCCCTGCTCTGGCAACCACTCATCTGTTCTCTGTGTCTGTGAGCTTGGTGCCTAGGTGTTTTTGTTTGTTTGTTTGTTTTTTTAGATTCCACATACAAGTGAGATCATACTGTATTTGTTTTTCTTGGTCTGACTGACTTTATTTAGCATAATGCCTTCAAGGTCCATCCATGTTGTCACAAGAGGCAGGATTTCATTTTTTTTATGCCTGAATAATATTACCTTATAAATATATACACCATATCTTCTTTATTCATTCATCCATTGATGGAGACTTAGGTTATTTCCATATCTTGGCTATTGTGAGTAAAGCTGCAGTAAACGTGGGAGTGTATATATCTTTTTGAATTAGTGTTTTCATTTTCTTTGGATAAATACCCAGAAGTGGGGCTTCCCTGGTGGCGCGGTGGTTGGGAGTCCGCCTGCCGATGCAGGGGACGGGGTTCGTGCCCTGGTCCGGGAGGGTCCCGCATGCCGCGGAGCGGCTGGGCCCGTGAGCCATGGCCGCTGGGCCTGCGCGTCCGGAGCCTATGCTCCGCGACGGGAGAGGCCACAGCGGTGAGACGCCCGCGTACCGCCAAAAAAAAATAAAAAAAATAAAATAAAATAAAAAATACCCAGAAGTTGAATTACTGGATCATTAAGTAGGTCTATTTAAAAAATTTTGAGGAACCTCCGTACTGTTTTCCTTAGCGGCTGCACTAGTTTACGTTCCCATCGACAGTGCACGAGGGATCCCTTTTTTCCACATGCTCACCAATACTTGGTATTTCTTTTTGATAATAGTCATTATGTCTTTTTGATAATAGTCATTCTAACAGGTGTGTCAGCATCTCTTCTTAAAGCTTTTTTTTTCTTTCTAGGATTTTTCTCCTAGCTTACTAGATACCTCTTTGATTTCTCTTCTGCTGGCCTCCTCTCCTCTGCTGAACCTCTAAATTTTGATGAGTCTGAGGGCTTGTTCCTGCAACCACCTCTCTTCACCTCCTCTTTCCTTAATCCCATTGTGTTATGTAAACTGAAGACGTCAAATCTATACCTTCAGCTCTCACCTCTGCTTTGAACTCCAGTGTCATATCCAGCCACCTACCTGACACTTCTTCTTACATATCTTATAAGCACCTCAGACTTGATATGTCTTAATATGCCCCACCCCACCTACTTCTTCCTGAGTCTTCTCTATCTCATGAAAATACACCATTATCTATCTACCCAAGAGCTCAGGCTGTAAACCCACCAATTATCCAAGCGTTTTCTCTGTCTCACCCACCACATCTAATCCTTTAGCAAATCCTGTTGACTTTACATTTGCACATAAATCTGTCTGCTTCTCTCCATTTCTTCAGTTCCCACCTGGTGTAAGCCACCCCAACTCTTTCCTGGACCATGAAAGTGGCCTCATAACAGGTTTCCTTGCTTCCACTATTGATTCCTGCTACAATTCATTCCCCCATGTAGCCGCCAAAATTATTTCTTTAAGAAGGAAATAAAAGCAGAAACTAACACACCAATGTGAAGCAATTATACTCCAATAAAGATGTTAAAAAAAAACCAGTAAATAAGTTCTTGTCACTGTCTCATTTAAAACTTTACAATGGACTACTTCCAGTAATACCTAACTCACTCCTATCAGACCAGCTCTCACACAGATAACAGCTATAAACTCAGGAAAGAATAGACAGACAACTACCTGGAGGGACTGGTGAGCCATCAAAAGCAGATACAATTGGGAAAGAGTCTGGGCTTGAAAAGTGGGATAGAGCAAAGAAGAGTTGCCCAGAGTCCTGGCTGATCTTTGAATTATGCTTGCGTGGGGTAGACTCCCAACAACCCAGAATAAGGCTTATAGAACTCAACAGAGATATCAGCTGTCACCCATGGCAGGGGAAGCAGAACTTAGAGTTTCAAGTTAGTCAAGTCAATTGGCCTGCTAAAAGTGAACAAGATAATAATAATAACACTACTTGGAGAAATATAACAGAGTCCAGAGGTTCTATAGCATTTCATTCTCTCTGGTCAGGAAATAATACAAAATTACTAGACATGGAGAAACAGAATAACATGACTTACACTCAAGCAAAGACAATCTTTGGATACCCACCACTAGATGACCTATTTGTTGTATTTAGCAGACAAAGATTTTACAGCAGCTATTATAACTGCATTCAAGTACCTATAGGAAACTATTCTCACAGTGAATGAACAAACGGAAATCTCAGCAGAAAAAGAAACTACAAAAAGAACCAAATCAACATTTTGGAACTGAAAAATACAGTGTCTGGAAAAATTCACTGGATGAGATTAATGGAAGATTGGAGATAACAAAAAAGAGAGTTCATAAGCTTGGAAGTAGATCAGTAGAAACCATCCAAGCTGAGGAACAGACGGGAAAAAGATTTTAGAACCTCATGACCTGTGAACAATATAAAAAGGTCTAACATGCATTTGATTGGAGTCCCAGAAATAGAGGAAAGAGAAGGGAACAGAAAAATATTTGAAGACATAATGGCTGAAAATGTCCTATATTTAAAGTCATACATTATAATAATTTATGAAACCAAATAAGCCCCATGTGGAATAAGTAAAAAGAAAACTATACCCAAGACAAAACATCATACATCTGAAGAAAACTAAAGATGAAGAGTAAATTTTTTTTTTAAGAATATTTAGATTTTTTGAGCACATAAAGAATGGAGACTTTTTTTAAAAAAATTAATTAATTTATTTATTTTTGCTGTTTTGGGTCTTCGTTTCTGTGGGAGGGCTTTCTCTAATTGTGGCAAGCGGGGGGGCCACTCTTCATCGTGATGCGCGGGCCTCTCACTATCGCATCCTCTCTTGTTGCAGAGCACAGGCTCCGGACGTGCAGGCTCAGTATTTGGCTCACGGGCCCAGTCGCTCCGCGGCATGTGGAATCTTCCCAGACCAGGGCTCGAACCCATGTCCCCTGCATTAGCAGGAAGACTCTCAACCACTGCACCACCAGGGAAGCCCCTGAAGAGTAAATCTTGACAGCAACCAGAGAGATGGAATATGAATGACTGGGGGCTTTGTTCCACTGTTTTCAGGCTTCTGGAGATGACAGTAATTTTAAAATGCTGAAAGAAACAAAAACCAACCTAGAATTCTATATGCAGCAAAAATACCCTGTAAGAAGGAAGGGGGCACAGAGGGGACATTTTCAGATAAATCAAGTTAAGAGAATGAATTGCCAGTTGACTGCACTACAAGACGTGCTACAGGGAGTTCTCCAGGCGGAAGGGAAATGATACCAGCGGGAAATCTGTAATATCGGGAAGGGATGAAGAGCACTGGATATGGTGAATATGGAGATAAATAGCAAAGGCCATTTTTTCTTCTGATTCCTTTAAAGTACATATGACATGACTGTTTAAAAGAAAAAGTATAACATTGTGTTTTACTTTTTGTAAAAGTAAAAAGGATTGATTAACGGCTCACATCTATAAAAACTACAGTATAAAGAATGGGAATGGAGAAAATGGGTATATACTGTTGTAAGGTCCTTAAACTCATGTGAAATGGTATGATATTAACTCTAAGTAGACTGTGAAATGTTAAGGGTATATATTGTAACCTCTGGAGCACCTGCTGAGTTAAAATAAAACAAAACGGCAAAGAGGGTACCTGAAACGCTAATAGATAAAGTGGGATCCTAAAAAAAATGTTCAATTAACTCAAAAGAAGGTAGACAAGGAAGAACAAAAGCAGAGAGGATAGGCAGAAAACAAAATAGTAAAATGTTAGACCTAAATCCAACCATATAATCATTAAATGTAAATAGAATAAGCACTCCAGTTAAAAGCAGAGACTGACAAACTGCACGAAAATACAAGATCCAACTAATGTATGCTCTCTCTAGCCATTTTAAGTATCAAGACACAAACAGATTGAAAGTAAATGGATAGATTAAGTTATAACATGCAAATAGTAAGCATAAAATGGCTGGATTGGCTATACTAGTATCAGGTAAAGTAGACTTTAAGATAACGAGTTCAAGAGAGACGTATCATAATGATAAAATGGTCAGTTCATAACTGATCAATCATAGGTATGCATGCTCCTAGTAACAGAGCTTCAAGATACATGAACAGGGGCTTCCCTGGTGGCGCAGTGGTTGAGAATCTGCCTGCCAATGCAGGAGACACGGGTTCGAGCCCTGGTCTGGGAAGATCCCACATGCCGCGGAGCAACTAGGCCCATGAGCCACAACTACTGAGCCTGCGCGTCTGGAGCTTGTGCTCCGCAACAAGAGAGGCCGTGACAGTGAGAGGCCCGCGCACTGCGATGAAGAGTGGCCCCTGCTCTCCACAACTAGAGAAAGCCCACGCACAGAAACGAAGACCCAACACAGTCAAAAATAAATAAGTTAATTAATTAAAAAAAAAAAAAGTAAGATTTAAAAAAAAAAAGGATACATGAACAAAAGTTGACAGCATTAAAGGGAGAAATAGACATATCCACAGTCATTATTAGAAAATTAACACTACTCTCTCAGCAATTAATAGAACTACTAGACAAAAAGATAAGTAAAATCATAGAAGATATGAGGAGGGCTATCAACTGTTTTGATCTGATGGATATGTATGCAACAGTGTGTAACAACTGCAGAGTACATGTTTTTTTCAAGTGCACCTGGTACATTCATCAAGATAGAACACATCCTGGGCCATAAAACATGTCTCAATAAATTTACAAGGATTAAAATTATATGGACAATATTTTCTGACTACAGTAGAATTGCATTAGAAGTTTAAAACAGTGAAAAGTCTAGGAAAACTCCAAATATTTGAAAGACAACACACTTCTGATCGGCTCCTTTTTCTCATTTGAGCCTCACCTTAAAATTTACCTCCTTTATGAGGCCTTCTCTGACTGCCAATTTAGGGTAAGCTCCCCAATGAAGTTTTACTGTATGGCTTTGCTTTCCTTTCACCGTAGTACTATTCGCATTCCCAGATATTTTCTTCTTTGGCCGTTGGTTTAACTGTTTCCCCCCACTAGTATGTAAGTTCTAAGGAGGTAGGGATCTTTCTTTATTGTTCACTGCCAGCATGGTGACGAAACACAGTAAATGCTCAATAGGAATTGCTAAATGTATGAACAGTAAATACGGGTCCTCCACAATCCATCATAAGCTCACCTAGATGCTGATAATGAGAATCATGATAACATCACCACTGATAATAATAAATAAGATTCTACTGGTATTAGTATTGCTCAGGCACTTTAACTGCTGTAATCCTCACAGCTGCCTGTGCAGTAGTACTTCTGTTATCCCCATTTTACAGAGGGAGAGACTGAGCTACTAAATATTGTAATCGGTGTCACTTGGATAGTGAAGAGGGAGCTAGAAAACGTGGGTTTTCTGATTCCATAGTGCTTGTTCTGAGCCATCAGTAGTTTGTGATGGGAGAGAGGAAGGCCGGTGGTTGTGCATGCACATTGGTAAATGAGGCAGCACAAGCTCTGTCAAGTCTTAGAAACAAGGCTTTGGTCCTCTGCCTCAAAGCCACAGTCTACTTTCAACTAAAGATGGAGAAGAGTCTTTTCAATATTAATGTCAGTTTCATGTTTCTGTGGACCAGTCCTGATAATGACAGTATTTTAAACCAGTGGAGAAAGGATAGGTTAGTCAGTAAATGGTGTTGAAACAACTGACTAATATTTGGAAACAAACAAAATTAGATTACTGCTTTATGGAATAAATCTAAACAATCTCTAAAAGAATTAAAGATTTAAAATTAAAATATGAAATCATACACAAGGATGTTAGGGACAAAATGTAGGTGAATATTTAAGCTTGGATGAAGTGGCCTTTCTAAGTGTGGTAGTATATGCCCTAGTTGAGCCTGAACTGGGATTCAGATTTTAGTGACTTTTAGTGATCCAGTGGGCCAGCACAGAAGGTGCAGCATATATCTGAGGGTTGGGAAGGAATCCCTTCACCTGTCTTATAACAGCTTTTAACAGCTGTTCCAGCCTTCCTCTGCCGCAGGAGATGACTCATCTCCCACTATCCAGAGGAAAAAGAGACTAGGGGTTTTAAAGTATAAAGTGATAAACTCATTCATCCTTACCTTCTTGTCATGGGTTTCAGAGGAAGTGGTGTCCATCTTCTTGACCTAAGCCACTCCTTCTACAAATACTTTAAAATTTATTACTTTACAACAAGAAATTGTCAAGCACATAGGTGCCATCCTAAAATGTGTGAGATGATATCTCATTGTGGTTTTGATTTGCGTTTCCCTAATGATTAGTGATGTTGAGTACCTTTCCATGTACCTGTCGGCTATCTGTATGTCTTCTTTGGAAAAATGTCTCTTTAGATCCTCTGCCCTTTTAAAAATTGAATTGTTAAAGCAATTATACCCCAATAAAGATGTTTAAAAAAAAAAAAATTGAATTGTTTGGGTTTTTGCTATTGAGTTGTATGAGTTCTTTATATATTTTGGATATTAATCCCTTATCAGATGTATGATTTGTAAATATTTTCTCCTGTTCAATAGGTTGCCTTTTAATTTTGTTGATGATTTCCTTTCTTGTGCAGAAGCTTTTTAGTTTGGTGTAAACTAGTTTATTTTTGCTTTTGTTGCCTTTGCTTTTGGTGACAAATCCAAAAAAAAAAAAAATCACGAAGAGTGTTTTCAAGGAGCTTACCACCTGTGTTTTCTTCTAGGAGTTGTATGATTTCAGGTCTTACATTTTTAGTTAATTTTTGTGTCTAGTGTAAGATAGTGATCCAGCTTCATTCTTTTGCATGTAGCTGCACCATTTATTGGACAGATGTCCTTTCCCCATTGTATACTCTTGACTCCTTTGTCATAAATTAATTGACTATATATGCGTGTGTTTGTTTAGGAGATGTCTCTTCTGTTCCACTGATCTATGTGTTTTTATGCCAGTACCATACTTTTTTGATTACTATAGCTTTGTGATATAGTTTGAGGTCAGGGAGCATGATGCCTCCAGCTTTGTTCTGCTTTCTCAAGAATGCTTTAGCTATTTGGGGTCTTTCATGGTTTCATACAAACTTTAAGATTGTTTTTTCTGTTTCTGTGAAAAATACTGTTGGAATTTTGATAGGGATTGTGTTGAATCTGTAGATTGCATTGGCAGTATGGTCATTTTAATAATATTAATTCTGGGGCTTCCCTGGTGGCGCAGTGGTTGGGAGTCCGCCTGCCGATGCAGGGGGCGCGGGTTCGTGCCCCGGTCCGGGAGGATCCCACGTGCTGCGGAGCGGCTGGGCCCGTGAGCCATGGCCGCTGAGCCTGCGCGTCCGGAGCCTGTGCTCCGCGACGGGAGAGGCCACAGCGGTGAGAGGCCCGCGTACCGCAAAAAAAATAAATAAATAAAAGTAAAAATAAAATAATAATATTAATTCTTTCAATCCATGAGCACAGCATATTTTTCCATTTATTTATGTCTTCTTCAATTTCTTTCATCAGTGTCTGAAAACTTTCAGTTTTTGGCACAAATCTTTCCCCTCGATTAAATTTATCCCTACGTATTTATTATTTTTGATGCAAATGTAAATGGGGTTTTCTTAATTTCTTTCCTGGTAGTTTATTATTAGTGTATAGGAATGGGCAGATTTTTGTATATTGATTTTGTATCCTGCAACTTTACTGAATTTGCTTATTACTTATAACAGTTCTTTGGTGGAGTCTTTAGGCTTTAAAGTATATATAGTTATCATGTTATCTGCAAGTAGTGACAGTTATATTTCCTCCATTCCAATTTGGATGCCTTTTATTTCATTTTCCTGAATAATTGCTCTGGCTAGGGCTTCTAATACTATGTTGAATAAAAATGGTGAGAGTGAGTATCCTTGTCTTGTTCCTGATCTTAGAGGATATGCTTTTAGCTTTTCACCATTGAGTATGAGGCTAGCTGTGGGCTTGCCAGATATGGCCTTTATTATGTTGAGCTATGTTCCCTCTATACCCCATTTGTTGAGAGTTTTTATCATCAGTGGATGTTGAATTTTGTCAAATGCTTTTTCTGCATCTATTGAGATGATCTTATGATTTTTATCCTTCATTTTGTTAATATGGTGTATCATATTGATTGATCTGCAAATGCTGAAACATCCTTGCATCCCTGGGAGAAATCCCACTTGATCATGGTGTGTGATCCATTTAATATACTGTTGAATTTACTTTGCTAATATTTTGTTGAGGATTTTTACATCTGTATTAGTCAGGAAATGTAAATTTTAAATTTAAATGTAAATTTTCTGTGGTATCCTTGTTTGGTTTTGATATCAGGGTAATGCTAGCCTCGTAAAATAAGTCTGGATGTATTCCTTTCTCTTCTGTTTTTTGGAAGACTTTGACAGGATTGGTATTAATTCTTCTTTAAATATTTGGTAGAATTCACCAGTGAATCTGTCTGGTCCTGGACTTTTGTTTGTTGGGGGGTGAGAATGTCTTATTTATCTTTATATTCCCAACCTCTAGGACAGTGCCTGGCTCATAGTGGATTGTGGTAAATATTTAAGGGTAAGTTAATAATATCAGCTAACATTTATTTAATATTTACTATTTTTTGAGCACATGCTAAACACTATAGATGCACTATCTCATTTATTCTTCACAAGAACCCTGTAAGATGTGGTCTGTTATTTTCTTCATTTAGCAAACGAGGAGACCAAGAAAACTGGCTCAGAGACTACAAGGCTAGATTGAGATCACACAGTTAGGAAGTAGCAGAGCCAGGATCTGACTTCTGAGCTGGTGATCTTTACACTAGGCGGCAGTTACTGTGTGACCTTGGGCAAGTCACTTTCCTTCTCTGGTATTCCACTTCCTCATTGAAACTGATGGGGCAATCTAGACTATCTCTAAAGCCCCTTCCAGTTTTGCTACTCTATTACTCCATTAGAAGTAGAAGACAAAGTTATAACAAATTCCACGAAAATGAAAACCTCCTTAATAGAAAGACTTCCAGGTCCCAGTTAGTGCTCCATTTCTCTACAAACACTAATCATTACATTGACCTTTCCATTGAATCAAAGAGCTTCGATGGTTTCTCGGAATTCATTGCCTTCATATTTGGCCAACCCAGTGGACAGGGACCTTGAGCAGGTTCTTTGTCGCCAGCCCCAGAAGCCATTCCGGCTAGTTGAAGCAGAAATGGAAATTTATTGAAGGATATTACGTGGTTCACAGGTTCTTCAGAGGGCTAAGCAGTATCAGACTGTGGCCAGGGACGAGGGCCAAGCCACACGGACATACTGTCCTGGAAAAGCTCCGGGTTTGCCACAGCGAGGTGCAGAGCGCAGTTCACACCATGGTACTGGACCCTGGGGTGCCTAAGATTCCCCTGGGCTGCCCCCCAAGCACCAGATGCTTGGGCCCCTGGCCTCCCTACAAATGGATTCTGCATGTTACTCTTGAGAAGAGAAGGCTCTCTGGCTCTGATTAGAGAACACCAGTCCCACACCGGCACTCCATCTTTAAGGGAAGCCAGGAATGTGGGTAGGCACCTTCTACCTTCAGGAAGCAGGACTTAGGATGTGGGCCACTCCCTAAACTGGGTGCTGGATGATCACACACACTGGCACAGTTGACCACTCTATAGATTTATTACACTGCTCTAGGAAGGCAGCTGGACCTCATCATATAAGTATGTGTCTTAAAACTGAGACCCTCTTTGAATTCGGACATTGAAATAATAGTGGCTAATACGCACTCTTGGTCAGGCCTTGTGTTAAGCTATGTACACACATTTTCCACTTAGGCCTCGCAACGCTCCTGTGAGGAATACACTATTGTCCTCAGTATGGATGACCTTCCTCATCTGACAGTTGGGGATACTGAGGCCCGGAGAGGAAGTACCGCGTCCTCAATCACTCAGCTAGTAAGTGGTGGAGCGTGGACTCGAACTGGGTGAGCCCCTGCATCGTTTTGCCTCAGGCAGAGAGGTTTGTTGGGTTGACCAACAAACCCTGGTGCTGGGTCACATCTAGCTCTGGCCGTCCTCAGGTCTGAATCTGGGATGTGCCCAAACCAAAGAGAATTTCCCGAGAAAATTACGTTGACCAGATTTGTAAGAATCGTTATGCATCTTCCTCTTAATGTCTTCCTAATGTCAGTGAGTTTCAGACACTAAGATGCTCTTACGTCTAGTTAAAATTGAAGCTTTGAAAATGCTTGGGATCTTTGTCGTTCACCCTAATGTTCTGGGAACTGGGTCCTGATGGAAAACTATCGCATAAACTCAGTTCCCTGGGGTCCCCACTTCGTACTATGCTGCTTCCTCAAGTTCACACTTGCTGTAAAGTTCTGGAAACCTGGTCTAGGGGAGGAAAAGAATTTTTCTTGACACTCTTAGTGTCCCTGGCTGGGTCCAAAAATTAACCTGGCGAAGACAACTTAATGGGAGAAAAGAATACAAATTTAATATAAGTTTTACATGACACCGGAGCCTTCAAAAGGAAGTGAAGACCTGAAGAAACAGTTAAACCTGAGTGTTTTTATGCTGGGTTTGATGGAGAGCAGACAGCCATGTAGAAATATGGTAGAACAAAGAGTATGAGGAAATAAGTGGAGTGAACTGGGGGAAACTTAGCAAGTCCTGTTTGGTTTCTTTTCCATGTTTCTCTGACTTGAAGATAAAGATGCTTCTTTCCTCCAGATATGGAGAAATATCTCTTACAAGAGGGTCTAACGACCTGCTTCAGGGAAGAAGGGGAAGAGGAAGGTCAGAGAGACGTTCCTGCTTCTGCCATTTTTTCAAACTCCTTCAGTTTAAAATAGTCAGCATGCCAAGGTGCTGTGCGCTGCGGTAGTATGTCTTGAACGCCATCACTTGATAGAAGTGGTTCCTGTTCTTACCCCTTCACATGTATCCTTGCAGCTTTTCCAGACAGAGTCAGCAGCCACTTCGGAGAAACAAATATTTAAAACAAAATAACCCTGCCTTCCACCTTGCCATAAATATACGAGCATAAACTCTGGTTGTGAAATTCAATGCTTATTTGGCCTGAGGCAAAACCGTAAAGCAGTTTTACGGGCCCCATTCAGGATAGAGATAAATGCACCAGTGAAAATACACATAACTTGGGGAACACATGCAATTAATGATGACCCGAGGGAAGCACCCTCCCTCCCCAGGCAGACAGCTCTCCTGCATGGTACTGGTTAGAGAGACTTGGCAGGAGGCAGGAAGAGAGGATGCTGCTGCTTCAGCTCGAGATGACAAGTGAAGCCAGAAGGGGAAGGAAGTGGGAGGAGAGGCCAGAGCAGAGGGCCATAATTTCATTATGAATTCCTGCCTATTCAGAGCAGATTGTCCCCAAATTTGTCATTAAAAGTGCAATTTCCTCTATGAAAACTTTCCAAGGACCCCAGGAAACATGCTGAGGACAGGAAGTGGGGCATCCAGTTATTCATGTGGGTAATGAACTTTATTCTGTATTAACTATTTATGAATTCTGAGTTCTATCCAATCTTTGTTTAGTAATAAAGTTACTATTACTTTTTGTTCCTTCATTTGTGCGTTTGTCCAACAGACATTTATTGACTTTCCGCTGTGCTGGGACACTGGGCATACTGAGGAGGTCCTGGTTACTTACTGTCCTCTGGTGCTTACTCTGTATCAGGAGAGGCAGACATTAAGCATCTAATTACGCACCGAAGTTAAATAGTTATCAGGTTGTTATGTGCTATGGCGAGTCAAAGGATGTGATGAGAGCAGGTAACAGGAGAGGCTGACTCTGTCAGAGGGTCAGGAAAAGTGCATTTGAGCCTGAGGAAGAAAAAGCAATCAGATGCAAGGAATGGGTGTGAAAAGATGTAAACGTGGTTTCTAAGCATGGGTTTATCATCCCTTTTTCTTATCGTCTTTAATTACATGAGAGTTTTTCTAAGCGTGATCTTTGAGCTACCTGCATCAGAATCACTTGGAAGCGTGTTAAAAATTCAGATTCCCGGGCCCCACAGGCCACTAAATCAGTATCTCTAGGAGCAGGGCCTGGCAAGCTGCACTTTAAATATAGCACACTCCCCAGCCCGCCAACCTCCCTGAGATGATTCTTACCCTCACCGTTTGATTTGAAAGCCACTTCCTTATAGTAGAGGAAGCTTTATAATTCTTACAGAGGTTTCTGCTTATGACACTCTTTGATCCCCACTGCAAACTTATATAGTACACAAGCTAAGTATCATTATTCCACGTTTACAGATGTATATCTGAGACCTGGAAAAGAGAAGGGTTTACCCCCTCATCAGTGAGCCTCGTGCCCTTCTCCTTATACCACGGTGGATTACAGTGGCCATACCTGCTTTACACATGTGATGTAATATACCCAGGAGTGGATTGCAAGCTTGAAGACATACTTACATTTCCTTCACAGTGATTGTTATTGGCATAGTATCACCTAGTAGTTCAGCAGGTCTAAAGTCAGACAGACCTGGAGTCTAGTCCCAGCTCTGCCACTTAATAGCTGTGTGACCTTCACTGTCTACTTCAGTTATCTCATTTGTTAAATAAGGATAAATAATAACGCCTACACCATTGAGTTGTTTCAAAGATTAAGTGAAGTACTGTGTGTGAAACACCAAGTGTAAAGCTTTTGAGTACTTAGTAAGTACTGCAAAGATGACAGCTGTTGTACCTATAATATTCAGGATCCACTGAATGTGCAGTAGTGTTACCTACTAAGTGAAACCCAGATAAAAATCACAAGAGATGTTACACATGGAGGGTTTAAGTAACTGTTATGAGTCATTCAGGCAAAAACATCTGAGACAACTCAGTAACAATCCAGCACCCAAATCTTGGTTTCTAAATACCATTATTCACTAAAGAAACCAGGTCTTCTTGAAGAAATGCTGCTTTAAGTTCTGGAGAAGGGAAAATATGAGGTGATCTGGAACATTTTATTGTGTCACAAAGCATTGAAGTGCTTAAAGACTGATGGGGACATGTCAAAAAGGGATGAGCTAGCCCGAATTGGCTCCCTCTTCTCAAATTTGGAACAGTTTGAACATCAGAAAAAAAATGACAGGGACGTTGACTATAACACATTGAGAAAAAAAATTCATGAGTTGACAATGGTGGTTAAAAAGGTGGAATAGAGCCAGGAAAGCTTTTTTTTTTTAAACAAAATTCCAGCAACTGTATGTGGAAGGAATGAACAGAGTTAGAAAAGTCACAAAATTTCTGTTTTGTAACACGTATAATAATCGGATTCAGGCAAGGATCATCACGGGAGGCTAAAATCTTTTGTTAAAGGTTGTTGGGAAAACATATTCAGTCTTAAAGATTGCTTATATCAATATTATTTATTTTACTATTATACAAAGAGAAAAGTATATCTTTCCTATGGGGAGATCTGGTAAATACCAAATAATCAAATGATCAAATTTAACATCACAAATTATGAGACAAACTGACATTATATTCCTTCTGGTGTGATGCAGCAGGAAATACACAACCTCACCCATGTGGCATTATTGCCAAAATTGTCTAACCCGAATCAAATTGTAGGAAACAATCAGACAAATCCACGAGGATATTCTACAAGACAACCAGTCTCTACTCTTCAAAAAATTTACTGTTGTAAAAGATAAAAAGGAAAAACAAGGGAAGAATGTTCTAGAATCCAGACTCATGTTCTAGAATTAATGATGTAGAATGATAAGTGATTTAGATTAAAGGAAACTAAAGACCTGGCAATTAAATGCAGTGTGTAGTCCTTGATTGGACCCTGGCTTTTAAAAAGCTATAAAACAACCCAAATGTTCATCACCTAACAAAGGGATAAACAAAATTTGGTATTTCTGTACAATGTGATCTTTTTCAACCAGGAAAGGAATGAAATAATACATGCTACAACATGAATGAACTTCAAAAACATTATGCTAAGGGAATGAAGCCAGATATAAAAGGCCACATATTTTATGATTTTATTTCCTTGAAATTTCCAGAATAGGCAAATCCATAGAGACAGAAAGTAGACGAGTGGTTGTCAAGGGCTGCGGGGGAGGGGAGAATGGGGAGTGACTGATAATTAGTTACTGGATTTCTGTCTGGGTTGATGAAGATGTTCTGGAATTAGATACGGATGATGGTTACACAACCTTGTGAATATATTAAAACTCTGAATTGACTGCTTGGAAAGAGTGAATTTTGTGATGCGTGGATTATATCTCAGTTAAAGTTATAAGGACATTGATTGGGGCAAGTGGGGAGATTTGAATACGAGTTGTCAGATGATACTTTTTCGATTTTAAATTTCCGGGGTGTGATGATGGTATTGTGGCTGTACAGGAGTATGTCCTACCTCATAGGAAATATTGAGCGATGTATTTAAGTATGAAGTACTGAGGGATAAAATTGTCATGATATTTGTACTTTACTTTGAAAGGAATCAGAAAAAAAGTATTGGGAGAAAGCAAATGTAATATTTGAACAATTGGTGATCTAGGTAAAAGATATACAGGAGTTCATTGAAGTATTCCTTTAACTTTTTTGTAGCTTGACTTTTTCAAAATAAAACGATTTGAAGGGGGGCCCACTTTTGGGTGTCTACTACACACCAGACCCCCGCGGATTGTGACAAGGAAATTAGGAACGTGAAGGCACAGCCCTCCCTCCTTAGCGAATCCTCGAAGAAGAGTGAACTGTATGCCTCCCTTCAACGCTTCTCTTGGTCCCACTGGCATCAGAGACAGATGGTCAGGCTGTGTTCCAGAAAGTGACTCTGTGCTTGGGCTTCTTAGGTAGAGTGGGCTCCCTGACCATGTTGTCTGACTTGATAGCACTGTCTAGGGGTGTTGAGATCTTCCAGAGATAAAGCGTTAACTGTTATCAGTGAAATCGAAAGGGCAGTGAGACGCAAGTAGGTTGGGGGTGAAGGCCTAAGGACAGGACGGAAGAAGGAGGCGGCATGAGTGCCTATTTAGAGGGAAGGCAAATGGTCCCGGCCAGCAACCAGGGCTTGGCCGTTGTTTGAGTAACAAGCAGGAAGGGAGGTGAGCCAATGCCCCAGCCCCATTTGCAGACTCTGAGTAATAAAACCGATCCTCGGGTGCTTCTCTGTTCGGGTCCCAGCTGCTCCTGGCTGGTGGTTAGAAAAGTCCCTGATTGTCCCCCCTACTCACGTCACCCCTTTCAACCAAGGAATCATTGTCATCTGGGGTCTCTTTTTTAAGCCTTTGTTCTATTATTTTTCCCTCAAGGATGCTAGGAGAGTCTGCTAGAGTTGAACTAACTGGTGTTTACTCTTGGACCAAGATGGGCTGGGAGGGGTCTCAACTTGGAAGAGGGGTCGGAGATGTGGAAATGGCTGGTCAGCAGCGATGTAAGGAAAGTTTTGTGAGGCCTACCGGGGAGGGTGGGGAGGACTGGATTTCTGGTCCATCCCGGGCACTCAGGCCTTCTGTTTTTAAAACAGACGTGCTTCATCCTTCCCAGAGCTGGGGCCAACGATGGGAGCTCAAAATGCAAAGTCGCAGCCAGGGAAAGATATTGACTGTTTCTTTTTTTAAGCTAATATTCCAAATTTCTTATGAAAGTCAACTTAGACATTCAGGACACAGGAAACAAGGCAAGAGGCCGCAGCCAGCTGCCTCAGAGGACCCGGGACACTTTCTTAATAACATCCAGATGGTTCCACAGAAATTGTTAACATCTTGAAAAAAGGAAAAAAAATCAACTGCAAGAGAAATGAGATTCAAGTGGTTTAGGAAGGACAGCCTGGAGGAGAGTCCCAAGGGATGAGAGTGGGTCTGAAATAGAAACCTCTGTGGTGGGATTACTGCTTCCTATGGCGAGGCTGGTGGGGAGTGGGTGTAAAAGTCCAGGGTTTTAGTAGAGCCTTTGGATTGGAAGGGAGCCCCAACAGAACTGAACTGAACTTCTGGTCATGTTTATCCATTTGCTACCCTGGGTTTGCAATAACTTCACACATTAATATTTTTTTGTTTGTTCTTGAGAGGACTATTTAACTCCCAAATATATCTGTTACGCTCGATAGGCCCAGGGCTTAGAGCCTGTGAGATTTTAAGGGCCTCAGGCAATATTTAACCCTGAAAAAATGCTATATAGAGAGAGTATTTTTGTTATATATATATATATATATATATATATATATATATATATGAGATAGCATAATATAAATGTATTTTTCAACATATGAAAAGAAACCCAGGGACTTCCCTGGCGGTCCAGTGGGTAAGATTCTGTGCTCCCAATGCAGGGGGCCCAGGTTCGATCCCTGGTCGGGGAACTAGATCACGCATGAGGCAAATAAGAAGGCTGCGTGCCGCAACGAAGATCCCGTGTGCCACAACTAAGACCCAGAGCAGCCTAAATAAATAAATATTGAAAAGAAGAGAAACCCGCAAAATTTAGATCAGTAAATGTGTAATTTAATGCCTGCAATAACTAGCATCATGGCAACTGAATCAGCTTAAATTGTGTCCATTAGATACTTTCATTGGAGAATAATTTATATGTTACATTTTTGCATTTCCCACGCATTGTTCAGACATTAGTTCCCTAGACCCAAATAATTTTTTAAAAAAATTTATTTATTTTTGCTGTGTTGGGTCTATGTTTCTGTGCGAGGGCCTTCTCCAGCTGTGGCAAGCAGGGGCCACTCATCATCGCGGTGCGCGGGCCTCTCACCATCGTGGCCTCTCCTGTTGCAGAGCACACGCTCCAGACGTGCAGGCTCAGTAGTTGTGGCTCACGGGCCCAGTCGCTCCGCAGCATGTGGGATCGTCCCAGACTAGGGCTCTAACCCGTGTCCCCTGCATTAGCAGGCAGACTCCCAACCACTGCGCCACCAGGGAAGCCCCCCCAAATAATTTTTAAAGTGAAATTTTAAAATCCTTCCATAATCTTACCAGGGAAGAAACACACGTCTTTAAGAGGGGATATAAGTGTTGTGTAATATGTTTACATCAAGTGGGGAGAGTGGAGCCCTCAAATGAAGAGCCCAAGGGCGTAAGAAGGCCTTAACACGATCCCCCTTTTCCTAAAGAGGCATGTTTCTTCTGCCCTCTCCTCTCAGTTGCCTTCGCCCAAGGAAGAGGAAATGGTTTGTTTGTGGAGTGTAACTGTTTGCACGCAAATCACTTACTTACTTGGAAACAAAAGTCTGGGAGAGGGAAGTGGGGACCACAGATTCAGGGCTCAGTCGGCATTCAGCAAGCTGCCCCATGTCACGCCTCTCACCTGGGCCACTCAAAGCCCGTTAGAGGCACCTCCTGCCTCCCACCCTGTTTGAGTGTCCCCCCACCGTAATAGGATCGGCTTCTCTGTCTGACCGAGATAATAGGAGATAGAGCTGGAGCGACTGGTGAGGGCAGGTTGACTGGCCTTCCTTGCAATTCCCATATCCTAAATAGCATGTAGGAGTGGGGCATGAACAGTAAGAATATACACATCCTGGTACTGTTGGTCTGAAATGCCTAGGGTATTTAGTATGAAAAATCCGTGTATAATTGCAAAAACAACAAAACCAAACCAAACCCCAGAACACCTAGTACAGGAATCGGAATTTTCTACACCAAGCAACATTACCAAAGAAAGACCAGCAAAGAGAGCCCAGAACTGGGTTATGGAGCGCTAACCAGGTAAACTCATTAGATGGGGGCATCTCTTTCCTTTGGGAGAACATTGACATTGAAGCTTTGGCTTCTTGGGATTCAGCTGGAGGACTCCTTGGTGGAATGCAATGACTCCTTCCTTCCTCCCCAAACTGAAATCCGGGCTATTACAATTCCAAATGGACACAGAGTCCTGCCAAGTTTATAGGAAATTGGAATGACAGTGTAGGTTCCCACCGCAGGGGATACCAGAAGCTGAAGGCTCTGAGAATAAGTAACATTTCCCTTGTGATTCCCAAATGAGTCTATTTTTATTTTAAGGGGCTCTGTGTTTTCATTCAGTTTTGTGAACTGAGGAATCCATATGGAATTTTCACCAGCTCTACTAAAATAAAAGCATGCAGCTTCTCAGCAGTGTACTGAAATAGCTGCTATGATAGGTCAGAGAGAACTGCAGAATTCACTTCTCAAGATCTGTGAGAAATCATCCACTGATTTTCAATGGGTGCCTTCTAAGCATGTGGCAGAGTACGTACAGTATCAACTGCTTAATTCATACACAAGAGATATTGTCTTTGACATGGTATAGTTCATCATTTAAAAGAAGTCATAAAGTAGCTGCTCTGAGATGGACAGCTTGTATTAATTTAATATATATGAAATACAAGTATATATATACTTTGATTTTAAGTGCGGGATTTTTTGTGGGGCGAGGGTGTCGAAAGAGACTCATAAGTAAGTCCCCATGTATAAAACAGATATATTTTTATTGGTAATTTTAAGAAAGATTTCTTAAAAATACGCATTATTAATAATTATTTAACAATCTTGTTTGCTTCTTGATGGTATTCTTTCCAGCTTCTTCAACTTGAACCTCTGCCTCCCTGTTCCCTCTGTAGCATAAACTCCACAAAACAAGGACCTTTCCTATCTTGACTCTATACTCCAGAACCAGAATAGTGCCTGAGACATAATAGGTGCTCAGTAAATGGTTTTCCCCCTCATTCAGTCAACAAATAGAAACTTTCCTTCTCCTTCGCTTTTTAATGGGTTTGTTATGGAAAAAATGAAAAGGTTAGTTGTGGAAAAAGGCATTACGCATTTTCATATAGATGACTGGGTTTTCTATCGTCCTTGGGGCTGTTTGTTTGGTCTTATGCCGCCTGTGAGCTGAGCAGTGTGCGACATCGTTTGTTTTTCAAGTATCCGCTCTGTACCAAGCACTGTTCTAGGGAGAAAATATCCTGTATCCTTGGAACTTGTTTCAGTGGGGAGAGATGGACAGTAACCAGTAAATACATATTCTGCCAAGTGGGGATAAATACTACGAAGAAAAGTAAAGTAGGGTAAAGGGGTAGTTGGGGAAGGTTTCTGATGGGGGGGGTGGGGGTGGGGGTGGAGGGGCATGCGAGAGCACCTTGCCGGGAGCGTAGGAGCAGACTTGGCTGACGGCTGGAGGGAGAGCAATGTGGGCAGTAGTGGGTGCTTGCCTGGCCGTGGCGGGGGGAGGGGGCTGGAGCACAGCCAGGGAAAGGTGCGGCGGTGAGGTGGGAGAGGAAGGCTTGGAGGCTGGTATGGATGTGGACTTTTACTCCTCATGAAATGGGGAGGCCCCCAGAGGGTCTAGAACCAAGGGGTGCCCTGACTCGGCTTAGGATTTCCAAGGTGAAGAGAATGGGTGAAGGGGGTTGGTGAGAGGAGAGCGGCGAGTTGGGAGGCTTTATAGTAACTCAGGTGAGAGGGGGAGTCTCCTAGACCAGTGGGAGTGGTGAGAAGTGGTCAGGTTCCAGATAGGCTTTGAAGGCAGGGCCAATTGGATTGGCTGATGGTTTGGAGGTGGGGTGTGAGAGAGGGAGCTTTCAGACTGAGCACTTGGCAGAAAACCCTGGTCGTTTAGTGAGATGGAGAAGACTGGGAGATGCAGGTTTGGGAAGAACTCAGGAGTCGATTTGGGGTCGTGTCTTAGGTTTCAGCACCTAAATAGAACCTGTAGGGCCCAGACCCAGTAGGCAGTGGGTGGAGTCCTAGCTTGACACATTCGCTGGCATGATGACCACTGAGTCCCAACTAGCCAAGGGCCTAAGAACATGGGCCAAACGTGGGGCCAGTGTCCAGCTACACAGATGCTGAAACGAAGTGGTCTCAAATCTGCAAGTCTGGAGCAATGCTCCTCCATTGTTACCAGAAAAAGGAGTCTCTGATTCCCACCTCTCTGAGTCAGCCTCAGGGGGCTGGTTTAGTCTGTTGCCTTCATGTCACTGTTCTCTTCCTTTGTCTCTATACTCTTGTGCTATTTCTTGATCAAGACACCATAAAGTGACTTGTTTTTAACGAGACAGAAAGCCACAACATGGAGGTTCACTTTGGGGTTTAAACATTTGGCTTTTTACTGCTAACTGGTGGCCTGTAGGCTGGGACACACAAAAGCATCCTAATTGTAATTCCTAGTGAAGAGCTGTCCCGTGCGTGTCTGGGAACCTGCTGTAAGTGACAGGTACAACAGGGGCAGGGACGCTTCAGGTCCCTCGTGGCAGAGACTCCCTGAACCACCAGTCTTTGGTGGCTCTGAAGATGGGTGTCCGATAGGAATGCCTGGAGAGCTGCCACTATCTTCTCTGCAAGAGGAATTAGTCCTTCTTAAACTTGGGCATCTCTGAAGTCCCAAGTCCTTTATGACTCTTAACACTACTGTCTGTGGTCCCCAGGGATCCTGTTTAATTAGCTGATGAATTCCTCTTTCCTTGATTCTAAATCTGATGCCCCACGGGCTTTTCCCATAGCATAAATAGTATTCTATTCCAGTGCATATCATCTTATTCACAGGAAGTAGTCTCTGAATTACATCACCAACCAGTTCTACTGTATTCTGCGGACGTTTATTGTGGAAGTTTCATGGGAGTGACATCGTTTCTGTCCCCAAGAGTTAGTGTATCCCGTTCATGTTCAAGATTATAGAGCTGGGTTCAGAGATGGGAGAAACAGGTGAGTGAAACTCCAGCACATTTTGCTGTCCTTTCATTCTTAAAATATTAGCAAAACATTTTTTCTAAGCTTATAAAGGTAGGTATATGGCAAAGCACGGTACTTTTCCTTACCTATGCCATTCGGTGAGATGATATTTATCTTTGAAAAGTAGGTACTTGGGCAAGGGAAAGTAGGTTAGATCAGTGTTGGAGAAACCACTAACCATCTCCCAGGATCTACTCTTCCCTTCTTCTGTGGTAATAACATAGACACCCCAGTTTTAAGATGTGCGTATAGCTACTTGGCATTAAGACGACATTTCCCAGCTTCCCTTGCAGCTAGGTAGGCCATAGGACTGAGTTCTGCCCAATGTGAGTAGGTAAAAGTGCCTGGTGGCAGCTTCCAGAAATCCCACTTAGGAGGCATTATGTGTACATACTTTGCCCCTCCTTCTTCACGTCTTCCTCCATCCTGCTCCCTGAAATGTAGAAGCAGCCATCTTGCCCCATGAGGTTGAAGCCATGCACGATGAAGCAGCAAGAGAAGAGAGTGTAGCCCACTGTGCCCTGTCTTTGAGGCCTTTGTTTCGATTTTAAATTTTTAATTAATGAATGAATTAATTAAGTAAGCAAGCCCCTTTGTGGCTTGTGGGATCTCAGTTCCCCGACCGGGGATTGAACCTGGGCCACGGCAGTGAAAGCTCTGCAGTGAAAGCCCAGAATCCTAACCACTAGGCTGCCAGGAAACTCCCCTGAGGCCTTTTACATGAGGGAAAAAAAGGACTTTTATCATATTTAAGGTGCTGTTACTTGAGATTTTCTGGTCCTCACAGCTGAGCCTAATCCCAACTCATACAACCATATCTAATCTTTCCTTGAACTAGAGGGCTCAGGGCACAATGTCATTTTCAGCCGAGGAGAGCAATGTACCCATTCCTGCCAAGTCACCAATCTTTAGTCTCCCCAAGATACTGCATTGTATCATTCGGATCATTCTTCATAAGAGCCTCGTGTAGTGTGCATCACTTACGACCCGAGAACCAAAAAGTGAAAATAATGGTGTCATACCTAATGCGATTTGAACTCATGTCCCCTCAGCCACAGGAACTTGTCCATCCCATGCCATTGTCCTCCACTTTTGTGTTTCTGTCACTTGGACTCTAGATATAGATGAATAAAGCCAACAGAGTTTCTAAAGGCAGGTGAGAGGGGCGCCCACCACTCCTGGAGACTGGTTTTTATGATCACAGAAGTAACACACGTAAAAAAGTCAAAACCGTCTATGAGAAAACGTGCCCCATACCCCCAGTCCCACTACCTCAAAGTCACAAAAACTTTGGGGACACCCTTATAGAACTTTAACATATGTGTAGAGCCCTTCTTTTTTTTTTAAAAAAAGTGAATATATACATAAATGTATATATGTATAACATAAATGGGAACATATTACATACACCATAGTATACTTTGTTTTTTAAATTAAATAATAATTATAAACATCCTTCCAAATCAGCATCTACACATTGACTTCTGTCCGATGCATAGTATCCCATTGTACAGCAGGTGTCCCACAATTAATTTAAGCAGTCTCCTGTTAGTGGCCATTTCTTCCAGAGTTTTGCCATGATAAACACTGGTGAACAGTTTCACTTGTATGTATATCTTTGTGCATATGGACCAGTGTATCTGTAGGAGTAAATCATAGACTTGGAGTTGCTAGGTGAATTGGTATGTTAAATATGTAAGCAGTGCCCTCTGCGTTTATACTCCCACCAACAGGATCAAGCTTTTTAAACTCAGGTTCCCCTCAGGAGCCACAACTTAACATTCAGTTTATTTCCTGTTCGCTTACTACTTTGTTAATTGGGATTTCTGTTCAAGGCAGACATCTGCCTTGTCAAAAGACAGATGAGAAGCAGGTGAGTGATCTGCTTCAGTTTAATACTGTGTATCGTTTAAAGGGGATTATGAGCAAAAATCCCACCTTATTGCTGAGAATATGCTAGCAGTGTTTCCTGTTTAAGGTCTGGGCCTAGTGAGCTGAAGGGCTTTGGGGAGAAAGGGTCAGCGGTGCAACTAAGAATGTAGAGGCCAGCCTTCTGGATCCCAGACTCCAGAGAAGTTATTCCACCACAAAGACAAAAGGGACTTTGAATATCGTTGGAAATAGAAAGATACCTTATATAAGGGCTGGGAGAAGGTCCAAATTTAGGGTTTATTCAATATCCCATGATCTCTAACCACCTACCCCCACATTTAACACTTCCCTTCTTTTCTCAGGACCTTTTATTTATTTTATTAAAAAAAATTTTTTTTTCATTAAATTTAATTTAAAAAATTTTTTGGCTGCATTGGGTCTTTGTTGCTGTGTGCGGGCTTTCTCTAGTTGCGGTGAGCGGGGGCTACTCTTCGTTGCGGTGCGCGAGCTTCTCATTGCGGTGGCTTCTCTTGTTGCTGAGCACAGGCTCTAGGCGTGCGGGCTTCAGTAGTTGCAGCATGCGGGCCCTAGAGCGCACGGGTTTCAGTAGTTGTGGCATGCAGGCTGAGTAGTTATGACGCATGGGCTTAGTTGCTCCGCGGCATGTGGGATCTTCCCAGACCAGGGCTTGAACCCATGTCCCCTGCATTGGCAGGAGGATTCTTAACCACTGTGCCACCAGGAAAGTCCCTCTCAGGGCCTTTTAAAAAAAACCCTTAGAGTATGTAAAGGGGTTCATTTAAACCCCTTTTAAAAAAAAGCCCTTAGAGTGGTGATGGGTTTTTTAAAATGTTATCCAGAGCCCAGTAAGCTGCTTGGATAAATGCTTGGAACAAAAGGAGAAGCTTTGCGACTGTTTTGCTGATATGTTCATGCTCCCTAGACTCCTAGCTGTCGTCCAATTTAGAAAAAGAGGTCCTTGTATCAGAGGAGGACACGGGGAGTCAGAGCATTTTCCCCCCACCGCACTGGTAAAAGGGCTGCTCAGAAGCCCAAACCCCAGCCTCACTTCAGGGGACAGGCCCTGCCCAGCGTTCTTGGCGAGATTGTCTTAGAAGTAGGTAGCACCCTCTCCTGGGCTAAATCCAAATGTTTTCCATTTGTCCTGAAGTCATCTAGGATAATAACCGGCATCTCCCTGTCTCTGGTAAGCTCTGCCCCATCACTGCCCCCTCCTGGCCCCTTCTAGTTTTTATTTGAGCGGTGCTCTGGACTGTTTGCAAACCAGTTAACATTGGACATTAGAGATTCCAGGTAAGATTTGTCAGGGAGTAAGAACTTATTTGCATACTTACTATGGGCAGGACACCAGGGCAGGGGTGCGAATGAAAATAAATAAAAGCTTATAGTTACTATAGATAAGGAATATGAAGAATGAATAATTAAATGCACACAAAATACTATTTTAAACAATTATAAGACAACAGAAGCACTGAAGGTACTCTACTTATGGCAGAAATTTTGGAGTGGTGAGGGGATATTTGTTACCTAGCAGTCTCCTTATGAAATGGCAGATGCTAGGGAAGGAGCTGCCCAGAGAAAGGGGGTAAATCCTCACCCCTAAGAAGTAGTCTCTGGAAATAGTTGCATTGGAAGTTCCTTTCACTGAACCAGTTAACATACAACTGCAAATTTTAAGCCTCTGGGAACCCTTTACCACCTGCCACCATTTTCTACCTTCTTTTTTCTTCACTAGACATTAGTATCTCAATGAAATTTACAGAAAACGAAGAGATTTTAATGGTGCCTTCTCAATTCTGTGTTCTAGTTGCTATTTCATCCAGACATTTATTCTAACTGGCATGTAGGTTCTGCTTTCTCTAACTCTGTCTATGTGCTAAAGACCACGAGCACCGTTCATTTTATCTCATAAGTCACGTCTGTTTTGCATGTTCAGTTTTCAGTGCGGCAACACCAACAAACATGGCTGTCGCTTAGTGGGTCCTTACCTGAAGCCAGGCACAGATGACGCTACATCTTTTCATTTGATGCTCACAGTTACCCGATGGGATAAGAATTATCTCTATTATCCCTGTTTTTACAGATGAGGTGTTTAAGGTTCAAAGACGTTCAGTAACTTGCCCCAGTGGCAGGGATAGGATCTGATCCCGGAAGTCTAGCTCTCGAGGCCTTGTTTTTTTACCTACGGTGCATATTGTCCGCCTTAGCGCTTGCAAGTAATTAATAAGTGTGCGACTGAGGAAATAATCGTGTGACCAGGTATAGTTCATTTCATAAAGATGCGATTTGGGTATGGTGCAGTTGAGCTAGGGAGGAAGTAAAGCGTTTCTGTTGGCCTTTTTGCCTGTTTTGTAATAGAGGAGGCAGTGGGAGCAGGACTGGCTGATTCCAGCACACCCAGCACACACCCTCAGGGTCATAGCCAAGACGCAGTCAACGTTTACCACGTCCTGGGAAGCACTCCCGCTCAAACCCGGCATGTTGTTTCATTTAATCCTCATGACAGTCTCACTTTACAAGACAGGCTCAGAAAGGTGAAGCACCTTGCCCAGGGTCACACAGCTAGTGATTGGTGGAGTCAGGACACTTGACCGCTGCTCTGCTGAACTCCTCTTAGGTGCCGTGAAGGAGCTTCTAAGAGCCGCACTTTCTCAGCCCATGAGGGAAAGGTCAGATTGTCCACCCCGCGCCCCCGGCCCCTGAACAAATGTCCTGCCACCTCCCAGAGCATCCCCTCTGGGATGGGGGTGGTGGGCAAGAGGCCGGAATCTGCCAGGACTCTGTCAGATGTGTGCGCTGGGAAAAGTTCCTGGTCCTGAGCCCTTGAAGGAATGTGTCTGCTCCAGGCAAACCCAGGATGGACCTAGAAGTATCGTACTGAGGCCCAGGAGGAGACTGCAAAGATATTTGGACTCTTAAGTCTGTAAAATGTGTCTTCTCATTGTCTTCAGAAGCAGGAGTGCGTCTTGTACCTAACTCTGCTGGTCGGTCATACCATTGGTACTTAAAAAATATAAGGAAGGAAGGAAGAAAGAAAGGAATGAATAGATGGATGGATGGATGAATGAATGAATGATGGACAAGGAGAAGGCAGCACCTGTGTTTGGGTAGAAGTCTGCTTAGGAATCTCTTTCTACCAGTGGTTCCGGATGCTCTTATGAAAAATACCTGTAACATATGTTTTCAACTGGATTTTGAGTGTGGGTCTCTGGAGGCAGAATACTGGGGTTCAGATCCTTGCTCTGCCACCCCTAGCTAGTTGTCTGTGGCAGGTCACGGAACCTCTCTGTGTCTCAGTATCCCCTGGAGGGTTGTCGTGTGAGTTAACATAGGTGATGTGCCTGGCTCCAGTGAGCATTTGGTAAGTGCCAGGAATGGTCATCGCAGTCCCAGCATGCCAGGCCAGCTGGAGTCAGTGTGGCCACCGTGCTTGACAAGGGCATCAGGGACTTGTGTCCCTCAGCATGTGAGTGTAACTGCTCAGTCCCAGGTTGAACCTGAACGTAAGGCAACAAACACCTGGCCCCAAATATAATTTCCTCTTGCAGCTCACTGCAGCCGTGAGGGCATCGCAGGGGGAGGGCTGGGGAGTGTGGCACGGTAACCCCATAATTTCCAGAGCCCTTCTCCTAGACTGACACATAATTGTTAGATTGTTTTATGAGAGCAGCTTCCTGCCCCCTTCCTGCCTCGCTTCCAAATGCGCTCATTCCCGAGGAAGCCTCACTTCTCCCTCTCGCCCTTAATCGCTCCTTTCCTGCCTGCCCCGGGGGCTGGGCCGACTTCCTAAATCACTCAGAATTGGCTTCCAGCGCTGGCGCCCAGGGTGGGCTGTAGGAGAGGGTGCGTTTGTTCTAAGTGGCTTGTGACCCAGAGGTCAGAGATGCTTCCATTCTGTTTGATGTCTTTCCCAGGGGGCCTTCCTTCACCCACCCCTTCTCCTTCCCTCCCGAGCTGACTTTAATTCTAAGGTCACGAAGAGATTAAGGAACCAAGTCCTGCTGCTTTTCCTAACCAGTGTGGCACTGGAGACCCAAGTGGGCGAGGGGCCGGTGGGTTGGGGGGTAATAGGTGCTGGAGGGCAGGATCCCTGCCTCAGTTCCTCAGCCCTTTAGCCCCTTCCTCACCCACACTCAGGGGGTTTCAGAATATTCCATTTCAGATTGAGCTGTGAAAGATTCATCCAAGAGATTCCTCTCCGTCTGGGCATTTCCCTGTCCCTCTCTCTCCAAAAGCCCACACTTGGGAGGAAGTGATAAGTCCTAACATTTTTAGCTTATTTTTTCCCATTTGAGGAATTTCGGAGGAAGCAACATGGGGCGTTTTGTATTTTCACTGTATTTTTTTTTTATTGCTAAAGCAATACACAATCACGGTAGTAATTTCAAAAGAATCATTTCCAGACGTAACCACCGTTCACGGCAGTTTGTATATCCTTCCAGAAACGTTCTCGGCACATACGAACGTACAAATCTATATGTATTTTTAACACAAATGAGAGCAAATTGGACATCTTGTTCTACCACTTGCTGTTTTTCACTTTGTTTTGACTGTTTTTCATTTCAATAAATTCAGATTTACTCATAAAGAAAAAGTGCTCTAGAGCGTTCCATTGTGTGAAGGTACTAACGTATTTAACAGCTTCCTGTTAATGAATATTTAGGTTGTTTTGCTTTATTACAAACAATGCTACCTATATCCGTATTCAAGTCAGAGTAACTTCCACTTCGAGGTGTATTTTTTGGATTAAAGGGTCTGGGAAGTTAACATTTTGACAGGTGTCAAATTGTCCTTCAGAAAGGTCATACCAGTTTAAAGTCCAGAATTAATGTATGAGAATGCCTGATTACCTACACCGTCACAAATACCTGTAAAATCAAACTTTTTAACGCTGTCAACCTTAAAATAAGTGTATTTTATTATTATTTAAATTAATATTTCCTTCAGAGTAGGCATCCAGCCTTACTCCCAGATAGATGAGCATTGTTTGGTGAACTTCCTGCTCATGTAAACTTGACCATTTTCCTATTATATTATTTATCTGCATCTTAATGAGTTGAGAATCTCATTATATATAAAGGAAAATAATCCTTTTCTGTCCCAAGTATTTATCAGCAGTTCCCCTTTGTATCAATTGCCATTTGGTTGTGTTTGTTATTTTTTTTCCAGCTAATATGTGAAAAATTATTTTAATGGCAAATTTGTCAATTCTCTCTCTCTCTCTTTTTTTTCTTCTGGACATACTCAGAAACTCTAACATAAACTATGATTTTTAAAAAAAATCACTCATGTTTTCTATTTGTTACATTTAAATCTTTAATCCTGCTAAAATTTGAGGGGGGGAAGAATAAATGATACAATAGAGGGCAAATTTATTTCTCACATAGCCAGTTGTTTCATACTATTCACTAACTAATGCATCTTTTCTTAGCACTTTAAAAAATGAAACTTCTTAACATAAAAACACTTACCATTCCGTAATGATGGCTTTCCCAATATGTGAAGCTCTTTCGAGAAGAAAATAATTTGATCCTTGACTAACTTTAAGGACACTGAGACCCATCTTCACGAAAGAAGCACAAATTAATTGCTAATATTGGCTAGGTCTTTGTGAAACCAATGAATCCTAAGATGGATTTCCAGAGGCTGTGTTTTCCATTCATTGAGTCCAGGAGCCCTCTGTTGCCACTTTGTGTAGTGGCCTATGGGATCACAGAAATGATTACCAACAGTATTTGCCCTCAGGAAGTTTATAATCTAATAGGGAAGTAGTGGGTCTTTCATTTTGTGGAGTGTGCCTGCATTCATATGTTTACAACTCATTGAGGGGCCTTCAGTTCCTGGGGCCTTGAAAATGTAAGAAAAGGAGATTTACATTTGTTGAATCCATTCTTGCAGGAAATGAGCTATTAAGTAAGTGAAAATTGGAACAGAACCGAAAATATTGTAAGTTAACTGCATTTTAGGAATAGGTACTCTGTGTGTTTTCATTTGCTGTAGAAACAAAGTCCTTTCTGAGGAGAGCCCCCTCAGATTTAGAATTTCAGAGTTGAGGGGTCAAAAGGAGAATAACTATAAATTATTATATCCATTTTACTGAACTCAAGCTCTGTGTCTTACTCATGGTCATTGCTCAGTAGCACAGGTTGTAATCCAGCTCTTTCTACTGAAGAGTTGTGATAAATAATATTGTTAGTTGCCTACCCAGTAGCTACCACCACAACCCTTTATGCCTTTGTGTGCTGGGAACACTGGTTTTGTATGGGGTGAGAGTGCCAGCCTAAGACAGTCACGCTGTCCCATTTCCTTTCCTAAGTCTCCCTTTTAGAGACCTTTTGCAGCTAGGGGACTGTGTTAGTTCATTCGGGCTGCCATAAAAAACACCACACACCGGGTGGCTTAAACAACAGAAATTTATTTCTCCCAGCCTGGAGACTAGAAGGCCATGCTCAGGGTGCTGGCAGGATCACTTCCTCCTGAGACCTGTCCCTGGGCTTGCAGATGGCTGCCTTCTTGATGTGTCCTTCCTCGTCTTTCCTCTGAGTGCAGCATCCTTGATACACCTCAGTGTGCCAAATCCCCTTGTCTTATAAGAGCACCAGTCAGACTGGATTGGGGCCTACCCTAATGGCCTTATTTTAACTTAATCACCTCTTTAAAGGCCATGTCTGGAGTACAGCCCCACTCTGAGATACTGGGGTTAGGGCTTCAACATATGAATTGGGGGTGGGGGCTGGGGGGTGCTGCCTTCAGCCCATAAAAGGGACCAAACCTAGGCCATTGAGACCTAAAGAGAAATCTACTGAGTGCTACTAGGTTAGATTTTCTTCCCAGATCAGTGGACCCTGTGAAGAGAAAGCATGGGATGGTGATGCCTGGAGCAGTGGCAGCTATCTTGACATCATGAATTGAAAAATGTAAGCACAAAAAGCCTCTCTCCACACTGGGTATGATTAGGCAGAAGGATGGAAAGACAGACCTGCAACCTTCCCAAAATTGTTGAGTTGCTGAATGAACTCTGAGATCATCAATTTCCAGACTTCTTGTAAGTGAAGAATAAATGTCCCAGCAGGGGTAATGCCATTATTAGGTTTTCTGTTATTTGCAGCAGAAAAGATTCCTAACTAATATGTAACTTCATTATTTCTTCAGTGAACTTTACTGACTCCCAGGGGGAGCATGGCTCAGCTCTCTCATGATAATTTTGAAACACGGGGATGCTGCTTCTCTCAACAGCCTGCAAGGGCTCATCAGCCAGGAATTCATCTTAAAGCCTCCAGAGAGCTTTTACCTTTTCTGTTCATGCCAACTCCCCAGAGAGAGAGTTTTAGGAGTTCACTTTATGCTAAATCTGGCTTTTGTTTATTTATAAAATTACTCCTGTAAGGTTCTCAGGGCTACCAGGGTTCTCATATTCAAGGACTTGGTGAACAAATCTGTATTCTCTCTGTGCATGAACTCTTGTCTTTATGGACCTTAAACATACCGCTTCTTATGCTGATGATTGGAACTAGAGATTGGGTGTTCAGGGAGGGTTTTGATTTCTATTTTAGATCCTCCTTTGTGGCTTTACCGTGTTTAAATAATAACGTGTTCACCATGTTATTATTTAACGCATGATTACAAATTGTGGTAACTTGGAAGGGGGCAGGAAGGAAACATCTCTTAATCTTCGTCTTCGTAATGAGAGCCCTAATATTTTTGTGCCTTTATTATATACTATCTTATCTCTTTGAGTTACCATTCAAGGAAGTGTTTCCCCATCTTGTGAAGGAAAGAGATGAAATGGGAGGTGCTGTGGCAATGGCGAGTAAGAAACAGTCCTTGGAGTTATTCTGTCTGGGTCCGAATTGTGCCTCTGCCCCCTACCAGTTTTGTGACCTTGGGTTCGTTCCCTGACCGCTCTAAGCTTCAGTTCCCTCATTTAGGAACAGGGGAGGAAGATAGGCTTCATGTCATAGAGTTGTTGAGAGGGTTCAGTATGTACTCTGGGTCGAGGGCATGGCTCAGTGCCCAGCATATCATAAACACTTTGTGAGGCGTCTGCTATGCTATTGCTCTTGCTACAAGGTTTCCATGCTGTGCCATCACCATGGATTTTACTTTCTCAGAATTGTATTTTTAAAACTTTTTATTTTGCTATAATTTTAGGTTTAAAGAAAAGTTGCGAAGAGGTACAGAGGGTTTTCATATACCCCTCACCCAGTTTCCCCCATGTTTAACATCTTATATTGCCATGGTGCATTTGTCAAAACTGAGAAACTAGGAGACATGGGTACATTACTATTAACTCAACTCCAGAATCCAATCCACATTGCATTCAGCTGTCCTGTCTCCCCAGGCTCCTCTGGTCTTCCAGTTGCTCAGTCTTTCCTTGCTTTTCATGACTTTCACAGTCTCGAGGAGTGAGTCCTGGACATTTGAGCAAAAGTAGGAAAACCCATGCTACTTCCCCCAGCCTGTAGCTTTTCTGTTCCAGAGTCTCCTGAGCCCACAGACAAGAGTAGAGGGCACTGATCAAAGGAGGTGAACTGCATCCTTCTGTTCTGAGGGTGCATGTACATCTGCTTTTGGAGGAGATCCTTTTGGAAGACTCCACTTGCAACAGGGTTCTGTATATTGATGGAGGGCAGAGTAGGGTGTCCCAGGGAAAAGCTTTGATATATTTGTGGTCAGCTTGGTAACTGGTAAGTCTTGCTTCTCATTTCTTTTTCTTTTTTTTTTGGCTACGCCACGCAGACTGTGGGATCTTAGTTCCCTGACCAGGGATTGAACCCGGGTCCTCGGCAGTGAGAGCACAGGGTCCTAACCACTGGACCACCAGGGAGCTCCCATGTGTTGCTTCCCATTTCTGTTGAGAACTGGGTGACATCAGAAGCTCTCTCTCTCTCCCCTCATCCTCATCCCTTTCCCTTGGCCCCATTGGATAGCCCTACAGCTACCCCTTCAAGCTTTAGGTGTCCAAGGGACAAAATCCATCTATAAAGGAAAGAGAAAGTCTCCAGTTGAGCAGATCCACAGCCGTGCACGCTAATACCTCCTGGGGCTTAGTAATTTTCCATTCATGGTCATGTCAGACAATCCCGAGGGTCATCTGAGGCTGATTAAGTCCAGATTTACGTTCTTCTCCAGCAAATGGCCGTGCTTCAGAAAGTTTGTTTGTTTAACATAAAATGCAATTGAAAAAAAGTTTTAGGCCCTAGAGTGCAGGAGTTCATGTGACTTCATGCCCCTTTTTCTCGGGTAGAATAAACAAAACAGGAGAATGGCAAAGTCTATAGTGTTTTTCCTCCGTCCTCATGGATGGCTAGTTTTTTGTTTATAATACTGTGGGGCAAAACTCCTATTTTGCAAGAAAAAAGAAAGGTTGTTTTCTCTTGAGTGGAGTTGTTTGTATTCATATTCCTGGAAGCTGATTACCGTTGGAAAACCTAACTCCTTCCTTATCATTTTTTAGTTAACTTTATTCTTTCTACTTCAACTTGGGAAATTACTCTCATTGCCCGTGTGTGTTCGATATCTTGGGAGGGAGGTTGGACTTGGTGGAATTGAATTATTTAAAACTGTTCCTTATGCAGATGTGTGTGTCTGTGTGCTTGCGTGTGGCTCAGCTGTCCTCCTTAGGGGTGTGTCATAGCCTGTGGGCTTGATAGGTCCCAGCAAAGCTTTTCAGCTAACCAAACCCAGAACCCAGAGTGAGGGGATATCCCTGGGGTCAGGCAGTCCTTCCCAAAGTGAATTTCAGAGATCCTAAAATTAAAAAAAAAAAAAAAAAATTAACAGCTTTATTGAGATATAATTTACATACCGTAAATTCACTTTTTTAAAAATTGAGGTTTAATTGACATATTAGTTTCAGGTATATGACATAAATACTCGATATTTGTATACATCGAGTAATGGTCACCACAAGATGTCTAGTGAACATCCGCTACCCAGAGATCTTTTAAACAGTCTTTGAGCCAAGAGATGCCACTTCGAGATGGAGCAGGTATCAAGATAGAGGGCACAGGGAAGGCAGGCTTGGGGAGATCAGAGTCAGAGGAACAGAGAGATAGCATGTAAATGACAAATGGTCATAATGGTATTTGAGAGAGACGTAGGTCTTGATATGAAACATCTCAAAGCTCTATACAGTTGTCAGTCATTGGGAATAATTTGTAGAAAAAGCTAATATTCGACTAAAGAGTTTTTCTCTTCAGTGTATTAATACATTCAACCTGAAAAAACTCCAAGGGATTATCAGACTCTTGGGTTGTCTTGGAGTTACATGGTATTAAATATTGCTAGAAATAAATGAGTCTTGGGGGGAGTTTGGAATTATTTTTTGTTGTAGTTATATTCACTGTAATGAGATTTGGTCTACCTGGAACCAAAAGTTCCTGCTAATACAGCTTTGTTAAAATTCCCACATCTATCACAGGTTTTAAGTGGCACTTAGAGTTGTTTTTTGGAATGCTATGAAAAATTGTCAGCTTCTCATTTCAGAGGTGAGGGACACAGATTGAGAGGCTGGGCGTGAAGTCATACAGCACACGGTTGATAGGCACGATTCCTGGCCGCAGGCCTTTTCATGGGCTCTGGGAATCCATGTTCTGAGCTTCTTTCCTGATCTGCAAGCCGCTGCCCTTCACAAATAGCACTAGGAGTGGGACTGAGGACTCGGGGGTCCTGGAGGATGAGCCAGTTTGCTCTTGGGATAAATAGTCCCTGGGCAGGCGAGGTACGCAGAGGTGAGACCAGGTCCTCGTGTAAAAGTGGTCAGCCTGGAGGTGGGCCTGATGCTGACCATTGTTACCCCTCACTGCACACGTGCCCCGCCGCAAGGTGCCAGGCAAGGGCAAAGAGGCCCCACCCTTTAACTTCCTTCCCTTTGAGACTGTGTCTTATTTTCATGCTGTTTTCTCCAGTCTTTCATCATGATTCTAACGCCCATCCTGTCAACCTGCTATCTTTGGGAGTCGCCGAAAAGGCTCCACTTTTGGAGAACGTGCCAAAGGAGAGCGAGGGTAGCTCTCCATCCTGCCCCTGTCCCCGTGGCTCCTTTCCCTCAGTGAGCCTGCTGAATGAGTCAAGAATATTCCATTAACCAAATGGGTGCAGCTGCCAACAGGAGTGCTCCAAAGAAAATAAATGAAAGCTTGTCTGCTTTGCACTGTTTTGATGGGCAGTCTCTTTTTTCAGTCATGGTGCCTGGGCTGTTTCTTCTCAGGTTGTAGCAGAGTAGAACAAACTCACACTGAAAGGCCTGGCAATGTTTTCATGCGGTGATAATTCACAGCTCCAAATTTACAGGACTCTGCACTGCTCTCTCCTCACTACCTAAGGCAGTGCCTGGTAAGAAACTAAACATTGAAGGAGGCGCATTAAGTCTTTGGAGCCATTGGCTTGCTGATCCAAACTCTGAATGCAGTTACAACAACAACAAAGCAATAACAACAGTTACTGTTATTTTAAAACGTAATCTATGAGCAGTTCAACAACAAAGCAACAACAATTACTGTTATTTTAAAACGTAATGAGTGGGCCTCCCTGGTGGCGCAGTGGTTGAGAGTCCGCCTGCCGATGCAGGGGACACGGCTTCGTGCCCCGGCCTGGGAAGAACCCACATGCCGCGGAGCGGCTGGGCCCGTGAGCCGTGGCCGCTGAGCCTGCGCGTCCGGAGCCTGTGCTCCGCAACGGGAGAGGCCACAACAGTGAGAGGCCCGCCTACCGCAAAAACAAAAACAAAAACAAAAACAAAAAAGCCGTAATGAGCAAACCTCATTATGAATGCCCTTATATCTCTTCAAATGATAAGTCATTGTCAACTGAGTTTGAAGGAGTGAAGAGAACTCCCATCAAATGACCAATGCCATCTTTCTCCACTTTGGAAAATATGGAGTTCTCTTGGTAGATACTGAAGACTCCAAAGCTGGAATTTTTAAAGAGCTAATATTGCACATCCTCAAGCTCCAAATTCTCCTGCTTGTTATTATCCCCACTTTTCAGATGAACCTGCTTGTCTTTAGTTAACTAGTCAAGAGAAGCTACGTAGTAAAGTGGGTAAGAGTCTGACTTTGTCTCAGACAGGTTTGAGTTCAAGCCCCAGCTCTACCACTCATAGCCTGAGTGATCTTGGGTATGTTCCCTAAGCTCTCTCAGCCTGTACTTCACCTACTCCAAGTCCATCTATGTTATTGCAAACGGCAAAATTTCATTCTCTTTTCTGGCTGAGTAGTATTCCGTTGTATGTACACTCCGCATCTTCTTTATCTGTCGCCTGTTGATGGACACTTAGGTTGCTTCCATGGCTTGGCAATTGTAAATAATGCTGCCATGGACATTGGGATGCATGTATCTTTTCAAATTAGTGTTGTTTTTTTTTGGGGGGGGAGGGTATATACCCAGGAGTGGAATTGCTGGGTCACATGGTAGTTCTATTTTTAGTTTTTTGAGAATCCTCCATACTGTTTTCCACAGTGGCTGCACCAATTCACATTCCCACCAACAGTGTACAAGGGTTCCCTTTTCCCCACATCCTCGCCAGTATTTGTTATGTGTGTTCTCTTTGTTGATAGCCATTCTGACCAGTGCAAGGTGATATTTCATTGTGGTTTTAATTTGCATTTTAAGCACAGTTATTTATTTATTGGCCACGTGGGGTGGCATGTGGAATCTTAGTTCCCCGACCAGGGATCAAACCCATGCCCCCTGCAGTGGTTACAAAGTCTTAACCTCCAGGGAAGTCCTCAAGCACAGTTATTTCAAAGTACTTCTCAGCTAGCTCTGAAATTGGAATCATCTGTGAATCTGATTCTCTTGTCTGCCTATGATTTTTGTCCTTCATTTTATTATTGTGGTGTATCACATTTATTGATTTGCATATGTTGAACCATCCTTGCGTTCTGGGAATAAATCCCACTCTATCTTGGTGTATGATCCTTTTAAGGCACTGTTGAATTCAGTTTGCTAATATTTTGTTGAGAATTTTTGCATTTATGTCCATCAGGGTTGTTGGCCTGTAATTTTCTTTTCTTGTCATGTCCTGATACGGCTTTGGTATTTAGATAATACTGGCCTTGTAAAATGAATTTGAAAGTATTCCCTCCACTTCATTTTTTGGCAAGAGTTTGAGAAAGATTGGTATTAATTAATCTTTAAATGTTTTGTAGAATTCACCAGTGAAGCCATCTGGTCCTGGACTTTTCTTTGTTGGGAGTTTTTTTTTTTATTACTGATTCAGTCTCCTTACTGATAATTGTTCTGTTCATATTTTCTGTTTCTTCTTGATTCAGTCTTGGTAGGTTTTATATTTCTAGGAACTTACCCATTTCTTCTAGGTTATCTAATTTGTTGGTATATAATTGTTCATAGTAGTCTTTTATGATCATTAGTATTTCTGTGTTTTCAGTTATGATGTCTCCTTTTATTTCTGATTTTATTTATTTGAATCTTCTCTCTCTTTTTTTTCTTAGTCTAGGTAAAGTTTTTCAATTTTGTTTAACTTTTCAAAAAAAACAGCTCTTAGTTTCATTGATCTTTTCTATTGTCTTTCTAGTCTCTATTTCATTTATTTCTGTTATGATCTTTGTTATTTCCTTCCTTTACTAACTTTGGGCTTCATTCATTCTTTTTCTACTGCCATGAGGGGTAAAGTTAGATTGTTTATTTGGGATCTTTTTTGTTTCTTAGTGTAGGTGTTTTTGCTGTAAACTTCCCTCTTAGAACTGCTTTTGCTGCAGCTCTTAAGTTTTGGTATGTCATGTTATCACTTTCATTTGTCTCAAGTTGTTTTTTAATTTCACTTTTCATTTCTTCTTTGACCGATTGGTTGTTCAGAAACATGTTGTTTAGTCATGTTTCTGTGAATTTTCCAGTTTTCCTCTTGTAATTGATTTGTAGTTATATACTATTGTGGTCAGAAAATATGCTTGATATGATTTCAGTCTTCTTAAATTTGTTCAGACTTGTGGCCTAACAAATGATCTGTCCTGGAGAACGTTCCATGCATACTTGAGAAGGATGTGTATTCTGCTGCTGTTGGATGGAATGTTCTATATATGTCTACTAGGTCCCTCTGGTCTAACATGTAAGTTCCCTCTGGTCTAACATGTAAGTTAAGTGCAATGTTTCCTTATTGATACTCTGTCTGTCGTGATTTATTCATTGTTGAAAGCGGGGTATTGAAGTCCCCCGTTATTATTGTATTGCTGTCTATTTTTCCCTTCAGATCTGTTGATATTTGCTTAATATAGTTATAGGTGCTCTGGTATTGGATACATAAATATTCACAATTATTATATCCCCTTGATGAATTGACCCCTTTATCAATATAATGACCTTCTTTGTCTCCTGTTACATTTTTTTGACTTAAAGTCTATTTTTCCCAGTGTAGGTATGGTTACCCCTACGTTCTTTTGGTTTCTCTTTGCATTAAATATCTCTTTCCATCCCTTCACTTTCAGTCTATGTGTGTCCTTAAAGATAAAGTGAGTCTCTCGTAGGTAGCATATAGTTGGGGTTGTTGTTGCTTTATCCAGTCAGGTGCTCTATGTCTTTTTATTGGAGAGTTTAATCGATTTACATTTAAATTAATTATTGGTAGGCGTGGATTTACTATTACCATTTTGTTTATTATTTTCTGGCTGTTCTGTATTTCCTTTGTTTCTTTCCTCCTCTTTGGCTTTTTTCCTTTGTGATCTCATAATATTTTATGTTAGTATGCTTTTATTCCTTCCTTTTTATCTTCTGTGTATTTACTATAGTTTTTTAAATTTTGTAGTCACCATGAGGCTTACATTAAAACATCCTATAACAGTCTATTTTAAGCTGATAACAACTTAACTTCCATCACATACAAAAGCTCTACATTTTTACACTCCCTACCACATTTTATGTTTCTGATGTTACAATTTATATCTTTTTATATTGTGCATCCATTAACAAATTAGTTTAGTTACAGTTATTTTAAGTACTTTAGTCTTTTAACCTTTATACTAGTTATAAGTTATTTATCTAGCACCATTACAATTTAGAGTATTCTGAATTTATATATTTACCTTTACCAGTTTGTTTTATACTTTCATATGTTTTCATGTTACTAATTACTGTCCTTTTCTTTCAGCTTGAAGAACTCTCTGTAACATTTCTTGTCCAGCCAGTCTACTGGTGATGAACTCCTTCAGTTTTTGTTTGTCCAGGGAACTCTCTCTCCTTCAATTCTGAAGGACAGCTTTGCTGGGTAGAGTATTCTTTTTTTTTTTTCCTGGATGCGCTGGGTCTTCATTGCTCTGCGTGGGCTTTCTGTAGTTGCAGTGCACGGGGTCTACTCTTTGTTGTGGTGCATGGGCTTCTCATTGCAGTGGCTTCTCTTGTTGTGGAGCATGGGCTCTAGGTGCGCGGGCTTCAGTAGTTGTGGCACGCGGGCTCAGTAGTTGTGGCATGCACGCTCAGTAGTTGTGGTGCACAGGTTTAGTTGCTCCGCGGCATGTGGGATCTTCCCAGACCAGGGATCGACCCCATGTCCCCTGCATTGGCAGGTGGATTCTTAACCACTGTGCCACCAGGGAAGTCCTGGGTAGAGTATTCTTGATTGGCAGGTTTTTTTCTTTCATCAGTTTGAATACATCGTCCACTCCCTTCTGGCCTGAAATGTTTCTCTGCAAAATATGCTGAACAAGGGTTCCCTTGTACATAACAAGTAGCCTCTTTCAAGCTGCTTTTAAGATTCTCTGTCTTTAACACTTGACAATTTGATTATAACATGTCCTATTGTGAATCTCTTTGGATTCTTTTTAGGTATGTTTTGGGCTGCCTGAATCTGGATGTCTGTTTCTTTCTCCAGGTTAGGGAAGTTTTCAGTCGTTATTTCTTTGGATAATCTTTCGGCTGCTCTCTCTCTCTTCTTTTTCTCAGACAACAGTATTATTTATATGCATTCACTTAATAGTACGTCATAAGTCTTTTGAGCTATCTTCACTCTTTTTATTCTTTTTTCCTTTTGTTCTTTTGATAGGGTAGTGGAAATCACCAAATCTTCAAGTTTACTAATCTTTTCTTTTGCTTTAGCTAGTCAGTTGTTGAATCCCTCTATTGAATTTTTCAGTTTAGATATTGTATTCTTTATCTCTGATTTCTCTTTGACACTTTTTTATATTTTTAGTTTTCTTTTGTTGAAATTCTCACTTTATGCATTGCTCTCCTGACCTTAGTGACCATTTTATGACCAGTAGGTAGAACTATCAGATAAATCACTTATCTCCATTTCATTAAGATTGTTTCTAGAGATTTATCTTATTCTTTTGTTTGGAACATATTCCCTTATTTCTTTATTTTCCTTGACTCTCTGTGTTGGTTTCTACACATTAGATAAAACAACCATCTCTCTCAGCCTGGACAGACTGGACTTGTGTAGGAGATGAGCCTAGTCAATTAGCCCACCTTGAGCTCCTAGTTGCCTCTCAAACCTCTGTGATTGTCCAAGCCATACAACTACATATATATATATTTTTCAGATTCTTTTCAATCATAGGTTATTACAAGATACAAATGCTATGCTGTATAGTAGGTCTCGTTGTTTATCTATTTTATATATAATAATGTGTATTTGTTAATCCCAGATTCCTAATTTATCCCTTACTCCTCCTTTCCCCTTTGGTAACCATAAGTTTGTTTTCTATGTGCGTCTGTTTCTGTTTTATAAATAAGTTCATTTGTATCTTTTTTTTTAGATTCCACATATAAGTAATCTTTCTCTGTCTGACTGACTTCATTTAGGATGATGGTCTCTGGGTCCATCCATGTTGCTGCAAATGGCATTATTTCATTCTTTTTATAGCTGAGTAATATTCCATTATATACCACATCTTCTATATCCATTCCTCTGTTGATGGAGACTTAGGTTGCTTCCGTGTCTTGGCTATTGTAAATAGTGCTGCTATGAGCATGGGGGGGGTGCACGTATCTTTTTGAATTAGAGTTTTCATCTTTTTTGGATGTATGCCCAGGAGTGGGATTGCTGGATCATATGGTAGCTGTATTTTCAGTTTTTTTTAAGGAACCTCCAAATTGTTCTCCGTAGTCAAGCCACCATCTTTGTTCTTAGTGGTTCCCAGTAGATGAGGATGTGCCAAGATCTGTCGGTGTATGAAAGACATGGGAAATGCCACGTGCCTGTTTGGGTTCCCAGAGGACTACTCATTGCTTCCCCTTTCAGCCCCCTATGCAGGCTAATTGGAAGCCTGACATTCAGGCAGCAGCTGGGAAAATCAGGACATTATATGTATAGTCTAGCACCTATCAGGAAGAAACTGGGATCTGGGTATTTTTGTTTACTCCCTCTGTGCTGAGCCAGAGAGAATATTTGGGCACACAAGCACTCTCACAGACTAGAACCACCTCTTTGTTTCATGTGGTCCTGGGGGGCTCATGAATGCTGAGCCCCATCAGTTCCCAGAGCTAGGTAATTTGGGAGCCTGTCCCTTGGGTAGTAGCCATAATAGTTGGGGTGCTAGAAGTATGGACAAGTTCCTTCCAGGGAGAAGCTGGTGACTTGGTTTTAGTATTGGAGTGAGCCGTGGGGAGACAGTAGAGGATGTGCCCACCAGCTCTCTTGGGCTTCCAAGAGGATCCCTGTCAGTTCCCACACGCAGGCTGCTTAGAAGCCAGAACCTCAGAAAGCATCTGGAGAAGTTTGCAGTCAGATCACTTCCAGGGAGAAACTGAGGGATGGACATTTTTGTCTGATCTCTCTGAGCAGAGTTGGGAGTTGGGGGGTTGGTAATAGCCATGGAGAGTCCTCATGTACCCATTTAACAACTGCTTATTTATTTGCTATAGTTTTGTGGGATTTATGAATGCAAGCCCCATTGGCTCTCCGAGCTAGGTGATTTGGGGACCTGTACCTCAGGTGGCAGCCTTAAGAGTTGGGGCACTAGATGATTTGTGATCCAGATTCTTTGTTCCCCTGGGCAAAGCTTGGAGTTAAGGGTTCCCACCGAATTGTGAACTGCTATGCCAGGGGCTGAGTTTATGGGGAGAGTGTTTCTCAGCTTTTCCTTCCCATCTTGATGTGGTTTTTTTTTCTCAGTCACCAGTGTGTAGGAGTTACTCAACTAGTTTTTGGATTTCTCTGAGAGAAAATTGATTCACCTGTTCCTGTATACTCAGTGCATCCATGGGAGGCGGAGTCAGGAGCCTCTTATGTCACCGTTGTTTAATGGGTACAGAGTTTTAGTTTGTGCCCAACCATGTGAATGTACTTAATGCCCCTGAATTGCACCTTCAAAAAACGGTTAAAAAGACAAATTTCATGTATATTTTACCATGACAAAATTTTTAAAAATCCACAATGAACAAAATATCAAAATTGCCCTTTCACATTACTAATAGTGTCTGTGGATGAACAAAGTAGTTAATTTTGTATTAATAACAGAAGTGTTAATTTGTAGATCAATATAATCCAGTTGGTCAGTTTTTCCCCTCTGTGGTAGAATGCTTGTGTCCTATATAAGAAATCTTTGCCTTCCCCCAAATCATGAAGATTTTCCGCTTAGTTTTCTACTAAAAGCTATATTGTCTTATTTTTCACATTTAGATCTTCAGTCTATCTAAAATTTACTGATGTGTAGTTTGAAGTAGGGGGTCAAGGTTCTTTTTTTTCTTTATGAATATCCAATCAACTCAGACCATTTTATTGAAAAGACTATCTTCTCTCATACTAGTACACACTCAGGTGTGGGTCTGTTTCATCAGTCAGTTTGTCCATTTTTGCATGAATTAGTATAGCCAATGAATGCCTTAATTAATGTAGCTTGGTATTTGGTAGTTTTCAGTCCCTCAATTTTGTTCTCAATTCAAGATTGTCTATTTTATTCTAGCTCTTTGTTTTTCCATATGAATTTTAGAATCAGCTGGTCAATTTCCAGGAAAAAGAAGAAACACCTATGCTGAGATTTTGTTTGTACTTGAGTAGCATCTGTAGTTAAGTGTGGGGAAACTTGAAATAATTGAATATTGAACTTTCCTGTCTATGAACGTATTGTATCTCTTCCTTTTTTAGGTGTTATTTTTCTCAGTAGTGCTTTGTAGTTTTCAGTGCAGAGGTCGTACAGATCTTTAATTTCTTTCCAGGTGTTTCATGCTTTTTGATCCTATTGTAAATGGCATCATTTTAATTTTCCTGTTTGTTTGTTGCTTGCATATAGAAAAAAAGTTTGTAATATCAACCTTAAACCAGTGACCTTGTTAAATTTGCTTATTTAAACCTAGTAGATTCTTCTATATTATTCACATATATATAATCATGTCATCTCCAAATAGTGACAGTTTTATTTTTTCCTTTCCAATCCTAAGCCCTTTTATTTATAGCTGTTACCTCTACTTTTTCTTCTTTTATTATTATTATTATTATTATTATTATTATTCTAAGAAGGGCCTCTGATAAAATGTCAAAGTCAGGTGTTTTGGTCTTACTCCGTCTCTCAAGCAGAAAGCTTTCAATGTTTTACTAATATTTCAGTTAGCCTTTGCTGGGACAAGCCACTGCAAAACACAGTGGCTTAATATAATAATGATTTATTCTTTCTCACCATTCCGTGAACTGGTTGGGTAGTTCTTCTGCTGGATTCAGGCAGGTTCACTCATGTGGCTGCGTGGCTGTTTGCATCCAGGCTGCAAGATCCAAGATGGCCTCACTTACATGTCTTGCAGTTGATGAGGGCTGCTGGCTTGGGCATCTCCTTTGTCCTCCAGGAGGCTTTTCATCCTCCAGTAGCTAAGACTGGCTTCCTTAAAGGTGTCCTAACAGCAGTGTTCCATGAGGCAGCTTGTCTTTTTAACAAACCATGGTTGACAATTGCAATTAGACATGGCAGCTAGAAAGAGGGAGAAAGCAAAACTAAAGACCTGGAACTTCTATAGATAATTAGCTTATAAATAATCTAGTGTAAGAATCCTTAAAAAAAATTAAATGTCTGGGTGCTTTGGAAATAATCTTAGGTGTGAAGAAGTGGATGGAAATGTAGGAAATATGAAAAGGCACTTCACGTTTGTACAGTGGAATTATCATCTGGAATTAGGGAAGAATAGGAACTTCCCAGCCACTAACCTTTTGAAAATATTTCTCCTAGTGAAGACTAAAAATACGTCCCTGCCCCAGGCAAGCCCCTGACACAGTGATCAGTGGGCCATCCTGGCACCATCTCCATTATTTCAGAAAGTTGGATATAAAATAAAAAATTTTTTAAAAGACCCTTTTAACTAATGCATTATAAAATCAAATAGTTTTAAAGGTAGCTTTTGGATTGGTGTAAACTCCAGTGATTTCCAAGGAGCCACGTGTCAGTCTCACCTCTGCCTGGGTGTTATGCTACTCTAACGTCAGGTTTCTAAGCAAAATATTCAAAACTTTTTAAGGGGAAAAAAAGGGTATTTAGTAAGTTGCCGGTGCTTAGTGAATCAAGGGAGAGTATCTTACAGATTTCTAATAAACCATTTTGATTATACCTGGAAAATCCCATCTTTAAAAACGAAAGTCTTGCTTAACCTTGAGACTCTCTTGTGTACTTATAAGGTTGATGTAGTGAAAGTTGTGTGTCTGGGTTTTAAGAATAGTTTTGAAATCACAGCTAATTCTGTATGTAGAGTAAAATGTTAGTATGTAGAGTAAAATGTTAAATAGTCTTTCCTTCAGAAATCAAAGAAAGTCTCTTAGCAAAGTTCACCTCTGTACTGTAATGAAGAAAAACTCAAATCTTTTGATACAAACAGAAGGTCTACTGTAAAGATGTCATCTCTTCTATATGAAATTTCACTTCTTGGAATTATTCAGGTAAACCAAAGGGGAAATTGAAAGTTTAATGTTAGGGATATAGACCAGTAGATAGACATGTTCTAAGTTACTTTTATCATGAAATGTTAACAAAAAGAAAGACATTAGAATTGTGACATTGATTCTCTCTTCTTTTTGGTTTTTTAGTCTAATAAAATCTATAGTGGGACTTTCGTGGCGGTCCACTGGTTAAGACTCCGCCTTCCAATGCCGGGGGTGCAAATTGGATCCCTGGTTGGGGAGCTAAGATCCCATGTGCCTCTCAGCCAAAATCCAAAAGATAAAACAGAAGCAGTATTGTAACAAATTCAATAAAGACTTAAAAATAAAATCTATAGAATTCCTATATATGGTTATTATTGTTATAACGTGTTAAGTTTTCAATTGGTGCCATAACAAATTACCACAAACTTAGAGGTTTAAAATAGTACAAATTTATTATCTCACAGTTTTGTAGGTCAGAAATCTGAATGAGCTTGGTCCTTTGTTCTTGGTCTCACAGCCCGAAATCAAGGTGTGGGCAGGGCTGAGTTCCTCTTGGGAGGTTCAGGGGGAAGAATCCACTTCCAAGCTCATACAGGTTGTTGGCAGAATTCAGTTGCTTGTGGTTTCAGGACTGAGGTTCCCATTTCTTGATGGCTGTCATCTGGCGCTGCCCTTAGCTCCTAAACACCTCTCATGAGAAAGCCTTGCCAAAACAAAAAAAAAGGCTTTTAGGACTTGAAGGAAGGGTCTTAACCCCTTGCAAGCCTTGCAGCCTGAGCTCTCAGGGACTGTCAAGGGACATCAAGCCCATGGCTTTTTAGATGCGATGTCTCTTCTAGTTAGTTATTGAGTATTCAAGGGTTTTTAGGGTTGGGGTTGCCACCTTTCCCGAGACTACCGTGGTACCACTTCTAGGGAATCCTTGGTGCTGAAAGTCAGCGGTCCCCAACCTTTTTGGCACCAGACACTGGTTTCGTGGAAGACAATTTTTCCACGGACAAGGGATGGGGGATGGTTCAGGTGGTAACGCGAGCGATGGGGAGCGATGGGGAGCGGTTGATGAAGCTTTGCTTGCTTGCCTGCTGCTCACCTCCTGCTGTGCGGCCGGGTTCCCAACAGGCAGCGGACTGATAGCAGTCCGCAGCCCGGGGGTTGGGGACGCCTGCTGTAAGTGATTACGGTTCTTTTGGCCAACCCTTAGCAAGTGTTGTGGTCTTTTAAAAATTAGAGCCTCTATTAGACAAAATTGCTTTCCCAAATTTTTTTTTTTTTTTTGCGGTACGTGGGCCTCTCACTGTTGTGGCCCCTCCCGTTGCGGAGCACAGGCTCCGGACGTGCAGGTTCAGCGGCCATGGCTCACGGGCCCAGCCGCTCCGCGGCATGTGGGATCTTCCCTGGACCGGGGCACGAACCCATGTCCCCTGCATCGGCAGGTGGACTCTCAACCACTGCGCCACCAGGGAAGCCCTCAAATTTTTTAAAAGTGAAATTTATTGAACTGTTTTTTACATAAAATAAAAAGCACCCATCTTAAGCGTACATCTTGATAAAGGTTTGAGAGAGTTATACATCCGTGTAACAGTTCCCAGAGTCATGATATACAGAATTTCCTTCCTCACCCCTCACCCCTCATCCTCCCTACCCTACCACACCCCAGGCAACCACTGATCTGTTTTTTGTCACCATACAATTGATTCATCTTCTCTAGAGCTTTATAAGTCTTATATACACACACACACACACACACACACACACACACACGATACATACATACACACTTTGTCTGGCTTCTTTTGCTTTGTGTAGTGTTTTTGCGGTTCATCCATGTTGTCCTGCATATCGGTAGTTTCTTCCTCTTCATTGTTGAGTAGTTTTCTGTTATATAGATACACCCCAGTTATCCTTTTCTGTATCACTAGATTAAATCTGCTAATATTTTGTTAAGCATTTTTGTATTTATGTTCATGAGGGATATTGGTCTGTCGTTCTCTTATAATCTCTTTGTCTGGTTTTGGTATCAGAGTAATGCTGGCCTCATAAATTGATTTGGGATGTATTGGGGACATTTACTGCTATTTCCAGGTGGCTTTTCCTGGCCGTCTGTTGGGCATTACTTCTCCAAGAGGCCCAGAGATGTCCTTCAAAGAGCTCCTTTTACAGGCCCAGGGAAGACACAGAAGCCCCTGGCACTGCCCTCAATTTTCATGGCTTAGCAGCAATCCCCGTTCCTGTTCAGGGTGTGGTACATCAGCAGAGTACAGATGTTCAAGTACTATATACGGCAACTCCCAAACCCTGACCTTCCAAAGAATTTCATCCACCCTCTTGAGTACGGCTGCTTCTGCTGCTTTGGTGCGAAGCAGAGGCCACACTCCTTCCCTCTGGGATGATCTAGTGCAATCCCCTAAATCAAAAATGCAGTTTTCTTCTAAGAGTAGAGGTGAGGGAGAGGGAAGAGGGGAAGAAGGGATGGTGAGATGGGTAGGGTGCTCAGGCCTTGCCTGAGAGTGGAATGGGAAAAGGAAGCACTTTATTGTTCCCTTGTAAGTACCCAGAAACAAAAGGTCAAGAAAAAAGTTAGCGTTCCCCCTAAACACTCTCTAAAAGGCAAACCGAGGAATCTAACACATCGTATAATGTCCATCCTCAACCATTTATCTTTTACAAACGTGGAGAGTGTCTCTCATCTCTGTCCGTCAGAGATAGCCAGATGTTTGAAAACTATTATCTTATAAGGTTTTGGGGGCCTGAAGCAAATATGATTGCTGCTGACCTAGGCTGATTCCTCAGATATCCTGAGTTGGCATGCAGATCAGGCTCTTAGCGTCCTGGCTAGCAAAATCAGGATAAGGAACACATTATGATGACTCCCGGCTCAGGACTCAGTTTACTGCATCACGCTGTATAAAATCTCATGTTCTTCAAGTGCCGCCTTGTTGATATTTTGGGCTAAATGTCACAGCAAGAAAGATCATCCTCAGTACATTTGTTGTAACCTTATTGTGTGAGTGTGTGTGTGCACACATATATATACAAGTGCAGTTATTAGAGCTATGATTAAGGCATTAATATACTGAAGATGTAATACATAACATTTGAGAGTCTGTTTCCCTGTGCCGTTTGGGAGACTCACTGTAGACTCCTAAATGGGCTGGAACAAGTTACCTGAACCATGGCCATTCACAGAGACTCAAGGATGTCAATCCCCATTCCCAGGTAACTACATTGTAAACCAGACTTGTTGCTTGGATGGGAAACCAGGACTGAGTGGAAGGTTTATAAGGAAAAAGGGTTATTTTGTTTGAGTGGTTGGAGTTTGACCTGGACTATAGAAAGATAATTGGGTGAACCAGTTCCCATGGGCCAAGGAACCAAGGTGGTTCGGGGAGGCCACGTAGTAGAGGCAAGGAGGAGCGAACCTCAAGAGGGAGGAGGGAATCAAGACCTTTTTTAAAGAGTAGTATCATAAGAGAATGAAAAGGACATAAGATGGAGAGGCAAGTCCCCAAATTCAGGTTCTGCCTCTACCACACTGTAGTTTTGTGGCCTTGGGCCCTTCGCTTACTCTCTTTGGGCCTTAGTTTCTGCATTTATAAAAAGAAAGTTAAAGAGTTTGGTGATTAAATATGTCTGGATTTCAAATTCTAAAACTTTCTGTGAGGACATAAGGGTTCCTTATTTATGTTTTCTTGTTTGTTTTATAATGCTGTTGGTAAAGTCATCAGCTGATCTGAGACATTATAAATGGAAACAAAGAAAATTTATTTTGTCTCTGCTTCAACTAGAGGCAATGGTCAGGCACAGTAGAAGAACCTGAAGGAGGGGGCAAGAATCAGAGACTGCTCAACATTCATTCCTTCTAGAAGATTTTTCTCTCATTCTTTCGACGATTTTATGTTACTTAAGCACATGGTGACTTTGCTAAAGGAAGCTATAAAAGTCCTGATATCCCAAGATGTAAGCAAACCCCACAGAAATCTTGTAATTTTCCTTACTTATGAACAATAAGGTAGGTCCTCTAAATGATTATACTGAGCATAAATATGGAAAGCTCTTGGAGTTGGCAGTGGATTGTCTGACCACCCTCTCCAACTTTCAAGGAACCACTTCTGTCTCCTGGGAACTGCTCTCCATGCATCCCCCCCATACCTCCCCACACCCATCCACCCATCCACCTAGCCTGCCCAGGGTGGACAGGTGTGTCTGTAACGTGGTCACCTTCTGGCTGCCTTCTCTTTGCTGGAACTCTGTTGATTTTGAGACGAAAAAAGCATCATGGGAATCACTTTGGAGTAATTTTTGCTTTGGAACTCTGAATTTTCGTGGGTTAATGAGGAGGAATAGATTCGGGACTGAGCAGGGCAGAGCTAAAGACTTTCAAGGATTTTGCTGATCACCCAACTGGCAATGTCCGGTGGGTCGTTGAACATACAGACCCACAGCTCCCCAAGGAAGGGCAGACACAGGGTGGGGGGCGTTGGGGGAGAGGCTCTCTTTGAAGATGTAGGAACAGCTGTAGTCACCCAAGGAGAGTGGAAGAGGCCAAGAACAGACCCTTATGCAAAAAAAAGAGGGAAAAAAGGCAACCAAAAGAGATGCTGAAAGGTGGTTAGGGCTGTGGGCCAGGCATGTGTCACTGTCCTTTGCTCTCGGAGGAGAGAGCCAGGGGCTCATTCACGTGTCCTCTGTTCTACAAATCACCAGTTTTCGATATTTTGTGCCTAGGATGTCAACATTCCCAGAATATATTAGTGTTCCAGCTTGTCTAGCAATCTGTCCACATGCACCATTCATTCCTAAGTAGGAGAGAGAAAATACCTGGCCTTGCTGTGTCTGCCACATTTCCCATCCCTTCCATTCTGTTCAGATTGACGAAGGTAACCATTAGACCTTTTGGAGGGGATCCAAGAGGCTGGACAGCAGTGTCACAGCCCTGGTGACTTGCTCTAGGCCAAAGAAGATAGGTAAGTGTGTTAGAATTCATCTTCTGGCCTCTTGATGTCTTCTTCTTTATTTTTGGTGGTGGTGGGGGGAATGGGCTCTGTAACTTTCCTTTTATAGGAAGGGCTTCTGGATCTTATGGGCAAGCGAGAATGCCCAAGGTTCAGATAAGACCTAGAGATTCTTCCCTTGGGCTTCTCCCTAAGTCTTACCAAATTCTCACCAGTAATGAGATGGAGTTGGATGCTTTTGCTCCAGTAGAGCCTAGTAGCTTCCTCCCGTGTCCATGATACCAGACAGAGAAATATTTGTTTGGTTGAGTGAATGTTTTTATATTTCATTTTATCTGTTTCAGAAAATAAATGGACATAGTTTCAGTTTGAACTACATTCCTAGGCTTTATTTATGTATTTAAAACCTAAGTTTAGGGCTTCCCTGGTGGCACAGTGGTTAAGAATCCGCCTGCCAATGCAGGAGGTACGGGTTCGAGCCCTGGTCTGGGAAGATCCCACGTGCCGTGGAGCAACTAAGCCCGTGTGCCACAACTACTGAGCCTGAGTGCTACAACTACTGAGCCCACGTGCCACAGCTGCTGAAGCCCGTGTGCCTAGAGCCCATGCTCTGCAACAAGAGAAGCCACCGCGGTGAGAAGCACACGCACCGCAACGAAGAGTAGCTCCTGATCGCCACAACTAGAGAAAGCCTGCGCGCAGACAAAATAAATAAATTAAACAAACAAAAAAAACCCCTAAGTTTAGTTTTGCCATCGAGAGGAAAAAAAAAAAAAGAAATACTTGGGCTCAGTTCAAAATTCACAAAACGTGCAGCTTTTTGGTACACAGTATGGTTCAAATCCCTGGCTATTTCTTCTCAGATGTCTCCTTCGGAGAGAAGTGGGGTAACATCTTCCCCTTTACTAGAAAGGCCTATGAAAAATCGGTTATTATTTATGATTCCTCCTCTGTTTCTCTCTGGATAAAGATGAATATTCCTAAGTTTACTGAAGTCTGGGTAGATCTTCTTCTCCTTGTCACGTCCTTCCTGTTTTATCTGTGATCTGGCACAACTCTTGTGGTCATACGGGGGGGTTCTTTTTCAGGCAAAGTGTTGCTGTTTCTTTTTCTGCTTGAGTGTTCAGGACGGAATCTCTGTAGTAATTCCCGAGGTTCTTGCCCTCGACAGAAGAACAGTGACGAGGTTGATGAGGTGTCGGAAGATGACAAAACCAGCTCCAGAGTTACGCTTTCCAAGTTTTAAATTAGGAACCTGGTGAATGGCTTGCTTGTAAAGTATTCTTTCACTGGGTGACACCCCTGCCCAGCGGGGAGAGGTGAGGGAGAACATGATGAGATCAAGCAGGCCAGTGCCTCTCTGTCTGCTTTCTCCCATCTGCCCAGCTCCCACCCAGAGCCTGGAGCTGTCTGTAGCCTCCATAAATAATGCCCCAGGGGCTTCCAGTGTAGCATGAATTGCCACAGAAACATGAGCTAGCTGGGAGCTTTCTCTTCCCGTTTTTCTCCTGCAGACCATTGGTTTGGATCCAAAGTTTCCCACAGCTTTTTGGTGTGTTTGTTAGATGGAGCATTAGATGTGGGCTCTTGTGGGACTGGATCCTTACAGGCACTCATAGTCCTGAAACCAGAAGGTTTGGGATGGGGGGACTGTCCTTGTTAAACAGTCTAGGAAGCTCCACTGCGAGAACACAAATTTGCCAAGTTTGGACCTCAGAGGAAGCACTCTGAGCGTTCCCCTCATTGTGTCGTGGTAGATGTGTGCCCTGATACTCTGCAGGACCCTGTGGACGGTAGCACTTGGACACAGCCACATTTCTTTTACCGAGTGAATCAGGTTTTGTCCAGGAAAGGTATCAAGGCTAGGAAGACAAACAGTGTGATTATATGTGGATGGATGAGGTGCAGGGAAAATAACTCCTAGGAATAGCAATATGGACCCTTCATTATAATTTTACAAAGCATGTTTTCCAGACTCTGATCTTTGGGTATTTTAAGAGGTAGAGAAATCCATGGGAAACACAGGGAGGTGCAAGAGAGGAGGCGGTGATCAGAGGTTACAAAGAGCAGTGATAGCAATGAGTGCTATTTCTCCTTTTACCCCACTGTTTTTTTAAACTTCACTTTAAAAAACTTTTGATGAGTAGTTCTGAATTTTTTTTTTTTTTTTTTTTTGGCTGTGTTGGGTCTTCGTTTCTGTGCGAGGGCTTTCTCTAGTTGCAGCAAGCAGGGGTTACTCTTCATCGCGGTGCGCGGGCCTCTCACTATCGCAGCCTCTCTTGTTGCGGAGCACAGGCTCCAGACGCGCAGGCTCAGTAGTTGTGGCTCACGGGCCTAGTTGCTCCGCGGCATGTGGGATCTTCTCAGACCAGGGCTCGAACCCGTGTCCCCTGCCTTGGCAGGCAGATTCTCAACCACTGTGCCACCAGGGAAGCCCTGAAGTTTAACATATGCTTAGATTCATATGACTACCACCGCAATCAGGTACAGAACTGCTTCATCTCCCCGCAAAAGAACCACTGTGCTATCTCTTTCTTTTTTTTTTTTTTTTTGCCCTACGCGGGCCTCTCACTGTTGTGGCCTCTCCTGTTGCGGAGCACAGGCTCTGGACGCGCAGGCTCAGCGGCCATGACTCACGGGCCCAGCCGCTCGGCAGCATGTGGGATCTTCCCGGACCGGGGCATGAACCCGCATCTCCTGCATCAGCAGGCGGACTCTCAACCACTGCGCCACCAGGGAAGCCCCTGTGCTATCTCTTTATGAGCACACACTTCCCTTCATTCCCAGCCCTTGGCAACCACTGGTCTGTCCTCCATCCCTCGAGTTTTTCTTTCTGAGAATGTAATTAAATGGAATCTTACAGCGTGTCACCTTTGGAAACTGGCTACTTTCACTCAGCATAATGCCCTTGGGATTAATCCCAGTTGTTGTGTGTATCGATAGTTTGTTCAATTTTATTACAATTTATGATGTACCACAGTTTGTTGATCCAGGCACCTGCTGAAGGACATTTGGGTTGTTTTCAGTGACTTGATTCTCTCATTTTAAAAAATTGTGGTAAAAAAATATACATATAACACAAAACTTGCCACTTTAACCATTTTTAAGTGCATAGTTTTATGGTATTACTTACATTCACAGTGTTATGCAGCCGTCACTACCATTTGTTTCCAAAACGTTTTCATCACTCCACACAGAAACTCTGTAACCATTAAGCAGTAACTCTCCATTCCCTCCAGCCCCTACTAACCTCTTGCCTACTTTCTGTCTCTGTCAATTTGCCTATTCTAGATATCACAAATAAGTAGAATCATACAATATTTGTCCTTTTGTGTCTGGCTTACTTCATTTAGTACAGTGTTTTCAAGATTCACCTCTGTTGTGGCATGTATCAGCACTTCGTTCCTTTTTATGGCTGAATAGTATTTCCTTGTATGTACCACATTTTGTTTATCCGTTCATCTGTTGATGGACACTTGGGTGGCTTCCCCCTTTTGGCAGTTGTGAATAGTGCAGTTGTGAACATGGGTGTACAAGTGTCTGTTTGAGTCCTTGCTTTTAATTCTTTGGCCACTCCCATATTTTAGTTTAGATTGGCAACTGGAGCCATGGGGGGCTTATATGTGAGAATTCTGTTTTCTAAGAATCTGGTGTTTGATCTAAGTCTAGTCACTGTTCTTCGTACTTAGTGTTCTTAAAGGATTTGAGGAATTCCACCAATTTTTTGTTCATTAGCTGCCTCAGGATTCTCGGAGGAGGGGGAAGGCAGTCACAATTTGGATACAGGGAAAGTGGAATCCAGGTGATGGACTGGAGCCCACTACTGGAGCCAGCCTCTGTGGGCAACTTTCTCAGGCCATGGTATAATGGCTTGCTTGGGTCAAAGTGGTCTTTGTTAAGTATTTCATGTGATCTACTTTATGTGGTCTTTGCTACATTTCACCAACGTTTGCCATGCCAGTAGGAGAGCACTTAAAGATAGAGGCAGAAAGTGCCAAGTGAGAAATAAGTTTCTCAGAAGAATCTGCTTTTATTTGTAAGATATGTCTGGACCTACCTAGACTCAGGTAACTCAGCTAATTCCTTATCTGTTTAGAATAATTGGCATAGGGCCAACCTAAACTATAAGTATGGGGAATAGATTTTGATTACCTTCAAGGATGTACCTTTGGGACCAAGAGCTTGATAGACTTTCCTTAATTAAGAGATAGCTATAATTTAAGTCACTGCATTTGTATACGATAGGAGCTAAAGTCATTTTTAAAAAATGGTTGTATTTTTAAGTAGTGAAAAGTTTCTCCTCCAATGTTGCTAGTTTGCTTATTAAATTTCCCTTGATAAACATGGTAGAGATGGTTCAGCCCAGCCTTTCTTATCGTAAATTGCCATCCCATAAAGATTAAAATGATAAGATTTTGTTCTGTACGGTTGGGCTTGCCCTCTTGGTAGACTGAGTTGGTTGTTGTTTGTATATTTTTTGTTTGTTTGTTTTTTGTTTTTAACGTGTAAGCATTCTTTGCCCCTAAAGGATGACAAACCCTCCCTTTTCCGGTCTCCTGCTACAGCCTGTCACCAGGTCTAGGATTCTCACCCCTGGAGGGACTCCTTTGGCTTAAATCTCTTCATGTCCAGGAAGCTGTTAAATCTTAGAGTGGTGATGGTGGTAGTGTGTGTGTGTCTTTCTGTTTCTGGGAGGATCTTTAAAAAGGACTGTAAACCTATTTTGGATCACCTGGATGATTACCCTGTGACTCAGTCTGGCCATATTTTTTCAGTTCCCAGGTTTGCATGGGAGTTTAAACTCACAGTGGGACCAAAGGAAGGCCATTGACATCCTGTCACAGGGTAGCCTGAAGAGAAAACAGGGTGTGTGAACTGAGTACTCAGGTGGCTCCCACTAACAGAGGCTTTCCAATCTCAAAAGCCTGGCATAGTTGGTACCTTTTTCATTACAGACAAAGATGCAGCAAAGAGCCAACTTTGTAAGTCCTACCGTTCATTAGGATTTTTGTCCTTGAATGGAATTTTTTTGGTTTTGTATTTTAGGGTACCACATTTAATTGATTACCCTTTCAGAATAATGGAATAGAAGATATAATGGGTTTATTATCAAAAAGAACAAATTACCACCACAACAATAATAATTTATAAACCCCTTTTTGTGGGCTAAGTACTTTGCTCGTGTTGTTGCATTTAATCCTCACAACGTCCCTCTGAGTAGGTACTCATCCTCTTCATTTTACAGGGGAGGGGGTGGGGCTTAAAGAGATTAAGTCACTTGCCCCGTATCAAACGGTGGGAGTTCAGCCCAGGCAGCCTGACTCCAGACCCATCACACTTAACCTCCTTTGGTAAAAGAGAAGACACACAGCTATATCTTTCTGCCATTAAACACAATTTCAGTTCTTTAATCTCAGCAAAATCGTATCTATCACATTTATGTCTGTATTTTGGATTTTATTGGCATTGAAATTTTTAAAAATTTCTTTAAAATAAATCACATATGCTTATTTATAAATTTGGTTTAATAGTCGTGTAAGAACTATAAGCATAAGAGTTTATACCCAGTTTTATATATTTGTGTGTATTTAGCTAATTTTATAATAAAAATGGCTGAAGTCAACACAGGCAGTCCACAGTATTAAATCATTAACACCCTCAGTGCATTAACACTCTTTACTTTAAATAAAATCCCTTAATAGCCTAAGAGACTGGACATATTTTGATGGACTGGGAGTGAAGAGGTAACAAGAAAGCTCACAGCAGAAGGTGCTGTTCAGAAATGACTCTAGCTGGTTACGAAGTATCAGCAGGGAGTGGGTTATTTATTTTTTCACAGCATTTAGAAGACCAGATTCTACTCTTTCTTGGCCACTATTGTGCTGAAGAGCCTGCTGCCAGTATAAATGCCACTTTATAGGTAATCACTCTTTCCTCTAGCTGTTTTTGAGATATTCTCTATGGCATTCTCCATAATCACAACTGTGGTTCTAGACGTGGTTATAGTTTTATTTATACTGCATAGGACTTCTTAGGTGTCCTAAACCTTAGGATTCATGTCTTTCATCAAAACTGGAAAATTCTCAGTGAAAATTGCCCCAAATACCATCAGTCCTCATTTCCACTCATCTCTCATACCACAGCTCTTCCTTTCATTCTATTTTCCTTGTCTCTTGACCTCTCATTGATCTCACGGTGTTCTGGTTAATTTCTTCAGATTTATTTTTCTGTTTACCCATATTCTCTCTTTAGATGTGTCCATAATATTTAACCCATCTTGTAAGGATTTTTTTAGTGGACAGGAGAGGTATATTTCATCATTTACATTTTTGAACTTTATTGAGATACAGTGTATGTACAGTAAAGCACACCTGTTTAAATTGTACAATTAGATGAGTGTTGGTAAAGGTATGCACACATGGAACTACCACCACAGTCAAAACACAGAACATTTCCATCACCCCTAAGAGTTTCCTTGTGCCCATTTGGGAAGTTTTCAACAATTATTTCTTCATATATTTTTCTCTGGCTCTTTGTCTTTCTCCTCATCCTTTGGAATTCCAGTTTCATACGTAATGAACATTTGGACATTGTACCCTCAGATCTCTGGGATTCTCCTTAATTTTCCCCAGTTTTTATTCTTTCTGTTGTTTGGGCACTTCTGTTTTTCTGTCTTCAAGTTCTCCGATTCTTTGTTCTGCCACCCCCAAATGTGGTTGAGCTCATCTAGTAAACTTTAAAAATTTCAGTTTTTTACTTTTCACCTCTAGAATTTCCATTTGTTTTGTTTTGCTTTAGTTTCCATTTCTCTATTGAGAATTCCTAGCTGTTCATTTGATATTATACCCCAATTTCCTTTAATTCTTTGAACATATTTATAGTAACTGCTTGTCTGTGTTTACTAAACCCAACATCTGGAACCTTTCAGAGTCAGTTTCTATTGGCTGCCCTTTCCCCTGAGTATAGAGCACACTTTTTTTTTTTTGCAGTACACCGGCCTCTCACTGTTGTGGCCTCTCCTATTGCGGAGCACAGGCTCCAGATGCGCAGGCTCAGCAGCCATGGCTCACGGGCCTAGCTGCTCCGCGGCATGTGGGATCTTCCCGGACCGGGGCACGAACCCGTGTCCCCTGCATCGGCAGGCGGACTCGCAACCACTGCGCCACCAGGGAAGCCCTAAGAGCACACTTTAATATTTCTTTGCATGTGTAGTAACTTCTGGTTGAAAATTGGGCCTTGTAGATAGTACATTATGGCAACTGTAGATTCTGTTGTATTCATCTTATATATATGTCAGATATAGATAGATAGATAGATAGATATAGATATATAATTGGTTCTAGTAGGCAATTAACTTGTCTGGACTCCAACTGCAAACTTTGTCACCCTTCTGATATGCAGCCGCTAATATCTGTATTCTTATGGCTTTCCATTGCTACTTTTTTTCCTGATCCTTTGTGATTTTTCCTTTTTCTCTATGATTTGCTGGCTAGTCAAGGATTTCAACAGAGATGGAGGTCATTCTTTTTTGATTTTCTTCTAGGGGTTCCCTTCTGCCCAATTTCTAGCTATTTGGATGGTTTGGGGCTCTGTCCCTTATATTTCAAGCTTATAAGATCCAACTTTCTGGCACCTGACTTGTGCATGGTTGGAAAGTTTACTCAGTTTAAAAAAAAAAAAAAAAGGCAGCAGACTCACAGATAGGGCTGCACATAACTCTGTTATTCAGGAGCAGATTTGTCTCTGGCTCCTGCCCACTTTTTCACCAGGCCGCTTAGGGCCTCCTCCTACACATGCGTAGTTTACCTCTTGGCCAGGGATTTGGGCAGAGTTTATACTCAGAGTTGTATACTCCTTCTGTGGTTATTTTTTGCTGCCAGTATTTTTCCTGTAGACTTCTAGCCACATTTTCAGCCTTGGACTCTGATCTCTGGCACCTTAGCTGGTAAGGCTGTGGTTTTCCACTGCTATTTTTCTTTTTACAGCTATAGCTGTAAGAGTTGGGCATTACCTCAGGCCAGGAAGACATAAACTCTCAATTCTTACCCTTTACTGTGACAATTTTTTGAGAGTAAACTCTCATTCTTCTTCCTCTTTCAGACTGTCTCCAGGGTTGCTCTTTTAAAAAACTTCTTTAAAATCATGTTTTTATCATTATTATCTGTGTGAGTGTTTCACGATCACTTCAGTCGTCTGGAAGTAGTCCACCCATTTGGTTGTTAATTTCAATATCTCTATTTTTCATTTGAATTTCTATTTTATTCCTTTCTGAATTAAATCTGGCTAGGGCCCATGATAGTCTTCTTTTTTAAAAAATTAGTTAATTAATTAATATTTATTTTTGGCTGTGTTGGGTCTTCGTTGCTACACGTGGGCTTTCTCTAGTTGTGGTGAGCGGGGGCTACTCTTTGTTGCGGTGCGCGGACTTCTCATTGCGGTGCCTTCTCTTGTTGCGGAGCACGGGCTCTAGGTGCGCGGGCTCAATAGTGGCATGCGGGCTTCAGTAGTTGTGGCATGTGGACTCAGTAGTTGTGGCTCGCAGGCTCTAGAGCACAGGCTCAGTAGTTGTGGTGCACGGGCTTAGTTGCTCCACAGCATGTGGGATCTTCCTGGACCAGGGCTCGAACCCGTGTCCCCTGCATTGGCAGGCAGATTCCTAACCACTGCACCACCAGGGAAGTCCGATAGTCTTTTAGTTTCTCACATTATAAGTCCCTTTTGAAAAATGTTTTTAACTATGCTTATTTTATGGTCTGTATCCAATTAATATCTAGTATTTCCAGCACGTGAATTTCTTGGGTGTTCAGCAGTGCTGCTAAACAAGTTATTGTGTCTGCTGTCTCTGTCTCATTCAACTTTTTTTAAAATTAATTTTTATTTGAGCATAGTTACTTTACAATGTTGTGTTAGTTTCTGCTGTGCAGCAAAGTGAATCAGTTATACGTATACCTATATTCCCTCTTTTTTAGATTTCCTTCCCATTTAGGTCACTGTAGAGCATTGAGTAGAGTTCCCTGTGCTACACCGTAGGTTCTCATTAGTTATCTACTTTATACATAGTAGCATATATATGTCAATCCCAATCTCCCAATTCAAAAAATGTGGAGCACTTCACGAATTTGTGTATCATCCTTGTGCAGGGGCCACGCGAATCTTCTCTGTATCATTCCACTTTTAGTATATGTACTGCCGAAGTGAGCACTCTCATTCAGCTTTTTATAAGTAGTTTTTGGATTATGGACCAGTGATTGGGAGCGCATTAAACATGGAAAAATAGCACATCCTGATTTGGGGGCTTGAATCTGCAGAGAGGTTTTTGTTTGCTTTTCCTGGCGTCCAGGGAATATCATGGACCATCGTCTTATTTTAATTTCTAAGGCCAGGGGCTCTTAGGCCAGGCATGTAGTATAAATTTGTAGCCCAAATCTACTTGAGCACAGGCTCATGATTATAAATTCTTGGAGGGAAACTCTTCTCTCTCATAATACAGAGCTGAGGACACCCATATCCGTAGGCCAATGGATAGACTTCTTTTCCTTGGTCCATCCCTTCACTGACAGTATAGCTCTCGAAACTCCTGGTGAGCAGTAGTCTTGATAATAGTTCTTGCCTCCCTCCTGCTCAAGAGTCTCCTGTGCACCCCACTTCTCTACAGAAGCTTTTAAAACTTCATCTACTTGATTACCAGAGGCATCAGATGAATCCCCAACAGTGCCAATTCCTACTTACTGCCCTGATTTTTCATTTTCTTATTTGATTTGACTTTCTATTCTGGGAAGTTTTGAACAGAAAAGTAAAAAGGATATAATAAAGACCCACACACTCATCACATGTATTTAGTAGTTAACATTTTGCCGTATTTGCTTTATCTGTGTGCGTGTGTTTGCTGAACCATTGTAAAGTAAATTATACACATCGTGACGTTTTACCCCTAGATACTTCAGCGTGCATCTCCAGACATTAGGCTTTTCTTTACAAAATCGTATTACTATTTTCATGCTTAACAAGTTGTATTCATTAGGGGTCTCCAGAGAGATAGAACTGTGAGAGGTGGGGGCGGGGTGGGGGGAGAGTGTGTGTGTGTGTGTGTGTGTGTGTGAGAGAGAGAGAGAGAGAGAGAGAAAGAACTGAGTAAATGGGAAGGAGAAAATTAAGAAGTTTTACCAGAAAATTCCTTAGCTCAAAAGGTCATGCATTTCTAGATTAAAAGGGTCCAGTGCACACCCAACACAATGAATAAAAAGATCTGCACCAAGGCACATTATTATAACCTTTCAAACACTGGAGGTGTTTGAAAGAGGATATTGAAAACTTCCAGAGAGGAGAAGAGCTGATATTCAATTGAACGGGAATCAGAATGGCATCACACTTCTTCACATCAGCACTGTAAGCTTGGGGGACAGAAGAGCAATGCCTTCATGTTTCTGAGTGAGAGTCATTTCCGGCTAAGACTTTCATACTCAGCTAGACTGTCAACCAAGTGTAAGGTTAGCATGAAGACATTTTCAGGCACAAAGTTCTTTTAAAATAACTTTTCACGTGACCAGTTGTAAAACTACTGGAGGAAATATTTGAAACTGGGGGACTAAATAAAAAAGAAGACTGCGTGAGATCCTGCAGCAGCAGAGCTAAAACAGGAGAGAGGCACAAGAAATCCCAGGAAAATAGTGGAGGAAATCACAGGGAGATTGTCCCACAGGAGGCCCTGAGGGCAGCCTCACAGATTGGAGGGCTTCGAGAGGGACATCTCAGTGAAAATTGAACTGATAAATAATGTGGTTGATTGTATTGAGAGGTTTATTAGAGCTTTTGTCAGAAATTTGGGGGCTGAATTAGTGATGAGAAAGTTGAAAATGAAGGAAATGAAAAGCATACTTGTATAAGAAAAGACATACAATCATCCGTGTGGCTTATCTGCAGCTAATGGTTACATAGTTTTAGTAATGTAAGCATTGAATCTTGTACTGACCAGTAATGTCATGTGAATATACAGGGAGGATGGGAAGGTCACTGGGATGGGCTGGAGGCTATCATATAGCTGGCTGGGGGCTAGGGTAAAAAGCTAAATCCTTATCTTCCATAGAATGAAACCAATAGATACTATTTAATATTGAAGAAAAATCAAGAAATGAAATATCAACATGTTGTTTAGAAAAACAAAGGTAAGTATCAGGAGAGATGTTTAGAAGGAATGAAAGTGGTTGCCTCTGGGAAGCAGGAACCAGGAGTACGATAGGAAAGGGGACAACTGTTTTTTGTTAAAAACCTGTAGTACCATATGACTTTTAAAACAATATACCTACGTTAGTTTGATTTTTTAAAATATTGTTTAAATACAAAAATAAAAAATTTCAGAATTTTAAAAACTCTTTGTAACTAATTAACTGTGACACATTTCATGATGCATTGTAACATTGCCATGTTGGTAAAGGTCTAAGTCATCCTCACTTTCTTCAAGGGCAGGGTGTTCCAAATCTTTACTTCGCATTGTCCAGTGGAGTGGCCAGTAGCCATGCATGGCTACTTAAATTAAAATTAGTTAAAACTAAATAAAATTCAAGCTTCAGTTCTTCAGTCGCACTGATCACATTTCCAAGTGCCCAGTAGCCACGTATAGCTAGTGGCTACCATATTGGACAGCACTGTCCTAAACCACTCTCAGATTCATCCCTTCGTCCAAGCTCATTGCCATTCTTTCTGAGGCAGTATACGGTGGTGATTGAAGGTGTGGGCTTTGGAGTCAGACTACATCAGCTCAAGCATGGGCTTCATCACTTAGTAGCTGTGTGACTTTGAACATATCACATAACCTCTTGGTGCTTCAGTTTCCCCATCTATAAGATGGGGATACTAATAGCATCATCATGTTCTAGGGATTGTAAGAAAGACTGTAACATAATGCCTTTAAATGAAGTGCTTAGCACCATGCCCAGCCCATAGTAAGCACTCAGAAGGTTACCTCTGTAGCTAGTACCATCATGATCATCATTGTCACGCCCTGCTGCATATCTCTTCAGACACTTCTGAGCTCGCGTGCAGTCCTGGTGGACAGTCCCCATACAGACTGACAGCTTCTTATTCCAAGGGCCTGCCTCCCTCTTTTTCTCTGCCCAAGGACTTCCTTGGGTGTTACATGACTTTGCTCAGTCGGGAGACAGAGAAGCCCAGAAATGCCGGGACTACGCATCCAGTGGAAGCTCACAACCAGAGAAGTATGGCATCAATGGATAAGTACCCGCTTTCCTTGTTGGGGCAATTCTGAGGTGTCTTCTCCACTATCTCTAAGAGGCTCCCAGGGGAACTGAGCCCGCCTCCAGTCCACAGCAGTGACCTGATTGGCGATGCATCTTCGTTGGTCCTTTTGCCATCCCTGTCTTACTTTCCCTCCCTCACTTGTGTTTCTTGGGGTCTGCTTCCAACCTGTACCCATGTCACGGTCTCAGGATCTGTTTTGGTGGAACCCGCACTAAGACGGTCATCACCACCACCTTCATCATCGTCATCAGTTCAGGTTCTCATTATCTTAGGGCCAACCTCCTACAGTAGCTTCCTGGCTTGTTTTCCCATCTTCTCTTCCACCCTCCAACCAGACCTATCCCAGTTTAATATAAATGTGGAGTTATGACTTACCTGCTTGAAGTCTCCATTGCTTCCTTCTTGCCCAAAGGCAGAGACTGAACGTAGTCCTGCAATAAAGAACTTGTACAAATTCCCCAGGGCCTACCTTACTAGCCTCACCTCTTGCTAGTTATGCTGCGTACCATCCTTTAAACACACCATTCTCCTTTGCACTTCTAGGTCCTAACACACGCTGTCTCCTCTGATTGGAGTAATAATAATCGCAGTGAATGGTTATTGACTACCTACCCTGTACCAAGCAGAGTGCTGTGCAGTCTGCACGGATTAGTTCATTTAATCATTAACTTTATGAGGAAGGTTTTAATATTCTCCCCGTATTAGAGATGGAGAAACCCAGGCTTAGGGAAGTCATATACTTAATAGCAGAGTTGGGTAATTCCAAGCTGATGCCCTATATTTGGCAGGAAAGTGACATCGCACACATGTAGGTAACTTAGAAGAAGCCAACTTTACTCACCCAGGAGGGAGAGATGGGGGAATAAAGAGAGAAAGGGAGAGAAAAAAAGGAGAAAGATAAAGAGCGTGGGTGATCTGCCTGCCAGTCTACTCCATGCATGTGTGCTTCCAGGGGAGAGAGGGCAAGGCAGGACTCTGCTGTTACCCGCGTTTTCTGGGCCCCTTGTACTGGGAGCGCTTTGCTGGTTCAGTGTGATTACAGCGTTGACTTATTTACAACGTTCATATGACATAGCTGCCCAAACACATGCCAGAGACTTCCTGGGAGATGGTGCATCCATCTCCCTGCAGGTTTTCAGGGCTGCCTTTGACTGTGTACCTGTTACAAGCTAACTCTCCAGTGCCTGATCCATGAACGAGGTGAGACCCCGTGGTCCTGCTTCCTTTTCCCACTTTCCCACCTGGCAGACACCTGCTCATCTCTTCCAACACAGGTCACACACCACCTCTGGGAAGCTTTCCCCACCTCCCCTGGAAAGAACCTTTCCTCCCACCTGGGCTCCCGCTGCACCCTGTACACGTTTGTTTCAGCGCTCTCCCCTGTTGCCTTCTAATGATTTGTTCATATATCATGTTCCCCAGCTGGGGAGCGGATTCCTCATTAGAGCCCTTTTCTCCCTTCTTTCTCCAGTATCTGCTACAATCCCTTCTCTGTAGCAGCAGGAACTTTTCTTCTTTGTTTGGTTGTCAGGAAGGCAGGTCTCTGTGCCGTCTAGAAAAAGGAGTAAGATAAATTCTGAATGGCTATTTTAATCAGTCATGTTCTTACAGAATCCGGAGACAGAAAATAATCTATTATATCTATATTCTCTTTCTGTCTCTTTCGTTTCTTTGTTCTTTCTATGGGGTTGCTATTTGATCATAGGTCTTTTAGAAGCCAGTTACTGCAAGGGTAATGTGGTCGGTCAAGTTTTCCTCATTAGATCTGTGTAAACATTTTTTAAAAATCTATTTTCATACCCAGATTAAGATGTCTCCATCAGGCAGCCAAATCTGCCCCCCTCCAAACCCTGAAACTGGCACCATGCCTGAAGAGTTTCCAAGTTATCCTTCTGTTTTCCTGTCTTGTGAAGGATGTGGTTTTTGGTTGTGTGATTCTTTTTAAGCTGCTTCATTTGTTTTTGGACTGCTTAATAGCATAGCTACCCAAACTTGGACATAAATGTTAAATTCAGAACCTCTGGAAGCAGCAGCACGAAGACACTAATTAGTTCATGTTTTCCATATGAATGGAACTCAAACACACAATCCCTGCTTTCTTGTTTTCTCTCTCACCCTTGACTATGCTGGCAAACCTTGCTTTCCTTTTGGATATAAGGGGATTTGTTGGGAACAAAAAACCTTTTCCTGTACTTCACCTGCTGGATGGAATGAATAAAAGCCTCAGGGGAAGATCTAAATATTTAACAAATATAACCTCAACCCCCAAAGTTTTAAGTCTGGAATACATTTTACAGTCCAGATTTGAACCCAGGCCAGAAACATGCATGCTGATACTGATTATTTGTGTTCTTTGGCAGAGGGTCTAGAGAAGTGATATAAATTCAGTTGTGTGGGGAAGGAAAGGGGGAGAGAGAATGATCGTGTAGATATATTTAGCTTCCACTTGGTTATCTACACGTGCTGGAGAGTGGAGTCCACCTACCTTCCCTCTTCCATCGCTGACCTCTGCCTTGCTGGCTGGCTCAGTGCACCCCATGCTTTCCACTCTTGAGCCTCACTGGCATTGTGCTCCCTCCTGCCACAGGGCCTTAGCACATGCTGGTGCCTCTATCTGGAATGTTCTTCACAGCACACACTCCACCTCTTTACCTAGTCAACTCTTACTCTTCTTGCAGATATCAGCTCACCTCCTCAGGGAAGCCCGCGAAGTTAAATTCCCCCCATTATATATTCTGAGGGCACTGAATACTTCTCCTTTGTAAACACCTGTCACACTTGCAATTTTACATCCCCCTGTATGATCCTTTGTGTGAATAGTTTCCTAGGGTGTGGCATATGTATATGGGAAAGATGATATGCAGGTGTTCATTTTTTTCTTTTAAAGTTCTATGTTTAATAAATACTAAAAAAAAATCTATGTAGTAGTAGCTTATCCCTTTGTGAATATTTCTGCTTACAGTAGGCCTAAAGTAGGTAAAACTGTGAATCCACCTTTCATAAGCCATATGAATAAGAAGTACCGTGATCAGGCAATGGGCATATAGGCAAAAATTTTGGAAGCAGTATGCAAATGACTGAAATTTGGGAAATAGTATGTTCATATGTTTCCCGTCACTAGAACGTAAGCTCCAAAAGAGAGCCTCTTTGTGCACTGTTGTACCCACCAGGCCTGGTGCGTATTTGCGCCGTCATAAATATTTGTTGAAAGGCTGGACAAGTGATTGAATGAACAATTTAATGACTCAACAGGTGCCCCTCCCAGTAACATCAGGCCAGCCGCAGGTCAGATGATTAGAAAGAAGGCCGAGATTTCTCTTGAGGATCATCCATATGGATGCACACAGTAGAGACAGGTTGGAACTTTGTAGACTTAGAACATTCAGCTTTGGATACCCAAAGACTGTGTAGGGTCACGGGGCTGTGGGGGACCTTTGCAGTTACCCTGCTCAGAGCAGTGCCTCGAGCATCCTGGATAAGTGTTATCACAGGCAAGCTTCTCTGATAGCAGACTCTGTGATGAAGCTTAGCATGCCAGAAGTTTATTAGGGATCTTAGGATCAACACCTGTAGGAAGGGAGGAGGCAGGACAGGGCAGAAGGAGAAGTTGAGGCAGTCTCAATGTAGAGGCCTCAGCTGACTTTATGAGAAGGTCTGAAGCTGGAATGATCCTTCAGGGCTGCCCAAAGTTGGCCGGGCAGTTATGTGCATACGCAGGCCACCTCAGAGGGGCGTGCTCTTGGGCAAGGCAGCTCTCCTCACCAAGGCCATCTACCTGCAGGTAATACTGTCAGCAGCTGGGAGGGTCATTTCTGAAGGGAGACCTGGATGATGCCTCACAGAGTCGACCATAGGTGCCCGTCCAGGCTTCGAGGCGGGTGTGGCAGATGTCAGTCACTGTCTGTGGATGTGCTTCAACCATGGTTGGAATGGCTGTAGTTGTTAGAAATGTTTTCTGCTTTATACTGAACCAAAAATCGCTTCCTCGTCAAGTTCCAAATACCTGTATTCATTTTGGCTATGACGAAGAAAAACAAAATGAGCCTTGAACGATCTGAAGAGAGCCATAATATCTCATTTTAAATCTTCCCTTGACTGACCTCACCTCATTTCTTCCACTGTTTTTTTGGCATATGCTTTTCTGGCCCCTTACTCTTCGTCTTTTAGCCTCCACGTAACATGTTTTAAATTTGCGAAACTTAATATGCAGCATCTGAAATGAGACGCAGTAGCCCAGATGTGGCCTAACCAGCTCAGACTGCAGTAGGACAATTCCGTAACATAATCTGTGCCTTACAGAAGTAAGCTTGGAGGCAGTTAAGATTCTTATGTCTTTTTCAAATGAATTGCTGTGAAGGAACCTCTCTCCAAATGTAAGTTCATGAAAACAATCACTGGGAACCTAAATGGAGACTCTAAAAGATCATTTTAAGCCCCATCATATTACATAGTGTGTATAGTCATATTTTAATAAAAATAATAGCACATGTTTATTGAGTCCTTATCATATGCCAGATATTGTGTTAAAAATTCTTGCATGTCTGCATCTCATTGGAACCCCCCAACAAGCCTGTGAGGTTGGTACTATGTGGTGTATCCTCATTTTACAGAGGAGGAAACAGAGGACAGAGGATTAAGTAACCTGCCCCAAGTTACCAAGTCAGTAGATGGAAGAGCCAGGACTCCAACTCAGCCAGTCTGACGCCAGAGTTACCTTCTTCTGTATGTGGGTAGTACTTTGGTTTGGGTGATTTAAATGAGTGACTGACTTAACAATATCTAAAGGAAGTACCTTGAACATACAGAGAAGCTTAGAGGGCTTTAGAAAGATGGCATTTTTTAAAGGGACAAAGCTGAAAAAACTTGATGCTTTCATGTAGGGACTTTCTTCACTGCTGTCAGAAGCTTTTTAAGGGTGAGGACCGCATTTGTTCATCTTCTAATTGTGCCCAGCATGGTATTTAAATCATGTTTTGATACCGGAGCTGGACCATGTAATCATTTCTCCTTTGCCAGCAACCAACTTAAGGTTTGTCAGTAGAGGGCGCTGGAGGGCCACTGCGAGAGGAAGGGGCTTTTCCCTGCGGTTCTTGTGCTTTTCTTCTTGCTCCTGTGGCCCAGTGGCCACTGTGCAGCTTCCTGCTGGAGACCTAGTGGTACACGACCTCCAGTGAGTGTCACTGGCACCCCAGCAAGTTGCTTCCGGAGTTTCACCAGTGTTCCAGTGGGAAGCTCCCTGAAGCACCGTAGTGAGATACTCCATCCCCTGTGGGCCATAGCCCATGAAGTCTGAATCTCATTCTCCAGAGAAGGGCCCCTCGCAAATTTGTTCCTCCTTGAATACTTTCCTCAGCCTTGGGGATAGTAACTGCTTCCTACATCTGCTGTTCCATTTATCTTCAGAGATCGCTTTACCCCTTTGTAGTCAATCCCTTTTTACTAGTTACAAATTCTTTCCATTAACATTTTCCTGTTTAAATTATTGCCATGGTTTCTGTCTCCTGATCAGACCCTGACTAACCCAGTGCTAGACGCTCAACAGGCGGTGGGTGAATTAGTGGGGAACTGAGGAAAAATGCTTCATTTTCAATTTATTGCTGCTGTTTATCTTGCGGACTGGACTGGATGGACTAGACTTCTGCCGTATCGAACTCTCCCCAGATGTTTAAGTTGCTTGGGAGTTACATATTTTCAAGCAATCTGTAAAACCATCTCTCTTCTTCACTCCAATTAAATATTATGTGACATGTTCCAGTAGCACCAAGGATAAAGAAACCAGTTTCTCTCTCATTTGTCCCCTCTGCACAACCACCCTGGATTGGGTTTTTATCCTGTATTTAATCAGAAATAATCTGGCCAGTGCTAAAACAAACACCACTTCCCAGGTCAGATTCAGGGATCCTAATGCAGGTGTTCCTATTTTGAGAATGCCATAGATTTTACCGTTCATTTCTATAGGAATTGACTGAACTCTGAATGCAGTTGACATTCTCAGGCTATGAGCAGTCCTGCTTCTACAGTTTACACAAAACATGTTAATACGGAATAACATTCCTATAACTTATTTTGGAGAAAATGTTTGGGGCTGAGGCAAATCAGTAAAATAATCTGGCATCTTGCTCTTATGTATCTCTAGGTCACACAGAAAATTTTTCTCCTAAGGCAGGAAAACATGAAATACGAAAATCACAATGACATGTGTTTCTGTGATGATTTGCACAAATTACCTGCCTACAGCTACATCCCAGAAGCTGCAGCCAAGTGCACCAAATCCTGACACTGAACACAGTTCCAAAGAGGGAATGCCCAACCCTTCATTAAGGCTGATAGAAAAGCACATCGGGGACATGGTGAGGTTTTGCTTGTTTATATAATAAAACAGACACCAATGTTTAGCTGCTGAGTGTATAAATTTAGCCTGCATGACAGTGGGAAGCCAAGAAGGAAGGAAGCAATTTGGGAAGTACGCCCTCCCCACATCACAGACATTCTCAGACCCCTCAGAAGACCCCAAAACACCAAAACAAGGTCCTACAATATATGCGTTTTTTAAAGCAAATCCACTCTCTGGCTTCAGGCTGTGTGTGACCTGGTTTCTCTCTTTAATTTTATAGCTATTGGTGGAAAGCTAACAGTGTAGTATGTCATGGTCCATATGTCAACCGCAAAGTGGGTACCATGTTACAGAAAGATCCCAAGACTCACTTAGTACATTTCCCTTGTAACCTGAGAGGATATTCGATGAATCCTTGGGATCTGGAGCGGCCGATGTCAGATCCCCACGTCTCAGGTGCTAAGTTGTCTGCCTAGATTTTAGAGTAAATTTTATGTATGGTGGCAAAGAGAGTCTTTCTGGGGGTGAAGAGCAGGTTTAGGGAGCCAAGTAGGAAGGAGGGGCGGTGTGCCACTTTTTATGAGCTATCATTTCAACTTCTAACGCTTGTCAAACAAATCCTTAGTAATTTTGAAATGGAAAGCATACACGTCCCACTGCCTACCTGGGCTTCTTACTTTGCACTACTGCTCCTGAAAAGCATTTTTTTAATTTGTGAAAGTCGAGTTAAGGGCACATCTTTGTTTAGTGTGTCACTTTTACCATGCTTATTAATATGCTAACAACCCAAAAGCGATTAAGGATTTGGGATTCCCCTCCCCCCTTTGCCACAGGGCAGGCAGGACGTCACTCAGGGAAATATGAAAGGTGACTTCGTTTATATTTTTCTCTTTGCAGTCCAGTTCAACCATAAGAGGCCAATTCTCAGCCACCCTAACCCCCCAAACATTTAGGGCATAGGGTTACACTTTTTGGTTGGTTCAGCAAAGATGGGAATTTTTGAATCTCTGAATAAGATATAGTCTGGTAGCAATGATGTTTATCTTGTGACTAAGTCATGAATGGTATACTCTTTTTTTTTTTTTTTTTTTTTTTAGGTAGATAAGAGCGTCATTTCCAAAAAGTGATGGGGGCTGGGGAGGATGCTCAGAGGCCCTGGGTTTCTAGTCTTTTCCTGGCTCAGTCCACTTTTCATGTATTGTTTAGAAATGGTTACGAAGTAGGGATTGTTGGGGCTAGAGAGAGGAATGAAGTGAAGACTGTGGGAGTTAAGGAGGGAATGACCTCAAGCCCCAAAGTGATGAGAATTCCGTAGCAGGGGAGAGGGTCAAAGTCTCCGGGGCTCTGAGAGCAGAAATCTGCTAAGACCAGCATTGGAGGCAGCAGTGGCTGCCCGTGGGGTCTGCATCATTGCATTCATATTGCTTTAGTAGCAAACCAGCTAAAAGAATTCACGATGCCCTCAAAACAGGTGGTTCGTGGGTAACAGGATGTCCCCTTGTATTGTTTATTCAAGAACAAACCGGGCCTTTGAAAACACTAAAGTCATAATACAGGATCCTGGTAGGGTCTGGTCATCTTAGGGAAGAAGAATGGTTGCATTAAGCCAGTGTTTTTCAAACTGTGGTTGTGACTCTGAATGTCATGACCCCATTTAATTGGTCTTTGGCCAGCCTCTTTTAGGGGAGTGTAATAGAAAAATCTCAGAGCATTTCATATATATAATTTTGTGACATTTTTTGGTTTCAGTTGTGTGTATTTTAAAGGTAATATATGTGCTGGGTTGGAAAATGGGATAGAAAAAATGTAGTTCTTACAGTTGCTCAAGCTCCAAAAAGTAGAAGAATACTGCCTTAGGCAACTTTAAAAAGAAAAGGAGGGATTGATGGTGATATAATTCGTTGAGTGAGCAAACACCGCCCAACTGTTTTTTATAGATGCATGTGTATATGTGAGCATGCATGCATATGTAAATGTGTTCATATGTTTGCATGTGTGTGAGTGTGCATGTGTGTGATCTGATTCTGCCACAATGTCTAGGCAACGGTGTACTTCCTCCTAAGAATAAGAAGTCATAAGATTCAGGAGTTTATTTGAGGAGATGTTTTTTAATGTGATAATAATTTCAGAAAATCTGATGGGCAAACCTCTAGCCCCACATCAAGGTCCTGGAGATGCAAGAGATGCACCTCTTGCCATTGACTTAAAATTGTAAATAAGTCCTTAAAATTTTTTTCAGGTCACTGTGTTTTTGCCGAAGCGCAAGCTGGTCAGCTTTACAATAGTAGCATAATTTCATATGCTACAGATGAAGAAATAGTGTCGGCTGAGTTAGTTATGGTCCTTGGCGCTTCAGGGGACAAACTTCCTGAATATATTTCCCTAATGGATCCCTAGAAAAGCACCATGATTGCCTTAGGTTTCTAAACAAAATGAAAAATATTATTCCTATCAGCCTTCAAAGTTTCGTATCTGGTAACAAGCTAAGTGTAGAAAACCAAGCAGCCACACCTCAGGGATGCTGGCTAAGTCCTTCAATAGGAAGATGAGACATGATGATGCTCAAAAAGTCAGAGAGACATTATCCCCTATAAGTGGAACATTTATTAATATTTTTAAGGTGCAAAAAAAAAAAAAGAGAGAGTGATGTAAAATGACAGGCATCTTCTTCTTCAGAGGTCTGCTTTGTAGCCCAGGAACTTGGTTGATTTGAACAGTATGTTCTACAAGGCTGAGGGCCTGGGCTCTGTCTCTGACACAAAGCAAGGACCCTGATCTTCATTAACATGTGATGCTCCAGTCAGTTTTTTGTAAGTCCACACTGTTGGCCTTACATAGGAGGCTTTAATTATCACCCCTGCCAAGGAAACAGATCTCCACCACCTCCACCACCACATTGAAAACAATCCAAAAGCATATACGTTCCTGATGCTTTGTATAGAATGTCAGGCAATTCATAACAGTTGGCCTGAAAGTGAATCCACACGAGAGGCATCTGATGGGCAGATGGCTCCAGGACTTTCTCAAGGGAGAGAGAGAGCAACAGGAATGCTCCATGTTTGAGGAACGAGAACATGTTCAGAACGGAGCAGGCAGCTGCCACGGACTCCCTTCTTACAAGATCGGACAGCCTTTTTTTTCCTGATTTGAAAGTGGTCCCCCTGAACTGACACGGTTCTGCAGTTGAAGATTTAGGTTTACCTTGCCATGTCCTCTGACACTTCCATAGAGGTTTATCTTACGCTGGGGGTTGCTCATTCTTCCAAAACCTTGGTTTCTGGGCCTTGTTGTTTATTCAGCAGGAACCTACAAAGTCTCTGTTTTTACTTGACTGAAAGAAATGGATCCTCAGCATCTTGCGTCATAAATATAATGCCCTGGGAGAGAATACAGCAGCAAACCAGACAGACAAGGTCCCCAGGAGCCCCAGGACCCAGTAAAACGCCTGGCACACCGTTGGCACTTACATATTCATTGAACAAATACAGGAATAGCCACTGCGCTGAGGTTGTCAAGGTCACAGTAGTATTTCCTCTCAATGCCTTGGGTCTCTGCAACCACAGACTTCCATCTCATCTGTTAGCCACAGCTTTCATTTTTTTTGGCCAATCTTATACTTGAATTTGATTCATACACTAAAAATTATGGACCATTATAAATATCTTGGATTTCCTCTGTGGGTACCTTTTTCTGGCCAAATCTTCATAGTCAAGAGATGTCAAGCCACAGTGCACTATTCCCAACTTGCCTGCAAAGATTTACTAAAATAAAATCAAATTGTCTTATCCAAGTTACAAAAACAAAAACAGTTATGAAACGTTTTGCTGTACAAATGCAGAATGATATAACTGTAGCGTTAACGTGTTTCAGTTCCACAATTGTAGTATCACACTGAACTTTCACAAATTGTCATTTTTCTTCCATTCAGAATAGTTCAGTTACTAAGGAATTACCTTTCAATTGATAATTACTGCAATTGATCATAAAACATGAGCTAGCATTCTCATCAGTTTTTATGCACAATTATATCATTGCTTAAGAATCCCCATTTGCAAAGGAAAATTTATAATAGCACAGTGGAAAACAAAGAAAAATCTCATTTTCTAAGGTAAATGTAGTCTAAGTAGTAGATAATTGAGGAGCTTATATATCGTATCCTATTATTATCATTCTCAGTTTAACTGCCTTTGAGCTATATATTTTTAAATGTGACTAAAAGGCATAGTCTCACAGTAAATTTAAATGGCTTATTAAAGGCCTTTACATGGCAACAGTATCATGTCAGAGATGAATGGTATTTCTAATTTGCTAGCCGCTTGGGTCAGGTTTACTTTAAGCAGGAAGCATATTTATATAAGTAACCGTCACACACATGGCGTCCTGGGAAAAGCTGTTTGTGAGGGTTTAACATTTTTGAAGTATGCTTTTGTATATCTTCTAAATGGGCATTTTACAGGCATTGGGCCAAAGTGCCTTCAACCCCGACTCCCTAACTCAGGCATAACTGCTGATGCTGCCTGAGTGCGGGAAGATCCATGGGACATGCATTTTTAAGGGTGTGGCCGGGAGGGTCGGGGTTTGAGCCCCCTTCATTTGAATAACGCTTTTAGGGACTTTGCTACTTAAAGTACGGGGGGTGGGGAGAGGCAGCAGCATCTACAGCACCTGGGAGCTTGTGAGAAATGGGAAAACTCTACGGCAGACCTACTGAACCAGAACCGCCCATATGATTTGTAAGCACTGCCCCAGGACCCCAAAGCCTCCGCTTTCTGGTGGCCAAGCACAGGTCATGGCATCCCCTTCTCTTTCCTTCTCACTTCTAGAATCATCCTCTTTGGAGGATAATGTCCCCTCAGCCCATGTTTCCCTTTCTCATCACTCCCACACCCACTCCCCAGACCCAAATGAATTTCCCAATACCCAGAGTCCTGGCTTTTATCAAGAACCTAGTTCTCTTCTCCACCTGACATCATCGAGGGGCTTCCTGCTGCCGAATAACCTTGGGGAAGTCAAGGCATTGTAAGAACTCGCAAGGCTTTGCCTTCATTCTGCTCTCCTGTGCCTGAGCCTCTCAGCCTTCATTCATTGCGCATTGAGATCCCATCCTTCTAAGCTGTCCGCTAGAATCCAGTCAGTCTCCCCTTGCCATTTGAATCCCTTCTGAGAGGGGATTTATTCATCCCTGTTTCCACTCATGGAAAGCTGCCTTCCTCTAACGTAGCCATAGCTTCTCTGCTAATAATCGTGGGGGATTGAAAGGATGAAAGGGAGTCATGCCAGGTATTCAGGGGACTTGCGGGCGGGGTTTACTCTGTAGAGGGAATTGCATGCAGTTACAACCCACTCGGCAGCCCTCTGCTCGCACTTCATTTGGTTCCACCCGTGCATTAAGAGGCTCAGTCTGCATCAGATGCCCAGAGGCAACTGGACTTCCAAACCAGACCCAGACTGGCCAGCCAGTTGGCCCCTAAAAGCCATTTGGTCCCTCGGTTCCAAACTGTGCCAGGGTGAAGGGCTTTACAAAAAAAGTGAACTGGGCGTTTAGAAGCACGTTACAAGTTTAGGCTCTGTGGGCCAGGGGTTAGGGCGGCCAATGATCAAGGGTACAATTTGGGGTCAGTCGGGTGAGGACCCCTTCGGGCTCCTCTGGAGTGATCAGCACCCAGCACAGATTTCTTTAATCAGAGGAGACTGGCAGGGGGAGAAACAAGATTGCTTTCTGGCCGTAGTGAGTCCGAGGACCGCGTTTGCAGCTTCCGTTCTTCTTGAGACCAACGAACCAATTCTTTTCTGCATGCTTCTTGGATGCGTAGGTGTTGTAATGGTTTTCCTCCAACCTTTCCAGGAACAAACATTCCTCATTGGGTGTCTGCTAAAAAAAATAAAACCAGGAAAGAGTAGAATGATTAGTGAGTGGTTTTAGATCGGGTTCCTCTGTTTACTGGCTGTGTGACCTTGGGCAAATTAGTGAGGCTCTCTGTGCTTCGGTTTCTTCTTCAGTGACATTGGGAAAATAACGGAACCTGTCTCTGAGGATAGAAATGACGACTTGGGACGGGACCCAGTACGTAATGAGCCTTCAATGTACATCTGCTATTATGTAAACTCCCCTCACATCTGCTCTGCTCAGGACCCTAGAGTCTCCCACTTGGGAAATCCTGAATGACTTTAAGCACCTTAAGGGTAGAGCTGGGTCTTTTGTCTCTGCAGAGGCCTGCCACCTAGGTTTGACCATGAAAAGCGTCCAAAATGGGTAAAACCAGACTGTGATGCAGTGGGGCATTCTTAAGTTTGGTCTTGAAGAATAAATGAAAACCTACCAATTATACTTTACACCCTTGTGATTTTCACCAACAGTATCAGGGTTTTACTTTAGTGTTGTTATGAATATAAATGCTTGCATGAAATGTGTCCTAAGCATAAAACACGTCCTGGAGCTTAAAGGATTTTTTTTTTTCAGTGAGAATAGATTTTTTTTTTTTTTTGCTACTTATCAAAAGAATGGTACTTGTAAAAACGAAAATCACAACTTTACTTTAAAAAAAGAAAGAAAAAAGAAAAAATCACCACAAAGCGCACCCACCCAGATATAGGCACCTATTAACAGTTGATGAACGTCCTTCTGTACCTCTTTATGTATGAGCACACAGAGAGACATAGATAGGGCCATATCGATAGAAACTTAGGGTATTATCAAAATGGCATACTATGTCTGCTGTTTTAAAAATGGGTGATAAGGGCTTCCCTGGTGGCGCAGTGGTTGAGAGTCCACCTGCCGATGCAGGGGACATGGTTCGTGCCCCGGTCTGGGAGGATCCCACATGCCACAGAGCGGCTGGGCCCGCGAGCCATGGCCGCTGAGCCTGCGCGTCCGGAGCCTGTGCTCCGCAATGGGAGAGGCCACAACAGTGAGAGGCCCGCGTACCGCAAAAAAAAAAAAAAAAAAAAAAAGGGTGATAAACCTATGAAAACATATTTAATCTCACTAGCAAGAAGATGCAAATTCAAAAATGATTTAACATGTTGGCTATAATATCTGCAAAAAGCAAAAAGATTTACAAGTCTTAGTATGGGGCAGAGTGTGGGAAATAGTCACTGTCAGACACTGTTGGTGAGATAAGTTGGTGGAAACTTTGTGAGGGGACTTTGGCAATATGTATCAAAATTTAAAATATGCATTACCCTTGACTCAGGGATTTCACTTCTAGGAACTGACGCTTATGAGATAGTGGTATTTTCAAGGATGTTCTTTGAAGTATTGGCTATAATGGTGACATATTGGAAACAACGTAAATACCCATGGAAAGGTGATTGGTTAAGTGGATAGCGGTACATCCATACAGTGGGATCCAATGCAAATGTAAATTTATTAAGTTGGATAGATAGTTAAAACATATTAAATAGTGCAATTACATTGAAAATATGTACCAACAGTTACTGTTTTACTAAAATTCATCTGTTAGAGTGGGAGGAATCCCAGTTCTTTGCCCTTTCTGTTTGTCAAGATTTTAGAATACATTTATTATATTTGGATATAAACAGGAGTATTAAAATACATATGCTGTGTATGGACTTTGCTCCAATTCCAAGTCATGGGATCTCTGTATTACCTCTTCACCCATATAGTGGTTGGTGAGTCCCTTTCTGGTGGTTTCCAGTCCTATTGTTTATTCTCTATTTGTGGCATGTTTGTCTGTTAGACTGTCAGTCCTACTGAGGGAAGAGATGGAATCTTGTCAGCCTTGTGTCTCCCCCAAGACAAAGAACTTTGCAAATAATAGGTGCACACCAGCTAGGTGATGAATGTAATCTGATTCTTGAGTTCATATAAAGTATTCAAAAAAGTTACCTTTGTTTAGTAAGGAACTACATAACAGGAAGTATTCTGCCCCTTTTTCATCTGTAGTCTAGTGCAGTGACAACTGGGTGAGACACTTCAGATCATTTTGGAACAAGATGGGACATAGACGTAATATTTAATTAGGTGACTCTGTTGCCTCTAGAGGAACTCATCCAGACATTATTGTTCGATGCACGTTGTCAAGGGTGGGAGGAGGTAGGCGGTTTTGGACCTGGGTGGGTTGCCCACTCTCCTGCAAGGGAGGACTCACCCCATGACACGGCTCAGTGGGCGTCAGGCCTGTGCTCTGTGACGAAGCTCGGGGCGGCCACGTCCCCCACCTGATGTGTCTGTTACACTAGAGCGGTTGACACACAGAATGGCTGAGTCACAGGCTGAGTCAGCAGGCCAAATTGGAGATGCTCTATCTGTGCCCCAACCAGGATTTGTCAGTGCCTACTGTGCACTTCGTGCAATGCCACGGGCCCGGGGATTAAGAGTTGATTCATGCCTATTGTTTTAATTAACTTCTTTTTTATATTTAGCGTGCTTTTTCCCAATTACATAGGTGACAGATACCAACTGTAAAAAATTTGGAAAATTCAGAAAGGCATTCATATATTATAAGATCAGCCATGTACCCCACTCCCAAAGATAAATATATTAATGTTTTAGAGCCTTTCAGACTTATTTTTTTTAAATAAATATGCCCTTTCCACACACATGAATTTGTATCAGGATAGATGAATACCTAAAATTGGTTAAGAGCATGAGGCAGAGCCTGAGATATTTTAGAACTTATCTTTATCAATGGGGGAACTTATCTTTATCAATGGGGGAATATAAAAATTCTTAGGCATAATATATTAATATCACCCTATGAATATTTCAGGTGAATCAGTGATGTCCAGGACTATGGTGGGAGAAGGGGGAGCCTAGACGTATCTGGATTTAGGGGAGTCTTTATCAAATTTTTATACAAGTAAGAGAAGGTTATAATAAACATCAGAATTGATTTAAAGGAGGAAAAGCCATAAAACTGTAACACATAATGCAAGAAATAATGAGGGTAAGGGATTTGTAAATCGACTGCCTTACAGCTGCCATTGCTACACCAGTGGGCGGGTTCTGTGCGTTGTCTCTCTGACTCTTCTTAAGTATGTAAGCATGCGGTAATTATCCATTACTGTCCTCGTTTCACACAAGGTACAGAGCAGGTGAGTAACTTGCCAAAGTGGCAGAGGCATGAGATTCATTTATGAGTCTGAGATTGAATGATTGATTGGCCTGTTGATTTTATTGCTGATTGGAAGGCCTGCCTGAAAAAAAAAGTCTACTCCCTATGTACCAGTCACTGCCTAGCTCCAAACCCTTTCAAGTTGTCCAAATCAATCCATATTTCAGCAAACAGCCTGCAGGAACTACCTGTTCCTCTGATGGTCTCATCTCCTGAGCCCTAGTGGGCAGCATGAAAAAAAAATGAACCTGTGTTCCCATCCCAAACTCTGGCTGAGATTACAGCTTCAAGAGAGAGTTTCCTTTGCCCGTTGCCACTTGGCGATTTGATGTAAGTTAAAGGGAGCCCCAAACTAAAATCCCACCTACTGGCTGCCTTTTGGTAGACATCTTTCATAAAAGGGAAGAAGGGGGTTTGGTGAAGCCTTAATGTTCAGTTGTTAGGCTACAGAGAAAGGATCATTGAAATCCAGAAATATTTTCAAAACCTGCAGCCATTGGCTTCAGCTCTCTTTCCATTCAAATCGTTTACCAGAGATACCAATGGGGACAAAATCAGATTGACCCTATTCTCTTCTTTACTCACAAAGATCAATATGTACCGAGTCAAACATATATAAAGCATTAACTAGGAGAGAGATGGAGCAGGAGATGCAGCAGGATTTTAGCTACTGAATAAACCCTTGGACTTTGCTTCTCCAGGGCAAGGATGTGGCTTATTCACCTTTGCACCCTCTCAGTACCCAACTGTACTTGGACAACAGGAGGCGTTTGCTCAATGTTTGTTGAATTAAGTTATCAAACTTTCTTTTTCTTTTTTTTTTTGCGGTACGCGGGCCTCTCACTGTTGTGGTCTCTCCCGTTGCGGAGCACAGGCTCCGGACGCACAGGCTCAGTGGCCATGGCTCACGGGCCCAGCCGCTCCGCGGCATGTGGGATCCTCCCGGACCGGGGCACGAACCTGTGTCCCCTGCATCGGCAGGCGGACTCCCAACCACTGCGCCACCAGGGAAGCCCAAGTTATTAAACTTTTTATCCTTTTAGGTGACGCTTCCAGAATAAAAGGGCTATTTTCAAAGTTTTATGCATGAAATATCAACTGCTAGAGTCTGGGCTCTGCAATTTTTGTAAAAAGCCTTAAGAGACACACCTATATAGCCCATGGTAGATGCTCAAGAAACATTTTTGGAATGAAATAATGAAGTGGGATTGGGTATTCTGGAGCGAGTGACTGGATGAGTTACTAAAATTTCAATCAATGTTTTTTCTCTTTGTCTCTGTGATAATACGTTGGAGTATTTTGAGAGAATCCCGCAAGAAACTCTTTTATGTTTGTGCCTAAAATAAGGCAGGGTGGAGGGTGGGAATCCTGCTGGAAAAAATAACAAACAGAGACTAATTGACGCTTTATAGTTTGCATCACTCCATGTAACAAGATTTCTGGAAACCTCAAACCTTGGCCGAGTCTGGAAGCATGTCAGCCTCATACTTACTGAGCCGTACAAAAGCCCGTCGGTGTCCATGGCCAAGTACTGGCCAGTCTCCGTACTCTTTATATACACCTCCCCCACGCTTTCCGCACTGAGCTGCAGCTGAACTGAAATAAAAATAACACGAGCAAAAGTAAATAAACACTAAGCTTTTGCCGATAGGGCCTGGCGGCCAAGACAGTTAGCCACGGAAAATTCTGCTCATTCATCTCACAGAGCCCTCAAGGATGAGCCTCAAATTAATCAAAACATAGAAATACAGTTCCTTTTTCTTTGCCCTCCAAAGAAAGCTGTCCATTGGGAATCATGTTCTCGAGGGAAGGAGAGATGGTGGCGGGCTCGCCCACCCATCTGCCTTGTTCGTTACAACGTGACCCCACGTGCACTTTACAGGGCATGGTCACAGGAGGAAACAGCATTCACTTCCCCGGCTCCATCATCCCAGTGATCTTGGGGGGATCATAGAGTCAGCAACCGGCCAGCCTGAGGGTGTTCAGTTTCAGTTATCAACCTGCTTTGGCAAGGGTACCTTTTTATGGCCCGGGCCTTCCTGGTGTGGGAGCTTCTCGTGGACAGATTGTTATTTTTCAAAATCTGATAGTGTTACTTTCCCAGATAGAAGAGGTTCCCAGGAAGTTAGATTGCTTGGCACATAAGAAACTCAGGTAACTCACCCACAATGAAGTTCAGTCAACCCCCAACCTCTGTGGCAACCCCACTGGGATACAGGCAGAGGGGAAACCCTGGCGTTTGAAAGGGAGAATGAAGCAGCCACCTGGGATGGGAATAGTGCTTCTTACCTGGGGATGATTTTGTTCTAGAGGGGACAGTTAGCCATGTCTGGAGACATTTTTGGTTTTCCCAGCTGGGGTGGGATGGTGCTACTGGCATGTAGTGAGTAGAAGCCAGGGATGGTGCTAAATAAATATCCTACAGCACCCAGGCAAGCCCTTCTCATCAAGGAATTATTCAGCTCAAAAAGTCAATAGTGCCGAGGTTGAGAGACATTGAAGTTGAGGGCGAGGACTGAGATACCCTGAGTTGCCTTCTTTCCATTTATACTGACTGATACTCCCATGGTGCCTTGCTCACTGCTGGATACCTCACTGGAGTCCCACTTGATAATTATTCATTTGTTCATCCTCCCTGGAGTGACTCTGGAGAGAGGTGATTTGATGGTTCCCATTTGGGAATTGAAATGAATTCTGGATTCTTCTGGAAAATTTCTTTGGTCATAGCCATTGTTATGATAAGGAGTGAAATCTAGACTGGGGACCAGTGAGCACCCAGTAGTTCTCTTGGAGTCAGCTGACCCCTCTAAGTGTTGACTTTGTCAAAGTTTGAGGCGCAAGGGGGGCTAGAAGGAATACAGGGTTTCGGTTGGCACCTCTAGACCCCTTGTTTTCACTTAATTTCTTAGAATCAGAAATATATTCCCATGTTTCAGACTTGGAAACATAGAAGAGGAGATGGTGAATGTCTTCTCTCAGACCTTCCAGCCTCCCACTCCCAACTGATGGGGCTACAGGACAGTCAGGATCCTTGCCCTTCCTCTGGGGCACGTTCTCCTGGGGAGACAGAGACAAACAAGTAAACTCCTCTGAGACATTTTTTTTTTTTTTTTTTTTGCGGTACGCGGGCCTCTCACTGCTGTGGCCTCTCCAGTTGCGGAGCACAGGCTCCGGACGCGCAGGCTCAGCGGCCATGGCTCACGGGCCCAGCCACTCCGTGGCATGTGGGATCTTCCCGGACCGGGGCACAAAACCGTGTCCCCTGCATCGGCAGGCGGACTCTCAACCACTACTGCGCCACCAGGGAAGCCCCCTGAGACATATTTTGAATATATCCTTCTAGAGAGATGTTATCCCTCCTGCCTTTTTTTTTTTTTTTTCTCCTAAGCAAATGGTGAAATACCATACAGTTCTACACCTTGTGTTTTTCGCTTAACAACTGACTGGAAATCTTTCCACTTCAGTAGTCACCTTCTTTTTGCCAGTTGAATTGTGTTCCATTATGTGGCTGTACCATAATCATTTCACCACTTCCTTATTAATATGTCTGTATTTTCTCATTTCCCTCTTTTTCCCTTATCTTATGATTCATCCTAAGGGTGATACATAGTTACATCACCCGTATTGAAGATGCAGTTCTCTTTTCCTTGGAAGTCTTATCCACAGAAACTCAGGGCCTCCTCTGGCAAGTGGCGTTTATTTAATTCACAGGAAGGAAAGCGGAAGCCACAATCTCCTTTCCCACCGGTCTTGCTAACTCCGCTTAGCTCTGAGAGGTAGGCATGAGAGCACAGACCAGAGGCCTCCCCTCTCCAGCCTCAGGTCACACCACTTGCTCCCTGAGTCATTGCCCCACCCCGAGCTCCCTCCTGCCTAAGGCTCTTGGCACACGCTCTGCCCTCTGTCTGGTATCTCCTCTCCCCTAATATTCACAAAGATGGTCCTTTTCCTTCTGGCCTCAGCCTAAAACTCCCTCCTCAGAGAGGGCTTCCCCACCCAAGTGACCCTCCACGCTCTGCACAGCAAGTCCTTTCAGCCAGGACCCCTGCCACCCTAGTCCCTGCATCATTGTCTTTCTCGGTCCCTGTTTGTTTCCTTCATGGCATTTTGTACAGTGTGCACTTATTTTTATCGTTTAGGGCTTTACTCATTAATTTCTACCTCCCCAGGGGACTGCACACTTGGGAGAAAGGGCAGGAATCTTAGCTATCCTGTTCCTCCTTCAGTCTCCAGTGCCTCCCATTGTGCCCTGTGCTCCGGGTACAGACAGTATGCATTTGCTGAACGAATGATGTTAGGCTGATCGTTGCAGAGATGATTCTGTTGGCCCATCATCAGTAAGCTGCGCGTTTTGAATTGTTTCCAATAATGCTTTGTGGAGTGAAGTAGGATGGGGCCAAGTTGAGAGTTGTAAGGGTCAAGGCTGGGCTCTGCCACTGACCAGCAGGGTGACCTTGGCTAGGCTGTTTAACCTTCAGGCTACAGTCTCCTTGTTAGTAAAATGGGAGTGGTTTGGATTCAGTCTCTAGAGTTTTTCCAGCTCTAACAGTCTAGGAATCATGTAAATACATTTAATAACAATGCTGTATACAACAGAGTATTATTTGGCCATAAAAAGGAACAAAGTACCGATGCATGCTGCAACATGGCTGAACCTTGAAAACATGCTAAGTGAAGAAGCCACTCACAAAAACATGGCTGACCCTTGAAAACATGCTAAGTGAAGAAGCCACTCGCAAAGGACCACATATCGTATGATTCCATTTAAAAGAAATGTCCAGAGTAGGCAAACCCATAGAGACAGGAAGTAGGTTAGTGGTAGCCAGGGGCTGAGGAGGGGCTTGCAGAGAGAAGGGGAAACTGTGGTTAAGAGGTATAGGGTTTCTTTTGGGGGTGATGAAAGTTGATTATAGAGATGGTTGCACAAATCTCTGAATGTAAAAAAACCACTGAATTGCATACTTTAAATGGGTGAATTGTAAGGTGTGTGAATTTATCTCAATAAGTTTTTTTTAATGCTCTGTATTTTCATTGGACTTCACGGTTTTCAGAGAACTTTCAAATGTATTTTGTATCAATTTCCCATCATAATCCTGTATATTTAAGAGAGACCAAAGGAAGGGAATAATCGTTTACTGATTACCTACTATGTGCCAGGCATCATGCTAGTTTCTATCTTGATATAAAGAGTCAACAAAAGAGTTTGGGCTCCAGAAGCAAACTGCGTGAATTCAGATTTTGGCTTGGCTGTGTATTAGCTGCGTGATGATTGGGCATGGTATTTACCTCTATTTCCTTATCTGTAATGATAGTATCTGCTTCGTGGAATTGTGGGGTTTAATGACCTGACGCCTGGAAGTGTCCAGTACGATTACTGCCATTTTCACTGTGTTTAGGTGACTTCATCACTCTTCATGGCATCCCTGGAGGAAGGTGGCGCTGGCTCTGTCCCACGGGTAAGGAGACTGAAGTTTGGTAAGCGCATGTTTTACCAAACATCATACTTATAATCAGGGGCACAACCATGACCAGAACCCAGGCTCACCTATTTCAGGTATCCTACTTTTTCCTCTCTTTCGTACAATACCTTGAGCTCCAGTTATCAGGGAGATGGGTCCAAATCAAGCCATATTCACTTCCCTCCTCGGTCCCCCTTGTGTTCAAGGTCAGACGTGTACCAGCTGGCAGATGACCATCCAGGATCCCATTTCATAGCCGTAGAATTGAGTGATGTTAGTTGCCTGGGACTTTTTTTTCCACCTACCATCCATATAAGCAGGTATTTAGTCAGACGCATTATAGGTGCAACAAGAGTCCTAAAGGGCAAGTCCTTTTGGGTAATCCAGGAAAATCTTCTTAAACGGACGTTATTTTGTTGAGCAGTTTGGGGTTCACAGCAAAAATAAGGGGCAGGTGTAGAAATTTACCACACGCCTTCTCCCCTGCATTCTCATCATCCCCCACCAGAGTGATACAGTTGTTATAACTGATGAACCTACACTGACACATCATTATCACCAAGGAAGAGGTTTTTTTAAAGCTTTTCATTCTCTAGTCCATTTCTGTCCTATGCCTTAAATAGTGCCCGTTTGTCTCTCTGTGGGGCTAAGTAGGGTTGACTTTGCTGTCTGAGGAGTCCCGTCTTGGCTGTGTAAACGCCCCACGGAGGTAAACATGAAGCAGGGCTGCCTGGCACACGACTCAGTCCTCGGCCCTGAGCCCCAACACCAGGGCTGTGGCACTGTTGAGAGTTCGTCTCAAGAGTTTCCTCTGTAAATATTATTTCTCCAGGATGTCCAAGTTTCATAGCTCATTTTCACTGGATTTCTTTCTGGCTGAGTTTCTTAAGCATATATCCTTCTGCAAGCAGAGCTGGCAGGAAGGAGTAACACCCAGCGCGTTGCTCGTGTAACTGACTAGGTGTCCAACTCCCTAGTGTGACTTCATTCCAGTTTTCCAAACCTACATCCTCCCGCGGCTGCTGCTCGGGGGTGGGAAGGAGAGCGAGTGAGAGAGGGGGGCTCAGAAAGAGAGGGAGGGCCTGGCCAACAGCCTGGGTGGGAGCAGCAGCTCCTCCCTCCTGGAGCAAGCAGGGGGCTCAGGGAAAGCCACCCAGTCACCACGTTTTCATGCACCGGCCATCGTGTGCTGGGCACTGTGCTCAGTGCCGGCAAGGTCCCTGCCTTCAGGGGCTGACACCCAGTTAGGGGTACAGACGACCCAGAGTGATCAAGCAGCACCGTAGCAAAAACCCCACTTGTTTTTGAGCTAAAAGCAAACAAAAGTGCAACTACAACAAAAACTCTCTTTTTTCTCTCTCTCTGTTTTCCCTTTCAAAGAACAGCAGAAAATAATGTGCAGTGAAAGAAAGCAAATTGCAAAAGACTATTTATGGTAAATCCTTGATGAAATTTTTGTAAAAAACATAAAACAATGCGCATAGCTCATGAATAGATAGGGAGTAAAAGATAAAAATGTGCGCTCGATTCAGACCAAATGCATAGCAGTGGCTGCTCTGGGGAGGATGAGCAGGATTGAGGCTGGGGAGGGGAGTGGAAGGAACTTTCCCTTCATCGTAACTCTTCATTTCTTTGAAGACACAGTTCTGAGGTAAGAACAGCCAGGTGATAACAGTGGTTAACTTTGGGTGATGGGGCTGCTGATGTTTTCGTACTTTTGGGGGGTGGGGGGTGGGTAGTTGATGTGTAAAGCCTGGTTCTTGGTTGGTGGGCAGACACTCAGTTTCTTGCTGCTGCTGACCCCTGCCGTGCTCTATGACCCAGTGCAGGCTTGACCTCAGGTACCATGTAGACCTGAACATAGGTATCTGCAAAAGGTGCGTCTTCTTAAGGGCAGACAGGGAACCAGGAAAGCTGGTGAAGGGCCACTAAAGCCACACCTGCTCTGTTCATTTTCTTCTTCCAGCACCTTCCACCAGGTTAGCACCCAGCGCACAGAGCGGGAGCCTCTCTTCCCCCCCATACAGGGAATTTAGGACTTGCTCTCTATGAGCGGGAAGGTCAGTGGCTCTGTAGCATCCCAAGGATGAAGGAGCGAGTACTTTTTGAAAAACGAAACAAATCATTTAGCTCTATGGGAACTCAGTGTTCCCTAGTTCTGAAATGCGGACAGCGACTTTTGACTTAGCAGAAGAAATGGAAAGCAGTTGGTTTTTTTTTTTTCGGTACACGGGCCACTCACTGTTGTGGCCTCTCCTGTTGCGGAGCACAGGCTCCGGACGCGCAGGTTCAGCGGCCGTGGCTCACGGGCCCAGCCGCTCCGCGGCATGTGGGATCTTCCCGGACCGGGGCACGAACCTGCGTCCCCTGCATCGGCAGGCGGACTCTCAACCACTGCGCCACCAGGGAAGCCCAGAAAGCAGTTTTAATAAAGGTACTCCAGTGATAGATACAAGTTTCTTAGAGAAATTCAAATTTATAAAGCACTGCAGGAAGGCTGGAGGCGTTTGCCTGGTGGATTCATAACCATAGTGTCCCCAGTGGAATCCAATCCTGCTCCGTTTCTAGGAATGCATTAGGGTGTGCTGGTTTGGAAAGAGCTGATGTAGCAAAAGTAAATGTCAAATAACTGAAATGTACCAAATCGCCTTTGCAGACCCTGCTCCTGCTTCATCCTTTGGACCCTCATCCTTTGGATGCCTTCATGCGTCTTTACTTAGGGGAACCTACGTGAGGAGGAATCCAGGGCTTTGAGTGGATATGCTGGTCCCCGACTAGATGTTCTTCCTTTTTTTCCTGAGGAAATATAAGCCGGTATCTCCGGCTTTCTCTTCTGCTCCTCAGACCCTTCCATTAGCTATCAATAGTAGTTGATTCACAGTAAGACACATGATCGCTTACTTTCCAAGGATAGAAAGAAAGAACAGGAGTTAGGAGCCTGCCAGTGGCAAGAGACATGAGCCTTGGGCACCATCCTAGTATCTTCCTGTCCTGCCCTAGGAATTTTTAAAGATAAGGTTACAGCTGGTGCATTCAGGAGGATGAACGTCTGCAGGCGGGGGTTCTGCTTCTGCAGCACGTTCCTCCGTGGCCTTTAAAAGAGGCCTGCGTTCCACCTCTGCTCTCCAGAGAGAGGCCAAGAGAGATTACATGCCTGGTTTATTCTGGGTTGGAGACTTCCCGTCCTTTGCCGTGTTTACCCAAAATGAGGTCACCCTCATTCAGAACTCCATGAGGTTGTTTTATGTCAGTGGCATTTATAATTAAAATGTAGCCACAAGCCGGGCGCCGTAAAACATTAGAGAAAGACGGAGAAGAAATAAAATGGAGTTTGTGGAAGAAAAAAGTTCCAGTGGTTTAGAATAGGCACACACACACACACACACACACACACACGAAAAAGACTTTTCTTAGAATGTGTGAAGGTGTCTGCTTCCCCTTTAGGGTCTGAAAAAGGTGCCTGGGAAATTTTGATATAGTCCGTGGACTGTGTGATAGTTAAAAAAAAGTTTATCTGGAAAACCCCCTTCTGTATAAGCAGATAAGGGAGCGGTGGGGAGGAGAGGGAGGGAGGCCTTCGGCATGGCATCCCGCTGGGGAGAGCGTTCCTGCCTGAACACTAGCCCCTCTTTCTGATGCCTGACAGTCTGGCCCGGCTCTGCCCACCATGGTCCTCTGAAAAGCTGTTTTCACTTTTGGCCCAGGCTGATGGGGAGCACAGTGCCTTCACCATTAGGTGCCGAGTGGTAGCAGAACCGGAGTCCGGACTGCCCCCAGAACTAGGGGCGGGAGGGATTCACTGCAGGGAAGGAGCCTGCCCTTTCTAAAGGGCTGCCGAGCAGGGTTCCTGGGACCAGTGAACTCCTCTACTGCCTTTAGGATGTGGTTTGATTTATAAATATTTGATTGGCACACACTTTGCTCAGGAACATTTCCATTTGTGTGGTGAGCGGTGCCGGTAATCCCGCTCTCCGTGCAACCTCCTACGTGCCTGGCGAGGCGAGGGGGTGCGCGCCGCAGGAGGGGCTGCAGGTTTGGGATGCTCGTGAGCATTTTCCTATCCTTCAGTTGCTGTTCCAGTTATGAATCCCGTCCAGGAATAAGTCACGGCCCCCTTAGGCAGAGAGGGAACTCCAGCAGGAAGAGCAGAATCAGGCATGGAGCTCCTCCTTGCTTTGCCCAAGACAGCTTGCCGTGCGGAGAGGTCAGACGGGGCAGGGCTTGTGGGGCTGGCGCCTGGGCATGAGGTACCTACATGCCAGGCCTTCAGAGCTCCAAGCCTGGACAGTCTCGGAGACGCTGAGATGGAGGGAGCTAGTGTAGCATTTGGCTTAACTCAACAGACTCCCAGGATCATATGGTTGGGTAAGGAAGGCCGAGCAAGCTTCAGGATGGTGATGATAAATACCATGTTCCAAGCGCTTATCATGGGCCTGGCAGGGTGTTAAACAAACACTTTCACAAACTACCATAGTTAGAATTGCTACTTTTCTATGAGGGTGGGTACTGTTGCCATCCTTGTTTTTAGAATGAGGAAACTGAGGCACGTGGAGGAAAAGTAGCTTCCCCGAGGTGACAGGAAACCAGTAAACAGCAGTGATGGGCCCTGCACCTACACCCACCTGACCCACACAGTGGACTCTGTGAATTCAGCAGGTTTATTTGATCAGTGTGCGGGATGCACGGCTGTGCTGTTGGTGTCGGGGGTGGTAGTGGGCTATGGAGAGAGTCCTGGAAGATGCAGCTGTGGGTCGGTGCCAGGTTTCCCAGTTGCTGGCTGGTGCCAGGCCCTGTGTTCACAGGGTTAGTTCACAGGGCAGTTAGTTTTGAATGATAATTAATAACCTCACAGGATCGTGGCTAAGAGGAAATGAAAGAGTCTAGTGCAGTGCTTGGCATATATCAGGTGCTCGATAGATATTTATGGAATATATTGTTGAATTTGAATTTACCTGCCACCAACACAGTTCATTAACTCATCAGATTAATATTTCTTGAGCATGATCCCAGCTGCCGGGCAATGTGCTAGACACACAACTTGCAGTGTTGAGCTGTAAGAGACAAAGTCCCCGTCCTCAGGGAGCCCAGTGAGGGAGAGAACCATTAAATAATCGCACAAGTAAATGTGAAGTGATAACCCCAAGGAGGGCTGCCTGGTCCACGAGGCGCTCCTCAAACGCCCTGTGTCTGAGATGGATCAGGTCCTCTTTCCCTGTCCCTGTTCCTCCTCCAGGAGCCTCCCTCTCCTGGTGACACGACCATTTACTAGCCTCCCCAAGTCAAGCCCTAGGAGTCAGCATGAAACTTCTCACACCCTGCCCCCAATGCCCCTTCTCACAGTCTGCAGCTCTCCTCTGTCATCCTGCCTGGCCTTCCTGGTATGGCAAAGTAACAAACGTCCACAGTCTGCATTGCTAATTTCCTACAGCAGTGATTTGAGCCATCGTAAAGGGGATGAACCAAAAACATCTTCTCTGCAGGCCAGAAATTCCCACCAGTGGAGACCTTTGACTCAGGTCTACATTACAGCAGCCCATACACAGTCATCCATCGTAGTTTATACCACTCCAAGCAAGGCCTTGTGTTAGGTTCTAGGAAACTGATTCTCTTGGAGGTAGGAAGAGGACACATTTTTGAAAACTTCCCTATCTTGCCCAGGGCAGATCAGCTGGCTGGGGACAAAGAAAAGCTGTGGGTAGGACCTTCAAGATGATGGAGGAGTAAGATGTGGAGATCACCTTCCTCCCCACAAATACATCAAAAACACAACTACATGTGGAACAACTCCTACAGAACACCTACTGAACGCTGGCAGAAGACCTCAGACTCGTAAAAGAAGAAGTAAAACTGGGACTTCCCCTGGTGGTGCAGTGGTTAAGAATCCGCCTGTCAATGCGGGGGACACGGGTTCGATCCCTGGTCAGGGAACATCCCATATGCCGTGGAGCAACTAAGCCCGTGTGCCACAGCTACTGAGCCTGCGCTCTAGATCCCGTGTGCCACAACTACTGAAGCCTACACGCCTAGAGCCCATGCTTCACAACAACAGAAGCCACCACATTGAGAAGCCCGGGCACCGCAATGAAGAGTAGCCCCTGCTTGCTGCAACTAGAGAAAGCCAACAGGCAGCAACGAAGACCCAAGGTAGCCAAAAAAAAAAAAAGTAAAACTGTCACTGTTTGCAGGTGACATGATACTATACATAGAGAATCCTAAATATATCAACAGAAAACTACTAAAGCTAGTCAATGAATTTGGTAAAGTTGCAGGATACGAAATTAATGCACAGAAATCTGTTGCATTCCTATACACTAACGATGAAAAGTCTGAAAGAGAAATTAAGGAAACACTCCCATTTACCCTTGCAACAAAAAGAGTGAAATACCTAGGAGTAGACCTACGTAAGGAGACCAAAGACCTGTATGCAGAAAACTATAGGACACTGATGAAAGAAATTAAAGATGATACAGACAGATGGAGAGATATACCATGTTCTTGAATTGGAAGAATCAACATTGTGAAAATGACTATACTACCCAAAGCAATCCACAGATTCACTGCATTCCCTATCAAACTACCAGTGGCATTTTTCACAGAACTAAAACAAAAAATTGCACAATCTGTATGGAAACACAAAAGATCGCGAATAGCCAAAGCAATCTTGGGAAAGAAAAACGGAGCTGAAGGAGTCAGGCTCCCGGACTTCAAACTATACTACAAACCTACAGTAATCAAGACAGTATGGTACTGGCACAAAAACAGAAATATAGATCAATGGAACAAGATAGAAAGCCCAGAGATAAACCCATGCACATATGGTCACCTTATCTTTGATAAAGAAGGCAAAAGTGTACAAATGGAGAAAAGACAGCCTCTTCAGTAAGTGGTACTGGGAAAACTGGACAGCTACATGGAAAAGAGGGAAATTAGAGTACTCCCTAACACCATACACAAAAATAAACTCAAAATGGATTAAAGACCTAAATATAAGGCCAGACACTATCAAACTCTTAGAGGAAAACATAGGAAGAACTCTCTATGACATAAATCACAGCAAGATCCTTTCTGACCCACCTCCTAGAGAAATGGAAATAAAAACAAAAATAAACAAATGGGACCTAATGAAACTTAAAAGCTTTTGCACAGCAAAGGAAACCATAAGCAAGATGAAAAAGACAACCCTCAGAATGGGAGAAAATATTTGCAAATGAAGCAACTGACAAAGGATTAATCTCCAAAATATACAAGCAGCTCATGCAGCTCAATATCAAAAAAACAAACAACCCAATCCAAAAATGGGCAGAAGACCTAAATAGACATTTCTCCAAAGAAGATATACAGATTGCCAACGAACACATGAAAGGATGCTCAACATCACTAATCATTAAAGAAATACAAATCAAAACTACAATGAGGTATCACCTCACACCGGTCAGAATGGCCATCATCAAAACATCTACAAACAATAAATGCTGGAGAGGGTGTGGAGAAAAGGGAACCCTCTTGCACTGTTGGTGGGAATGTAAATTGATACAGCCACTATGGAGAACAGTATGGAGGTTCCTTAAAAAACTACAAATAGAACTACCATATGACCCAGCAATCCCACTACTGGGCATATACCCTAAGAAAACCATAGTTCAAAAAGAGTCATGTACCACAATGTTCATTACAGCTCTATTTACAATAGCCACGACATGGAAGCAACCTAAGTGTCCATCGACAGATGAATGGATAAAGAAGATGTGGCACATATATACAATGGAATATTACTCAGCCCTAAAAAGAAATGAAACTGAGTTATTTGTAGTGAGGTGAATGGACCTAGAGTCTGTCATACAGAGTGAAGTAAGTCAGGAAGAGAAAAACAAATACTGTATGCTAACACATATATATGGAATCTAAAAAAAAAAGTGATTCTGAAAACCTAGGGGCAGGACAGGAATAAAGACGCAGACATAGAGAGTGGGCTTGAGGACACGGGGAGGGGGAAGCTGGGACAAAGTGAGAGAGTGGCATGGACATACACACACTACCAAATGTAAAATATGTAGCTAGTGGGAAGCAGCCGCATGGCACAGGGAGATCAGCTCGGTGCTTTGTGACCACCTAGAGGGGTGGGATAGGGAGGGTGGGAGGAGATGTGGGATGTATGTATATGTATAGCTGATTCACCTTGTTATAAAGCAGAAACTAACACACCATTGTAAAGCAGTTATACACCAATAAAGATGTTTAAAAAAATTAAAAAAAGGAAAACCTGTGAAAGTAGGTTTTTTGTGTTTTTGCCTTGTAGGGCTGGAAGGCGTACAGTTCTACCTTGCATAATTTATGTAGATTTACCTAAATATTTGATTGGCTTTTAGAAATATTCTTCCTGAAGGAAGTCTTAGAGTGTGGCTCTCTACTTGTCACCATGGCCTCCAGTCATGCTCAAACTAATGATCAAAGAATAGACATCGCCAGGCTGTGCCAACCACTCAGGGATCATCCACTCCATGCCTGCCCAGGTTGATTCTGTTTCTGAAGAAACTTGAAATTCAGAAGGCTTGTGGCAGTACCATCACTGGGCAGAAGAGGGCAACAGAACCACATTTACAGGGCGCATCCATGGTAGGAAGGGAGTCCTCTCGGCTGCAGGATCTCATATAAGAGTTTTCAGCTTTGTCAGGTACACAAGGCAGTGCTGCTCTTCCCGTTGCACAGGTGAGGAAACTGAGCCTCAGTATTTTCCCCCAAGATGAGATAGCTGGGAACACTGGAGACTTTTACATTGCTAGACAAGAGAGAATGATTGGAAGGGTCTTGGGGATGGGGGATGGGAAGCTGCTTTGGCAGAGCACTTTATGCAAAATGGAGAGAATGGTAATTGTCTAGTGCTGCTTCAGTTAGAAAGTGGAAGCATAGGAAGATGAACTCAAGGTTTCTGTCTCTAAATCTAGGGTCCCTGACTCTGCAGGGGCTATGTGGATTATCCAGTTCTCCTGGCATTGACAGGTACGGGCATGTACTTCTGCTCACTCACCCGACTTTGATTTCTGTCCTCCTTGGCCCTTGTTCTTAGTTCTACACTAAGTAAATGGGCCAACGCAACGACTCTGAATGTTGCCAGAGAGGCCTTGAA